>NC_056744.1:1377461222-1377663172 GCF_019279795.1 Protopterus annectens | reverse complement strand
TGCTGTGGCATCGCTGGAGCAGGAGGTATAAGGTAAGGGGTGGTACAAGAGGAAGCACATAGACTCCCCTGAGGAGTCCCTTACTAAGGATACTGACCTTGAGGAAAGAGAAGGGGCCCCCCCTAAGTCACTGCTCGATGATGTGTGGGAACTTCTTTGCCGACATGGGGACTGGTCTACTGAAGCCCTTCACAGGAGGAGTCAGTATTTTTGGAGGCCTTCTTTTACTCCCTCCGGACACGCTCATAGATCTTGAGTCTCGGAGGGCATGGAAGGAACCTGATGCAGTGGAGGCTATTTCTAAGAAGCCTATTCTTGCCTCTTCCAAGGATTAGCGACATAGGATTAAGGGCCTGCTGTGGATGCAATCATGATGGTGGCTGCCACAACAAAGGAAATCTCTGATGAGAGATCCTCAGTTCGTCCCCTGAACAGAGAATCTCAGACGTTTGACCTTCATATATATTTTTTATATTGTTTAGTCTTTCAACTTAATCAAGTATTTTGTTCTTACGGAAATATATCCTCCTGATGCTGTATGCCTAGATACTGATGTTAAACATTTTTTGATTTTTGGTATTTAGATAATTTCTCCTTCAAAACTTTCTACATTCCTTCTGCAGTTTTTCCACTGAACATGCCACTCCAGTCAGTTTTACATAATGGTTGTTTTGCTTCCTTATAATTTGTAATTAATCTTTTCTGCATTGGTTAACATTTCAGTTTGGCAGAATTATCTATCAACAAATTAACCTTTATAGCCCAATGATCAGTGCATATCAATGGTGGTAAGAGCTGACATGAAGTAATAGTAATTTCTTTAGGAACACAAACAATGTCTAGTATGGTCTGTTTCCTAGCAAGCTTTTTTTACAATCTGATGCAATTGTTGTTCATGAGCATATGTTGTGAATAATTTCCTTATTAATGCTGTTGAATTTTATTTTAGTCCCCAGCCACTATTATTCTTCTTTCCTGTGTTCCATGCAAGGAATGTATGAATTTCTCTAGTCATCAGCACTTGACTTTGGTGGCCTATACACTCCACCAATTATTAAGTGTGCCAGGACTGTCTTTGTCACAGTTATACAATCTTTATTGCTGGTGCTATCATTGAGCATGTAATAATCACATGTCTTAGAAGTATCTTTAATCCCTATCATAACACTTCCACCTGATATTTTGTTAGAATGTCAGTTACAGTAAAAACAGTTATACCCTGACAGAACTGGTTTCTAGTCATTGTTCTTTAATAATATTTCATAAACAATAACAGCATCAATCTTGTGAGAATATAGTAAAGTTTCCAATAGTAAAAACTTTTTTATTAATGGTCCTAGCATTAAAAAACATCAGAGATACATCAAATGTTGCTATCTGTGAACTGTTAAATTTTCAACCTTGCAAAAATCCTGCCTTCCGGTTGTCAAATATTACAAAATGTCTGCTGCACAAATTCATTCCCTGGTTTTGACAAGAACATAAAATGGGGAATTTTTTTCATGTAGTTATTTACCCATGATTCTCATTTCTGTAAGTGATGTGTGAAAAATCCAACCTAACACTTGTACAAGCTATTCTGTGCTATCTAAGAGGGCTGTAATTTCCCTACTACCATTCAGAGGGTCCTTGCGGATGAGATCATTTTTACTGACATAAATAAAAACAGATCCATTCATCCTTACATTAAAATGTTCTTATGTGTGTCTCACAGCTTCTCTTCTTGCTCCTAGAAAGGATAATACTATTATAGCAATAACCCAAGCCTGGGTGTGGGTAACGCTGGATTTACCCATGGTTGGTGTGGTTTGGTTATGAGGGCGAAGCCTGAGTGGCCAAACAAAGACAACCGTGGGTAAATCCAGCATTACCCACACCCAGAAGTGGGTTATTGCTATTATACAATGACATTATATAAGAAAAAAAATAATTACTTTTTTAAAATAATGGCATTGTATAATGCCTCCTTGCTGCCCTTCCGCAGCTGTCTGGTATTCTTGCAGCAATTCTGATGTACTGCGCATGTGTATGCTTACGCAGTACATCAGAGCTGTGGGGGGAAGCAACGGAGAAAGCAAGATCTCTGTTGCTTTTTACGAAGTGTTTCACTATGTTAAAGAAGTTTAACATAGCGAGACAGCTTTAAAAAAAAGGAACAGAGAATCTCCGTTGATTTTTTTAAAGCTGTCTCGCTATGTTAAACCCATTTAACATAGCGAGACATCTTTAAAAAAAGCAACAGAGATAGGAAGATCTCTGTTACTTTTTTTAAAGCTGTCTTGCTACCTTAAACTCATTTAACATAGCGAGACGGTGTGTAAAAAGCAACGGAGATATTGCGTTCTCCATTGCTGTAAAAGAGTTATACTAATGGAAAAAGTCCGTGCGACCGGACCTTTTTCCATTACTATAACTTTGATTTACAACATGCACGCTGAACAATTAGCATGCACATTTTGGAATCTTAATGGGGGGTTGTTGTATAATATATATCAATTACCTTCAAATGTAAATATCAGTTCCTCAAATAAGTGAATCTCCAGTTACAAAAATATCTTTTTGGACCAGATCTGAAGAATCTTCAACTTCTAATTCAGTAATATCTGCTCTATCAGTTGTTACAAAGGAATGATTTCATCAGCATTAGTCTTATTAATCCCACTGTTCCATTGCTTATTACATTTGCATGCATACAGTTCTCATCCAGCTGGCTTTGTACATTCACAGCTTGAGCCATGTTGTCATCATCTGTCTTTCTCCTCTTTTTTCTTACAGTAATGTACTTTAATGCTTCCACATTCGGTTTTGATTTCTTCCTTTTCAACTGCCTTTTGCCTCTTTTTTCTACCTTCTCTTCTGGAAAAAATGAAGCCTTTTTTCTGTACAATGTAGGTTTTCTGGTGGAAACATTTCATCATTCCCTATAATCTATGTGTTACATAAAAAGATGTAATTTTTAGCATGTATTCTCTTTGGTTTGTAAACATTCATTAATTTATATGTCTTGTTAATTGTAAACTTCTCCCTTTCTTTCTGAATTTTCTTCCATACTCTCAGAATCCTCAGATTGCTGAATACTTGTATCCAGAATTCCAAAGTTGTCAGTCGTAATATCTTATACAATAATGGTTGAGTAATCTTTAAATACAACAGACTCTTCCTTTTCTAAATGTATTCTATTTGCTCTTTGCCTAACATTATTTAGCTCATCAGTCCAGTCATTAATATTATGTAACAACAGTTCTCCAAGCTGTGCCAATTGCAAAAGTGCAATTCTCATCAGTAAGTCTAGATTTACTACAAGTAATGGTAAACAAATCACCAGTGTTATCAGGTGGTACCTTTAAGCATACACAACATTTAATACACCGTACAAGATATATGTGCTTTAGAAAATCATTACTGGCATACTCATTAAGGAATCCATATTCAGTTGCAAATAAATAAATAATTCTAAAATATTAGAAAGGAATAATCAAAATCAGTTACCAAGGAATTCAAAGAAGATTTAAATCAACTTTGTATGAGAAAAATCATGCAAACAATATACAACTAAATATTAAATTAAGTATAGAAAAGTTGTTGGCCTGACAGTACCAGTTGTAAGTCACACAACAGCTGGAAATCCTTTACATCTCATGTGAATATGTACAGTAGCTTCTGCTCACGACTGCTCGCAATTGCAGCTCTTTTTAACAGTAAAGATCAACCAGTCACAAACCATTTTAGGATTGTTTAGATAAACATTGGATTGTCCTTTCTGCATTCTCTGTGAATTTATAGCTAACTAAGCCCCTTGGGATGGCTAGAGTTTGCCTGTCTAAAAACTATTCCTTTCTAGCAACAGACAGAGAAAATTAAAAGTAAAACAAAAAACATAAATTGAAGTAAATCTTTTTATCTACAAACTAACCCCTCCTTCCTACAAACAGTGAAAAACAGTTACAAAGAATAAAATGTCAGTTCAAATAAAAACTTCTCCTACTAGGCTACTGTATAGTTAATCACAAACCAATACAAGATTGTTTAGATAAGCTCTGGATTGACCTCTCTGCAGTCTGTGTGAATTTATAGCTGACTAGGCCTCTTGTGATGGCTATAGTTTATCTGTCTAAAACCTATCCCTTTCTAACAACCATCAGTGAAAATGAAAGATAAAACAACAAAATATAAAACATAGTAAATCCTCTTGTCTACAAATTATCCCTTTCACCATAGAAACAATGAAAACCACTGGTAAAAACACAATTTAGACACATAGGTGGAATTTAAGGACTCGCCAAAAATATTGTATGACTTTTTGTCTCTTGAAGTAGATTTGTATCTGATGAACAAAGAGGCCTTGTGAGAATATGCAATGAGTGAGAGAGGGGAATTTGTCAGAAGGAAGAGGATTCTATGTGCCATTTTAGCTGTGTATTGCTCACACTTTTTACAAATTTGAGCCATTTTTTTTTTTTGAGTGATAGTGATTATTTGAGTTGGAGAATTTGGTAATAAGGTTGGCAATTTTATTCTAGCACTTTTCTAGTTTTTGGACTGATGTTAAGTTAATGTTTGTAAGGATAGGTGAGGAGTAGTGCCAGCTTGATAGGAAATAGGATGTAGCAACTCTTTTGTACAATTGTGTAGTAAGAAAGTTAGATGCTTAGTGAAGGCACTTAATTTGTTTCTTACTAAGTACAGAATATGTTTGTCAAATTTAAGTTGATCACCTAGGATGATCCATAGTAGTTTGGACTTTGAGAATATTTCTGTCTGTACATTCTGAGAGGAAAGGATAGTAAAGTTGGAGTTTGTCTATGTTGAATCTAAGTGTAAAGAACATTTTTTTTAATTTTATTGGCATTTAAGTGTAGTTGTGGGTGAGACAGGTTCATATAGAAGTGAATAATCCTTCAGTGATAGTTTGTAGTGAGGGTAGGGTGGATGAAGAGCAGATTAGAGTAGCATCATTTGAAGACTGCATTTAACTGGGTTCAAATTCAATACGTTGTATCCTATCTTTCTCAAAGTTTCAGCTGGTAAAATTTTTAACATTCTTACTGGTATATGTAACTTCTCACTAACCACCGATATTGTTCCTTCTGCATTTAAACAGTCTCTCATTAATCCTTTGCTAAAAATTCCTTCTCTAGCAAACATAAACACATAAAAACTCTGCCCATTAACTAAAATCTGTGAAAAAATAATTTACCAGCAGGTGTTTAAACACTTAAGTAATTATGGTGTACTATCAGACTGGCAGCATGGTTTCCAAAATTTGGTTAGCACCTAACATCCCTACTCACAGCCACAGATACTATTTACAAAAATATAAATAATGGCCAGCAGTTGTATTCATTGACCTTACTTGACCCTTCAAAATAGAAAATCACAGCCTCATTCTCAATAGTCAAAAAGATGTAATCCACTGGTTCAAAAACGACGGACAGAACTTGTCGAAGCCATTCCAATAATCCATTTTCCAAAAAGTGTATACTTAACACTGGTTTTCCATAAGGTTCAGTGCTAGGACCACTTTTATTTTTATCTTGTATTTATTACATCATAGATGACTGGCCCAACCTGATCACATTCAAGCATGTAGATGATATCCTACTACTTGAAGCTAACAAATCTCAGCAAACCATACAACACAAAACAGAGGTAATCTAGAAAGCTTGAGTGAAGTCTGGTATCCCATCAGTGATCCAGAGGGTGAAGGACTAACAAAAAGAGTATTAAAGGATTAGTCCAGATAAAATCATTTTAGCTAGCAGATCTAAGAGACTATCTCTCTCTCTCTCTCTCTGAAACCCTCCATGTGGGATGCATATCTCTCAATTGTCCAGATTTCCACAGAATGTCCAGATTTTTGTCTCTTATTTTTGGTCTGTTTCTCATAAAATTTGTAGTTTTCTGCAAATTATTGAGGATTGAAGTAATTAAATAATACTAAATAATAGCAGACTTTTGAGTTTCCAAGTTTATATCCTTCAGAAAATATATGAAATGCAAAATCTGTCATTCTGGTAAATTTCTAAGTTTATAAGATCAATATTTAAAATACATCCCTATTTTTGGGCCTTTGTCCCCCCATTATTTCTGGCTTTGTCATCCAGATTTCTTACATTGAGAGTTGAGAGGTGTGGTGGGATGAATAGTCACCTTATGGAAGTTTTCAGTAGTTTATTCAATTATGTAGCCGATGAACAAGTGTTCTTGTTCTAAGGCTGAAAATTTGGAGTGTGTTAGATTAGAACCCTGGCACACCTGTATTGTGGCCATGAACATACACCAGGTGCTACACGGAAGGCTCACTCATCCATCTGTCTACTTAACTGAATCAACTATTGGAAACTTCAATAAGTTGTCTTTATTCCTCCCACAGGGAGGGTAACAGAGAGAGAGAGAGAGAGAGAGAGAGAGTCTTCTCGATCTGCTAGCTAAAGTGATTTTATCTGGACTAATCCTTTATACTCTGTTTCAAACCTTATAACATAGTATAAAATCTAAACTCATATATGTATACAACTAGCTTCATTCCAACAAATGTCTTACTAATACCTCTAAGACAAACATTATGCCATTTTCAGTAGTAAAGAAACTGTCATCACTACCTAAGACAAACATTATGGTAAAATACCCTAAAGGAAGTGCCATTTCTGCAGTTATACAACAAAAATTCTGAGGTGTAATATTAGACTGAACCTTAGCATTCACAGAGATAATATTGAGAACGTTATGACACAATTAAAACTATTTTGACACATCTCTCATCTACTCTTCCCATCTGCCTGAATGACCATAGTCAAAAATGACTTAATGCTGAAGCTGTAATACGTTTTCACTAGATCATACTTCATATTTCAAAGAATACCCAAAAATTCAAATAAATGAAAATAAAATACTTAAGATTTGCTAGCTGATCTCAAATGCCATCAGTGTTTTATATTAGAAAAAAAGTACACTGGCTTCCCATTAGCTATAGGGCCATATTTCTCCTAAGTATGTATATATATATATATATATATATATATATATGTATATGTATATATATATATATATATATATGTATATATATATATATATATATATATATATATATATATATATATATATATATATATATATACATATATATATATATATATATATATATATATATATATATATATATATATATATATATATATATATATATATATATAATTCTTACACTTAGCTTCTGTCCATTCAAAGGATGACTTCAAATAAGGGATCAAAACTACACTTTTATAAACTCCCAAGAAAATACTGTTATTCTCATTAGATCAATACATAACCTTACATTTAAGGAAAAATCATTCTGCAGAATAGGACTTGATACATTGAATCAAATTGTAAAACGTTTGGAAACTTTCAAAAGTAGTCTTAAACAACATCTAACATGATAAATCTAAATGTTCCTGCTTTCTAGTTACTGGTTAACTGAAACTAAATCATAGATGCAGTACAAATGCATTGGAAAAAAAAACTACAATTCTAAAATATATGTTGTTGTTGTTTGTCTTTCAGCTTTTCCCGGTTAGGGGTCGCCACAGCGGAACTCCGGTCTGCTAATGATTGGCAGTTGTTTTTTTATGGTGTTGAGTTTTTTGTTTCTGGTATTGTCTATGGAGGTGGGTTTGTCTTTTGAGCCTTGCCTAAAAAAGGCACTATGGGGGTGGCAAGAACCTTAGCCAGAATTCAAAAGCCTAAGGGTGACAGATGCAAGCCGTCCCTGGTGAAACAACGTGGCTTATTGAGCATGTCATCCCAGGCTGACAGACACTGGATCCCCTTTGAATGACACCAATAGCTTAGCCAATTGTTAAAATTGATCATTTTGTCTTTATACTGTGGCATCATTCTTGGTGAGGGCAATATGCTACTCAGGGTCAGGGTCATACCGGCCTGGGCTACATGCTCAGAGAGCTCCTCTATTTCTCTTTTCATGTAGTCCAGGGAAGTACATCTCAGGTCACTCACACCAACATTGACAATGACAGAGTCATATTTGTACCTGCTGTGGAGTGACCTGAGTGCCTGTGTTATGTGGAGGATTCTGGCTCCCGACATGCAGCTTACAGTGACCTTCTCCTTGTTCAGTCTGGTGAGTGGGACGGCAGTGTGCCTGACAATAGAGTCTCCAATTACTATTGTATTAGGTGTGTTATTTAGCCTTAGGGGCTGCGACTGTGTGGCACCCTGACTTCGTGAAGTATGTGATATGGGAAAGTTGTCGTTGGGTAGCGGTTGCTTGGATGTCTGCTTTGGAGGTCTCTGTTGCTTTGGCAGATTTTTATTTAGAGCCTCCAATTATAGGCCCATAGCCATACTCTCCCCACTTGCTAAGATCCTGGAGAAATGTTTACATAAACAACTTATGCAACATTTACTCCAGAACGACCTGATGGCTAATACCCAACATGGCTTTTGGCCACATCATAGTACAACCACTGCCCTACTGTCCTTTGCTAACACCAATAATAATAACCACAACAACAACCACACCTCGTCTGCCCTCTTCCTAGATCTTTCCAAGGCTTTTGACATAGTGGACCATCAACTAATGATTATGACCCTGCAAACTCTCAGTCTACATCCCAGTGCCCTTCTCTAGTTTAAATCCTATCTCAATGACAGGCAACAAGCAGTCCTCTGGCAGAATAAGCTCTCAAATCTATTACCCGACACTATCAGAGTTTCACAAGGCTCCATAATAGGACCACTACTGTTTTCCATCTTTATTAATGATCTCCCTACTATCATACCAAACATCAGCTGTATCCAATATGCAGATGACTCCACTCTGATCTGCTCAGCCACATTTCCAGATGACCTAAAAATGGATACTCAGGCTACTTTTACTGTTATAGAAAACTGGCCATCCAAACGTTGCCTACTACTAAATCCCCAAAAAAACAAAATGCTCATATTTCCACCAACCCAAAGGTCTATACCCTACTCCTTTACCATACAAGCTAATGATGGGACAGTCATTTCCCTGGACCCCAATACCAAACTACTAGGTGTCACTATAGACAATTACTTAAAGTTTGACCTCCACGTAAGCCAGACAATCAAAATCATCAACAAAAAACTTGGTTCACTCTACAGAGTTAAAACCTTCCTCACCCCCATAGCTAAAATAGCCATTGCACGCTCGCACCTATTCTCAACACTCCTATATGCTTCCCCCCTTCTAGCAAACATAAGTAAATCTGAACTAAATAGACTTACTACCTGCTATAATCACATCACCAGGTTTGCTACGGGCTCTCCTTTCAGAACCCACCACTGCATTAACCTCAAACAGCTCAGATGGTTGGAATTTCCCAATCTCGTCAAGTATAACTTTCTAATATTGGCTAATAAAATCCTAAATAACCCAAATAATACTCCAGCCCTTAGTAACTACATCCTCCCCCATAAAAACACAAGACTGCTACGTTCATCCAATAAGTTACAAATACAAACAACTAAAATTAACAATGCTGCTTGCATGGCCCTATTTGCAAATTCTGTAAGCAGAACCTGGAACAAACTTCCAGGTGCCATTACCATGCTCTCCTCCCTAGACCAATTTAAAGCCTCAATCAAACAACATCTGGAAGTAAAATGGATATGCCACTGTGACAAGCCTGACTAAATCAACATAATGTATGTAATTACTTATCTAATTTGATATTGTTATCTACTACTAACCTCAAAATGGAAATTTGGAACATTGACTGTCTGAATGTACTTCTACCTGTATTCCCTTCTTAACTACACCTATAACTAAAATTATAATATTATATATAATCAATGTTTTTCTTTTTTTCTCAACTGCTTTTTGTTCTTGTATTGTGTCTGGAGCTTATCTCCCCGGGCCTCCGCTGAAAATGGACTTTGATTCCAGTCGGACTAACCCGGTCAACAAATGTAAAATAAATAAATAAATAAAATAAAATGTTTTTGTGAGTTTATGTGTCTTGTTTGCTGGTGCATTTGGTCTATGTGAGACTGGTTTTGTGGTGCGAGTGGTTTCCTTCTCCTCCTGACTGGCTGTGCCAGTCTTGGGTTGAGAGAGCTTGGCCTCCAGTTTGGCTGCATAATTGCATCTCTCACATACATTTGAGTTTGTTGGAAGGAGGAGAGGGTTGTCTGTGTACATAAGGCAATTGTAACATTGCCTCAAGATTCCCAGATTCACCAGCTGGACTGGAGAGTATACCTGAAACTGCACTTTGGACATGCCTGGATAGTTTAAAGAACTGATTTATTGATTGTCCGGGATGGACGAATAGGGAACCTTGTACTTCTGGATAGTATAAGGGGGTATAGTGCTAAAGTTTGTTAGTGCTTACTGAGAAATTTGAGCAAAGTGCTGGGCTGTAGAATGAAGGTTGAGTGCTTACTTTGAAAGTTTGACTAGTTCTAAGGGAAAAATTGAAGAGCAGACTTTGTGGAGCCGGGAAAGTTAAAAACTGCTTAAATGGCACTGTGCGATGTTGCGCGACATTGCGCGATGCGCAAAATCATGCAAAACCATGCAAATGTGGGTTTTAAGGCAGGGAACTTGAAAGAGATAGGAATTAGCTCAAAATGGCCAATAAGCTACTAATATCTGGGCTGAGACCACTCCTCCAGGGACAGATAGGCTGCTCCAAGCTCCCCACTCTCACTGGTGAACAGAGAAGCTTCCTCCTATCCAAGTAAGGATATGGGCAACACAGGAACTATACCACAGCCCAGAATTCAGCAAAACCTGAAATCTAGACTACTCTAGTTCAGAAAAGGTGGGAAACAAGGATTTTTTTTTTTTTTAGTAGAACAGCAGTAACTTAACAAAAATTGCTGTAAACGCTTTAAACAGGCTAGCACGCTTGAGTGTGTAGCCTACAACAGTTAAACAACACAAAAACAACTTTTAGAAGTACAAAAACAGTAAAATGCAAAAAACAAAGCTTTTTCAGTTCAGTTCTTAGAGTAGCTAGAAAAATGCTTTTCAGTGAGAATATGCAGTCGCAAGCAGAAAGGCAGAGAAAAAAATACTTAATCAGTATGTACCATACTAGGCATCTACAGCGATTTGAGAGACGTCGGAGGTTTGTAACAAAGAAGCTCAAGGGTCTCCAGCATAATCCTTACACAGACTGATTAATATCCCTGTCACTATACTCCATATCGTATAGACTTCTTAGGGGAGACTTATGACTGGCCTACAGAGCAACCCAAGACCCAAACCTAATTACCTTACTGCATATCTATAAATCAAATGGGTGTAAGGCTACCCATTCCAGGGACTTAAATATGGCCTGTGACTTAAATAGACATGCTGGAGGGACAGAGTTATCTCCCAGCGACTGCCATGTTTTTGGAACAGGCTTCCAATTCATGTCAAACAGAGCACTTCTATGACATTGTTCAAGAGGAATCTGGATGAGTGGATGGGGCACCATACATTTTTAGTGGGGATAGTGCCCACAACCTTCCTGGACATGTGCAGTAATCACTATATGCAATCTTGGGTACTGACTAGTACCACTACAGTATCACATTGGGTTGAAATAGCTAGGCTTAAAATGACCTCTGGGTCAATAGCCTAGTAATCATCTATGATCCTATGATCCTATAAGCAGGATAGGAATTTCTGAATGATGTCATAAATGTGACGTAGATATAATTGTTTTGGAAGACATAAGATTTTTAACAAATGAAGAAAAATTACAAATTGAACAAATATGTTGTGGAAATATAATATGGAATTTGGGGGGGAGCATTGCGCAGGAATAGCAGTATTATGTAGAAGAGTAGTGACACTTTTAGATGTAACAGTAAGAATGGAAAATTAACTACTGTAATTTTAAGACGGCAAGAACATGTATACAGAATTGTAGCTTAATATTCTTATGTTATTTGTAAAGAAAGAGAATTTATTTCAGTAGCTATTAGATTATGTAGCAGTGCACTTGAATACTATAACAACAGGAGATGTAAACCACAATAGAAAAAAAAGGAAGGATATAAGATAGAAGTTATGAAATGTGACAAGTTAATTATATAGAATAGAACATTCTGGACATATAGTAAATGCATCCTTAAATCTGAGAGTGGTTACTTTATATCTGAAGGAATAAGTGTAGCAGAAAGAGAAGCTGTTGTTAAAGAATTTACATTTGGCAATATGGATGGATATAATCAAAAATAAAGAACATATTAAAATAGAAAAGGGAATTAAAAGAATAAAGGAAGAAGAAGAATGGCATGAAAAAGGAGAATAATGAATTATAGAATTATGGAGAGATCATGTTACTATGAGGGCATTTTATAAAAAATATTCAGAAACAGAGTAAGGCAGTAAAGGAGGAAAAAGAAATATATGCAGCTATAAATGTGAATGCCTTTGTAAATTAAGAACTTTATAAGATAGCATACCATGATAATGAAAAATAATTATATAAAAGAAATTTTGAAAAAATAAGGAATTATATAAACAATGTTATTTACTACAAGAGAAAAAGGAAGTCAGCATACTTAAATAAAATACAGAGAGAATATTACTATAATGAGAGAAATGAAAAATAAAAAGGAGCTGTAAGAAGAAAATAAGTACAGATTGTGGAAATTGCAGTTCCTTATGTGGAATAAATGTTTAAAGAAAAAGGAATGTAATAGAATATGAAAAGTAAAAAAAAGTCATATAATTCAAATAAGGAAGTTGAAAACTAGATTACTTTGTATGAGTTGGAAAAAGTGCTTAGAAAGGTAAATATGGATTCAGCAGCAGGTCTGGATGGAATAGGATATGACCATGTATAACAATTTAATGGAATGGCAAAAGACTATTTGCTGCATGTTTTGAATGAGTGGTTAAGCAATGGTTGTGGTTATAAAGATTTGTGTAGTGGAATATTTATATTTATATGGAAGAAGATATAACTAATGGAGATCAATAGTACTAAATAATACAGATTATAAGATATTTATTAAAATAATATATAAAAGACTGGAAAATAAAATGGAAAATATAATGGAAGAAAGTGTATATGGTACAAAAGGGAAGGGATGTCAAGAATTGCTAATGATTGTCAGGGAAATTGTGGATGATATAATAAATAGAAGAGAGAATGTAAACTTTGTCTGGTGATATTAAATAAGCTTTTGATGCACAACATGAGGCATTATGGAAATTACTGAAGACATATAACTTCAGTAATAAAATTAAGAATGTTTGTATGACAGCATTTACTACTACCACTGCTAATAATAATTATTGTGAATGGCTGGCTAAGTAAATTGGAATGAGTAATGGTGTAAAACAAGAATGTTCTAGGCATTGTATTTTATTTGCTTTAGTTATGAATATGGTAGTAAGTGAGGTGAATTGTAGAATTAAGAATGCAAAGTATGTAATGCAAATAGGTGTAGAGATTCCAGTTTTAATGACACATTCAGATTTTATTATTATTATTATTATTATTATTATTATTATTATAACTAAAAACTGTTTATGGGTGAGAGAAATTATATTTTGAATAATTGGAAGTTTAAAAGACATAAGTATGTTGTTAGATAAGGATAAAAGCAAAGATCTGGGAGATATAATAAAGATAGGGAGATACAATTCACAGTGAAAGAAATTTCAATGTAGGGAATACATTTTGATCATAAAGTAGTAAGAAGAAAATAATGGGGAAATATCAAAGAAATTAAAATTATTTTTATTAAAAACTTGCAGGTTAAGTTATAAGAAAAAAGTTAGTTTGATAAATTCAGTATTAATGGAAAAAATAATATATCTATCAAGTATTTCAAGAGTATATGAGAAACAATTATTAGAAGTGATTTTTACATTTATATGGGGTTCTAGATTATATCCAGTAAAGAAAAGAGTATTATATATGAATAAAGATGAAGGAGGACTAGAATTGTTAAATTCAGTGGTATTTGTAGCTTCTTTAAATTTGTACAAAGTATTGAAATGGATAAATGAGAAAAATGAGAAACTAGTAGTAAGACTATTTAAATGTAAGTATGGAATATTTTGGGAAGTCATAAATAGAAATAAAATAGAAAAAAAAACATTAATACAAAAGTGGAGGATAAAGAGTGACGAGATAGAATAAGACTGAAAAACATGGCATAAAATATAATGGTATAGTGTTATTACTATGCCAAGTCATGGGAAATTTTTCCAGAAGAAAATATTAAAGCTATAAAAGAAACAAACAAGTGGTATAATAATAATAATAATAATAATAATAATAAAGCAGACTATCAAGATTTTTATGGAGACTGGGAATAAATAAATTACCAGTAAAAGGAAGTATGCTGTATTAAAAGAAAAGTGATATGAAATGTTTATATTGTGGAGAAGAAGAAACCACAGTACATCTTTGCACTTCTTTATGTGGTAGCATTCATATGTTTGTTTTATTGAAATGCATATATTCCTTTTACATTTGTTATTTATTTATAATTTTATATGTGGATGCAGAGTTTCTTTACTATGAAAATTATCTGATATATTGCACAATAAATGCATGCTTGTCCACATACACCCTTGCCTCATATATTTGTTTCTTCTTCTGGGTCATTCATTTATAGTCAGTTTCTTACTGGGCTGTTGTTATAATTATACAGAGGATTCCTCCATTATTGGGCCCCGTGCACTGTTTATTTATTTATTTACTTAACTTTTGTTGATCAAGTTAACCCCACTAGGTTAGTAGTATCTTTCCAGGGGAGGTTCAAGGTGATATATACTACTGGAGGAAATTTGGTCAGGGTATCAGGAAACTTCATTTACAATTGTCAATATGTTCTGTGGGATCTTTTATACTCACCTAAGCTACCACAAACTCAAACAGATTATACCTTGATTTAACATCTATTCCCAAGCATGGCACAGTGAGGAGTGCAGCACCACCCTAATACTGCACTACAGTGTCAGGAATCCAATCACCTGTAGTGAGAATAGAACCCAGTCTTCAGGGATTCTAGCACAAAAGATAAATGTGCTACCTGCTGTACCACAGAAAACAGCATATCTTCACAACCTGGGTAACTGCATTTGCCAATGTGCTTATATGCTTTTTGACCACATTATGACTGTTACTGATGTTTTTGCTGATTTCATCAAAATCCACAAAATCCAAGCCATTATTTTAGAATCTGGCCTTTACTTACTTAGTCTGCATTCATTGTATGTTAGTAAATGGCATAGTACAGTGGAACAGGCTTTCTTTTGCAGGTCGTCACTATGTGTTAAATAAAAATAAACGATTACAACACAGGGGGCTCAGATGCATAAAAACTTTACTAGTGTACACCAGGAGGCAAAAAACCATACAATACAAGTACAGAGTTTTGTCTGGCATGATACAGGAAATGTGCTATATTTTATACTTATACATTCAAGCTGTGCCCACTTCACTGGGCACCTACATCACTATGGTCTACAATATTCTATTCATAAGAAAAAGCTGATGTTATACTTTTTAAAAGTTTTCCCATGAGAATAATACAGCCTTGCAAAGCACCTGGTCAGTTATAATGTCTTTCTGTAAATGTTATTCTTTCAAGGTTTCAGTCCTGCTTGAATACAATAGTCAGTTCAGTCTTGTAATACACTTCTTTGTTCTCCTTGCAACATTACTTTTAGCAGCTGTGCTTTATCTCTGATAATATTCACAAGGCCGACCATCGCAACGGAAGAAAGATTTTCAATGCTTTATACGTTCATTTTCCTGACCCAGCAGATAATCATTAGTGAAAAACATAAGCTTGCTGAGCTGGCTACTGCCAGGGTCAGAGTTCAAACACACTGCAGCTCCAAAGCTTCAAGCAATTACATGTAAAATCATTCTTACTGCCATATTGTAAAATAGAATAAAATGTATTACATACTATTTGCTTTTAAACTAGCACTTTATATATGTCTAAATGCATATTTTTCTAACATTTTCCTCCCTTTTAATACTTTTTATTCTATTCAGAAACATAAACAATATCATATCGTTCCCTAGCCTTCTCTTTTAAGGACTTTCAACTAGGCAAGTCATTTGGTTTATATTTCGGAAAGAGTTTCGTTTGGAACCAATAGTTCCAGTTCAATGTCTTGGTACAAAGTTTCAGTTACAGATATATCAACAAAATCTTTGACTAATCTTTTCATACAGGGGATCCCACAACAGACACATGCTCCTAATAAGAGCAGACCAACACAAATAACAATGAAAATATTCATTAGGATTGAACCCCACCCACCAAATAGACTCTGGAAAAAGTTCATCAGTGGGTTTGGGCCTGGTTCAGTCATGGCCGATACCTGCTGTATTACCTCTAGGTGATCATTGATCTCATGTCGATTGTCTGGTATGAACGCACAGCATTCTTCTTTGATAAGCGCGCACGTACCACCTCTCGCCGCTAGGGTGAAGTCAAGAGCCATTCGATTTTGTAGCACAACAGTTCTCATTGCATTCAGTTCATCAGTCACAAGTTCAAGAGCGGAAAAAGTTGCATTACTCATTACTTCAAGAAGCTTTGACAGTTTTCTCAGCTCCCAGATCGATTTGACTGCTCCATAGGCTGGAAGTATTCCTGCCCAGGATATAACACTGTCACTCAAGTCCATATGAGTCAATTTTTCTTTATCTTTCACGGAATGATGATCCTTCCAACCAGCTTCGATTTTCCCCACTGGCTTTACAGGTTTTCTGACTGGATTCTCAGGTTTTCGGGCTACATCTCTTACATTTCGTATCTTACCTAGAGGTAATTCTGCAGTATGCCTTATAGCTGGAACCAGATAACCCAAAAAACAACTGCCGGACCAATTCTCAGGTAGCCATTTGTATGCTTTTTTTCCACAAACAAAATAACAGTTTTCTACTTTAGTACTGATGCGGGTTAACTCTGAATGAAACATTTTCTTGTCTATAACAGACAATTTTTTATGCAACTCAAAATTTTTCTGCACATCTCTTATTGTTGTTTTCATTAAGCTCAAGTATGAATCATAATTTGTGCTACAGCTAGTAGTTTTATCTTTAGTCTTAATATAACATTTATAAGATACAGTTATGTTACAGTTACTCCAACCCACTTGGAGTGTATCATTTTTATAGAAACAAACAATTCCTCTCTGTGTAATAGGCAAATACAACGCAATCTTGTCCTGTGATCTCACAGAACCTGTATCAAAAAGTAAATTTTCCCAAGTCTCATTTATCCCCAAGGGGACAGCGGACATCAACAGTCCTCCATATGCTGTTGGTATAGCAGTACAAACCCAGCAGTTTGAAATGTTCATAGTCTCTACATATACACGCTTCATAGCTAGGTATGTGTTAAAGTTTGGATGCCAGTCTATAGACAGTTCATCACGTTTCTCCACTTTCATTTGTGTGGTTATATGCAGGAAGAACCACAACAACAGGAAAGTCACCACAATCATAGTCAATAAATGTATTGTTAGCAAGATGGTTAAACAATATCTTCGGGGTTGATTTGTATTTTTACTCATTTTGCTCTTGGCCATCCTGCCTTTATTGTGTATCAGTCACAAAATGTTTATCAAGCTGAAAATTCTTTACTGGTTTACAGTGCGTCAGGTGGACCCAGGACGACCTCTCAGCAACTTTGACTGCAGTAGGCGTCACCAACAGTACCTGGTATGGTCCTTCCCACTTCGGACTCGTCCAGTTCTTCTTCTTTATGACCTTCAGCCACACCCAGGACCCGGGGGTCAGCACCGCTTCTAGTGGTCTGGTCTGTTCCTTATCTGAAAAAGAGTTCAACTGCAAAACAGTTTTATTTGTTAACAGCTTCCTCATGTAATTAGCTAATGAGCTGTCAGCCTCTAGTTCTGCAGGCATGAGAGCTTTCCACTGTGGCACATAATATGCTCTTCCAAATATCACTTCAAAGGGAGTCAAACCCTTTACATTTGGAACTGTTCTCATGCTCAGCAGTGCCAAAGGCAAACAGCAAATCCAATTCTTCTGTGTTTCATTTATTAACTTTCTCAACTTGCTTTTCAAAATTCCATTGTACCTTTCCACCAGTCCTGCAGACTGTGGGTGGTAAGCACAATGATTCTTCAAGGAGATCCCAAAGAATCTCCCAAGTTGCTGAATCGTCTGATTAACAAAGTGTGTCCCATTGTCACTATAGATTCTTTCCGGTATGCCAAATCTAGGAATTATTTCTTTTATTAGGGCTTTTGCTACTGTTGCTGCATCCGGATTTTTAGTAGGAAAAACTTCTACCCATTTGGAAAACATGTCTATAATCACTAAACAGTATTTTTTCCCTTCACATTTGCTCAGTTTTATGAAATCCATACAGATAGTATGGAACGGATATGGTGGTATAGGAAAACTCCCTTGCTTGGGTTTGAATGCTCCTTGTGCATGATGTTTGTTACAAATATGACATGCTGCACAAAATTTTTGTGTAAAGTTCGTGAATCCATATGTTTGGAATATTCGATTTACTAACTGTACCATCCCCCCTGTTGAGACATGGCTCTGCCCATGGCTCAACAAAGCTGCATATCTAAATAAATTAGACGGCAATATTGGCTTTTTCTCCTTGGAGATGTACAGTCCATTTTCAAGGATTGCACCTCGTCTCTCCCATTTCTGTTTCTCAGCTTTTGTAGTTAATGTCTGCATTGTTTTCAACATTTCTAAATCTAAAATCTCAGAGGGTTGTAATTCCTCATTCAAAAGTAAAGTTTCTGAGTCTGAGGCTGCTTGCTTTGCAGCTGCATCAGCTCGTGCATTACATTTTGAAATCTTATCCTGTTGTTTTGTATGAGCTACACATTTACAAATAGCTACTTTGATAGGTAACTGAATAGAATTTAATAAATTCAAAATAAGTTGCGCATGATTAATCGGTTTGCCAGTAGATGTTATCATTCCCCTATTTTTCCATTGCTGCGCAAAAACATGCACTGTAGAGAAAGCATACTGACTGTCAGTATATATGTTCACACATTTGTCTTTCGCTAGAGTGCAAGCCCATGTTAAGGCTATCAATTCTGCTGTTTGAGCAGACATGTTACGCTGTAAGGGTTGGGCTTCTAAAATCTCTGTATCTGTGACTACTGCATATCCTACTAGATTTTTCCCTGTAGGACCCTTCCTGCATGAACCGTCCACATAAAATGTCACCTCGGCATCATCCAAGGGCATATCAGTGAGGTCTTGTCTGGGCAAAGTTATTTGCTCAATTTCCTGCAGGCAGCTGTGTGGTGTGCCATCCACAGGAGTTGGAAGTAACGTTGATGGATTTAATGTTGTACAATGTTCAATTACCATATGAGGTTGGCTCAGCAGTATGGTCATACAAGAAAGATGTCTAGCAGGAGATAGATATGCTATTTTTTCTTGCAGTAAAATTATCACGACTGCATGAGGTACTCTCAATGTGAGAGGGTGGAATAACACCACTGAGGCCGAAGCCTGAACTGCCATTGCAGCTGCGACTACTGCTTGCACACAGTGTGGCAATGATCGTGCCACTGGATCTAACTGTGATGAATAGTAAGCTATGGGGCGTTGCTTACTCCCATGCTGTTGCGTCAGAACTGACGTCATGTATCCCTGTTTACAATCTACGGTTTGAAAAAAATCTTTTGTTATAATTTGGAAGTCCTAAAACTAATGATGAAGCTATCAATTGTTTTAGTCTGCAGAAAGCTGTTTCTGCTTCAGGTGTCCATTGTAATACATCTTGTGCTGCCATTGGTGTTTTATATATTAAATCAGCCAATGGAGCAGATTCTAAGGCATAGTTTGATATCCAACTCAGACAAAAATTAGTCGTTCCCAAGAAGGACATCATTTCCTTCTTGGTTGTTGGTTTGGGTGCCTGCAAAATCGCTGTTTTTCTGTCTTCATCTAGTATTCTACCTTCATTGGATATCACATATCCTAGGTATCTAACCTGTTTTTTCCAAAGTTGTAACTTACTTTTGTTTACTTTGTGTCCTTGTGTTGCTAAAAATTTCAATAATGCTATTGTATCTTCCCTGCATTGCTGTTGGGTAGGGGCTGCTAGCAAGATGTCATCTACATAAAGCAGAATCTGACTACCTCCTGGTGGAGTAAATCTTGCCAGGTTGCTAGCTATTTCTTGTGCAAATATCGTTGGACTTTCACAATATCCCTGCGGTAGCCGAGTATAGGTATATCTTTTACCTTGAAATGTAAATGCAAACCAATACTGGCTATCAGGATGTATAGGTATTGAAAAGAAAGCATTGCTTATATCTACCACAGTAAAATATTTTTGTTGTGGCTTCAAATCGTTCAACAAGGTGTGTGGGTCTGGCACCGTGGGTGCTCTGGGTATTATTGCATTGTTTACGGCTTGTAAATCCTGTACCATCTGCCATTCCCCATTTGCTTTTTTAACAGGAAATAGAGGGGTGTTACATGGTGAATCCAGAGATTCTACCAGTACTCCTTCCTTGAGTAATGCTGCTATTATAGGCTTAATTCCTTGCTCTGCATCTTTCCTCAAGGGGTATTGTCTTTTTTGTGGTCTAAATGCTGATTTTGGTGTAATGATTACTGGTCCTGCTGTTCGAATAAGTCCTACATCTGATTTACCTGTTGACCAAAGAATGTTTGGTATATCGCACAAGGCTTTTTCTTCTTCTTCTAACAAGAATGCTAATCAGCTGTCTGCACTGGTTTGTAAGTGTACAGCTGGTCATGTCTGTGTTAGCCAATTCAATTTCTGTTTCTGTACTCCCTGTTCTGATAATTCTAAATCAGTTTGTTTTTCCCATTTTGTTACTTTTTCTCCTAAATCTGCCCATCTCACATCTTTGCTCTTTGTCAAGCTGACATGTGTCAGTCTATTAGATTTGTACAGTTTCATGAATTCCTGAGGTAGTGAACAGCTTACTACACTGTTTCCCTCAGTATCCCAATATAAGGTTCGTAACACTAATCTGTTAGCAGGATTTTTGAACAATTCTTGCTTATATTCCTTATCCAGTCCTGGCATACCGCAGTAGTATAGAGTACAATGTAACAAATGCTGTTGGTCAGTGTCAATGGAGGGGACCTTACTGATGGCTACATTCATCAGTTCCTCTGTTACTGCCCCTGGATCTGTCGTAACTAGATCCTGGCTGTACCAGTAAAACGTTTCTCCCTCCGATCGCACCACAAAAGTATCCATTTGTCTTTGTGCTTCCATACCCTGCATAGTAGGAACTACTGCTATGCCAAATATCTGCATAAGGTCTCTTCCTAGTAAGCTTACTGGACATTTTGCAGAAACTACAATTTTACTTTTCTGAGTCATACCTGAAACAGGGTCAGTTATTGCTATATCATGGGAGAGTGGCTCCCTATATAGCTGTCCATTTGCTGCTTTCACTAATATATAGTCAGGTGATTCAGAGTGTTCTGGTAACTTTGAATTGTGTATCAAAGTTCGTGACGCTCCTGAGTCACACAAGAATTTCACTTCCCTTCCTTCCACCAGAAGTGTAACTTCCGGTTTTGTATCTGCTAAATAGAGCTCCAAGCTCAGTAATGCTAAATCTAAAATTTCACTTTCTTCATCCTCTATATCTGCTTGCACTTCCTCTGTTCCTTCCACTACATTTACATTTGTCCTTTGTTTGTTAGACTTTCCTGATGATTTTTGATTGTCATCACTATCATATAGTCAGTCCTCATCACCTTTATCTTCTGTAGTCGCCTTTTTATTTAGCCTGCAATCCCTTGCTAAATGTCCTTTCTTACCGCACTTAAAGCACTCACCTTTCTTTTTTCTCTCTTCAAAATCCTCTGACCTTTTGTCAGATTGTTTATTACCCTGGGCGTTTTTTTTACCCTTTTTATTTGATTGTACTACAAAGACCTCTGCTCCGTCTTCAGCTGTGAAGACCTGTGTCTTCTTTTTCTTTTTACTATTAAAGTGTCTTTCAGCATGTCTAGCATACTCAAGCAAGGCTTGTAGCCTGCTTGTTCGATGATCTATCATATGCTTTGTAATAAAGCTACTGATAGGTGCAATGCAACCTTTCAAAAATGCATTTTTCAGTTGCTGTTCATATGAGCTATCATTTGTCTGACTTTCAGGAATAGTCATACCACTATGGTTATTGAAACATTCCAATAATCTACCATAGTACCCATCTACAGTTTCATTATCTTGTATGCATTGGTTAATGCAAGTCCAATCTGCTCTAGGTTTCCATTTTTCAGAGATTCGGTCTGTAAGACCTTTCACTCTGGTATCTAATTCTGCGTCACTATGTGGGAGTGGTTTAAGCTCTGCATTACGAGAGTTCCAGGTGCCACAAATCATGTGCCAGTCTGGACCCACAATCTGTCTAGCTACCCTTTCTACTTCTTCCCCATTCAAGTGGTAACTTAGTCTCATACCTCGTAAATCTTGTATAAACTTTTTGTAATTAATTTTCGGATGAGGGATTCCCTCTGTAGCTTTCTGAATGTCTTCCGGTGTCCATGGTCTATATACTAGGAGAGTTGGGTCTTGCCCTTCCTGCCCTGCCTGAGGATTTGGTACCTCAATTAGTGGACAAATTTCTTCTTCACTCACTTCTAGCGTGTCTCTCCCTATTTGATATAAATCTGTGTCCCTAAGTATTTTACGTGTCCAGGACCTAGTTTCAATAGGTTCTCTAACAAATGGTTTTAATGTTCCTGCAACTTCAGGATAACGTGGAGGTGGACTAGCCTGTCCTTTTGCTTCATATCCTGAAAAAGGCATTGGAGGGGGCGGAGGGGGAGGGGCCGTTGCTATTACTGTATTATTATCCTCTTTGTCTAAAAATGTTTTTGCATTTTTAATTTTCTGTTCCCTTCGGTTTACTTCCTCAATCCACCTATGTGCCTGAGGAATGCCTAATCGCCATTGTTTTTTTGCCTGACCTTCTGCGTCAGATTTAAGTTGTTTTAAAAGTTTAACTAACGAAATTTTATTTAATTTACCATCAAATTCGTATTTATTAACCCATTTTGTATAATACCTTACGTTATCTGCGCATTGTAATTGCATATATTTTGCATCATCAGTTAGGGGTGGATCTCGCGATTTTTTTAGTGCACTGATTTCCCATCTTAAAAGCAAAATGTTATGTAACCCTTTTTACCATGTGGTATCTTAGTTCCTTACACAGTTTATCTAGAATAACTGCCTACCTTATTCTGTTTCCCTGATCTCTGACAAAATATACAGTAATTTCCTTTTGTCCCTGATCTGTACAACAAATCTATGACAATAACATTTACTGTAACCTAGTTCCTGATTTAAAACAGAAAAAAGGCAAATCTTCCTACCTGAGCCTCCTGGGTCACCTGGTTCGAGACCGCTTTTCGGCCACAGATCAGAAAAGTGGCCAGCTTCTCAAAACGACAATTCAGTCGGAGGTCTTTGTGTTTCAAGAAGAACCATTTCGGTAGCTTCTCCTGCGCAGTATTCGACCACCGGTACACTCTGATCTGTAGCTGTCGAGGGTTTCCGGTCAAACGGAGGACCAAACTGTTAAATAAAAATAAACGATTACAACACAGGAGGCTCAGATGCATAAAAACTTTACTAGTGTACAACAGGAGGCAAAAAAACATACAATACAAATACAGAGTTTTGTCTGGCATTATACAGGAAATGTACTATATTTTATAGTCATACATTCAAGCTGTGCCCACTTCACTGACGTGGTCAGTCACAGGGCACCTACATCACTATGGTCTACAATATTCTATTCATAAGAAAAAGCTGATGTTATACTTTTTAAAAGTTTTCCCATGAGAATAATACAGCCTTGCAAAGCACCTGGTCAGTTATAATGTCTTTCTGTAAATGTTATTCTTTCAAGGTTTCAGTCCTGCTCAAATACAATAGTCAGTTCAGTCTTGTAATACACTTCTTTGTTCTCCTTGCAACATTACTTTTAGCAGCTGTGCTTTATCTCTGATAATATTCACAAGGCCGACCATCTCAACGGAAGAAAGATTTTCAATGCTTTATACATTCATTTTCCTGACCCAGCAGATAATCATTAGTGAAAAACATAAACTTGCTGAGCTGGCTACTGCCAGGGTCAGAGTTCAAACACACTGCAGCTCCAAAGCTTCAAGCAATTACATGTAAAATCATTCTTACTGCCATATTGTAAAATAGAATAAAATGCATTACATACTATTTGCTTTTAAACTAGCACTTTATATATGTCTAAATACATATTTTTCTAACACTATGCAATGTGGACTTAGACTTATGAGTCTCACCAATCACTAGTACAAATGATGGATAATGCTGTAACTTAAAATATTTAAATGAATTCTTTCTATACAGAGATATTGTCAGAGTATATATAATATTGTTACAATGCCAGTAGAGTATACATAAGCAAAATGTTTTGCATTCCTGCAAGAGAACATGCATTTAGCTGGGGTGTTTCAATCTTTGTCTGTCTTTCTTGATGGATATGTGTGTGTGTGCACATGTGCACGTGTGTGTTTGGGCAGGTATGTATAAAACTGGGAGGGCATATGTGTCTTACATGAAATGTATCACACTTCAGGTTTAGTAAATAATTTCATAATGAGTAGTGAAAACATGAGTCACAAACTAGTTTCAATAACCAAATATAGTCCATATATCAAGTAAACCAGACCACTTATATTGCATTTTTTCACTTTTTGTTCTTCATTCATGTTGTGACAAAGGGGGATACTGCCAGCACAGCTTTCTGGAATTTTGTAAATAATAAATATGTCATTTGTGAATATCAATGTGATTTATATAAGATGCTTGTGTCACAACTGTATTAGAACTGTGTGTCATGTGTATGTCAGACTGCTCTGTACAGGTGTTTGTGTTAAAAAGGCATTTTATAAAGTGCTTGTACTTAATATGTAGCCACAGTGTGCCCTGCTGGAGGAGAATAGAAATGTACATGCACTATCGTAACTGTTTAAATGTATATATTTTAACAGTGGAAACTGGAATAGAGGAGCTTAATGTCAGAAAAATAGCTGAAATGAAACTACTTTATGGTAGTTACAGACACAATGCCTGTGCTGAGAAGCTTTCTGTATTGTCTTTTTTAGGAGTGAACTAATTACTACAATTGTTTTATGACTTCCAGCTTCTGCCAATGATCTGAGGTCTATGTATTTTCATGGGTAGATGCTAAATACTGTTAGCTTCCAGCAGTGGGGGTTTCACCTGGGATAGAGTCAGATGGTAAGAAATTATGTCATTCTTCAAGCTATCCCAGCAGTAATATTTGAGATATTAATTTAATAAGTCTCTTAGAGATACTTAGCATTCTGTATTCTGTCTTGGACCTGACAACAACTAGAAGATCCAGTCACCACATCTGCCTTGCTCTTAAGTAAGTTAACTAGGGTATAGTAACTCTCTTAGATACAGTCAGGAATATAGTAAAGCATAGTTTAGATAATTTTATTTATTTATTTGAGACTGTCCTGCAATGTTGTTTTAAATATTTCCTGTGGTATTGAACTCCAATGTTACTGTAAATATATATTTAGTATTGTTTTGTTCTTTTATTATTTATTACTATTTACATTTAAACCTTTCATTGTGGCTGATCTGTCTAGAGATATTTAAGTTTTGAGAGTAGTTGCATATTTATTTGGTGACACTGTATGGGATCACTCCTAATAGCCTTGCTCTTGGTCAAACTACAATTTGTATTAATATTACACAGTAAGATTGGACACCCTTTGTTAAGGGCCTTAAAGTAGCTGATAAGGAGTTTGCTGGTGGCAGTGATAACTATCTTATAGTCTGGGAAAAAGGGGGCATAGCTAATAAACCTGTGCCAACCTTTCCCAGGTGTGTGTGTGTGTGTGTGTGTGTGTGTGTGTGTGTGTGTGTGTGTGTGTGTGTGTGTGTGTGCATAAATCCAACCCTAAACAGTATGTATGTCAGCTATTTGGGCAGGGATACAAAGCACTGGTTGGACATACAGGGTGCTGGAGGTCATGGCTTGGCCACTCAGCTGAGATCTCAACTCGATAGCTGTGCCAGTGGGGAGTCTTATTGGAGATCTGGAGAAAGAGGGAGAAACTAGCTCAAGACTGACTATGGTCTCTTTGTGCTCTTAAGGGAAATTGCACTTGATGCAGAGAGCTACATCTGGTAACACTTTGTGTGTAGCTTGTCATCCTGTCAGTGTATGTCCCACACCATTGTCATTGGTGAGGATTGAGGCTCCTTGATTACTGGTTCAGTGCTGGGTCATCACACATGGATTTTAATTTTTTTGTTCTATTTCTACTGGGGCTACTTTAGATCAGCAATATTGTCCTGGATATTGTGTGGACTGAGTGCGTCATGTGTAATGTTACATTTTACAGTTTTTTACACTGTAGTGAATGGAAAATTTGGTCTAAAGTGCCACTATTTGTATGCATGTATACATTTATTTATATATTTGGAGCATTTCCTCCCTGGGCCTCCTCTGAAAATTGGTTTGTTCCAAGTCGTACTTTCCCAGTAAATAAATAAAATATTTGTCTGTTTGTTTTAATTTTACTTATTTTCATTAAATTAAATGTAGATTCAGATTTAGGGGAACTGTCCAACATGCAGTACTGACTTTTTAGGGTGGTGTCTTTGTCTATGT
The DNA here is from genome assembly GCF_019279795.1 of Protopterus annectens. NCBI lineage: Eukaryota > Metazoa > Chordata > Ceratodontiformes > Protopteridae > Protopterus > Protopterus annectens. The sequence continues at coordinate 1,377,636,513 of NC_056744.1, read as the reverse complement.
TTTGTGTATGTTATATGTAAACTCTTAATTTAGACTTTAGGGAGTAGTATAAATATGGAAGGTTTGCCACCTCTGTTGACATACAGAGATAAAGCTTTGACTATAACTGAAGTGAAATAAGTTAATTTCATGGCCCTGGCATTTGCAGGGGTTGATGAAGAGGGGAGGAGTGATGAAGTACTGCAAAACACCTGTTATCATTTGCTTTATGCTTTAGATTCATCTAGTTCATGACACTCATGTCTTATTGTCTGCTTAGGATTTTCTTTGTGTCCCCTTGTTTTTTTTATGTCCCAATCTTCCATGTTCCACCTCAGTTAACAAAAATAACTAAACAAATACATTTTGTTACATTATATATATGTTCATCCTATTAAACATGCCAGTAATTTAAAAGACAATGTACTCATGTACCTTTCACAAAAATTATATGGACTGAAACGAGTCTTACAGCCAGTCTTAAAATAGTTAGCATGAACAGTGTAAGGATGCATATTTTAACAAGATTGTTGAAGACTGCAATGCGGGGCACTAATATCCCCTCACTCACTGATACTAAACTCCAGCATTGTAGTATGAAATGTGTATATACTTATTTACCAAAAAAATGTCTACAGCTAGATGCAAAAAAGTGCAGTACAAAATCCGGCATAAAAGTTGTTCCCAACTCATGCATTATAATTGGTACTCTCTTCAGACAAATGTGTGGCCATATGAGACCCAGGTGCTTATGTGACCAACTCTTTCATTTGATGATCATGTTTTCACCACCATTAAGACATCCTTCTTTCGAGCCAATTAAATTTATAAGAGAAAATTATCATCATTATCAACCCTAACAAAACTAAACCACTCATCTTCCAACCCACCAAACATACTTAAAACAACTCTCACTTTAACATCACAGCAAAAGACAACACCACTATACACCCAACAGAACACACCAAATTGCTAGGAGTGTAAATAGACAATAAACTAAAATTTGACATTCACATATCCATGACCATAAAAAAAGTCCACAAAAAACTGGGAGTGTTATACAGAAATAAGCAACTTTCACCAAAGCAGCAAAGATTTCAGTAGCAAATTCCCACCTTATGTCCACCCTACTTTATGTCTCTCCAATATATACCAACCTAAGGTAATGCAATCTAAACAAGCTAGAGTCCTGCTACAACAAAATTGCCAAATTCGCCACAGAGGCATCCTACCATAGTCACCACTGTCTCTCACTTGCTGAACTGGGCTGGCTTGAACTCCGTCACCTCCTTCAATGGTATCAACTCTTACTCGTCCACAAACTAGTAAACTATCCAGAATCTTCTCCAACCCTATCGCACCACCAGACCACTAAGATCCAGCAACAAAAATCACTTGAAGATCACTAAAGCCAATACCTCTGCTGGTGAAGCACTATTCTCTTGCACCATAGCCAATTTATGGAACTCCCTCCCACCCACAATTACCTCCCTACCATCATGCACCCACTTTAAAACTTTACTAAAAATGCACCTAAAACATGCTGGCTATGCCCTTGCAACTCCCACTCTAATATCACCCACTCCATGCAACACCCACTCTAATATCACCCACTCCATCCAACCACTATCTTTATTTCCACCCCACTAACTACCTTGATTATAGCAAGCTCGGATGCTCATAAGCCTACTACTTATTATACAGCAGGAACTTGTTATTGTAACAATTGTTAATGTCTGTTATGTACTTCACAGATGAAGATACTAGTTGTCTACTGATGTACTATGTTCTTCATCTGTAACTATGTTTGTAATTAATTGCTATGTTAATCAAATTGTTAATTGCTATGTAAATCCAGTGTAACTACTGCCTGTATATTTTAACTGTGGAGCTTTTCTCCCTGGGCCTCCACTGAAAATGGACCTACATCCAGTTCGACACTCCTGGTCAACAAATGTAAATAAATAAATAAATAAATAAATAAATAAATAAATAATAATAAATAAATAAATCATAATCCATGGAGTCATCAAACTTCTACATTCTTACCTTATTAGATCCATCACTGAATACAGAACTCCCTTGGATATGTACAAATACAAGCATATTGCTAAACTGCAAAGATCCCAAACATTTCTGTCCAAGAAAATTAAAGGCCATGAGTCTTTCCCAAGATATTAGGACAAACTTCATCACATTTTGAAGTCTATTATTTTCTCTGAGGTGACCCATGTTTCACTTTTTGAGCCATGAAAAACCTAGTACTATTCAACGTCCTATTTCATTGAAAACTAGTGTCCCTGCAGTCACACATAGGGTAGTAAATCTGCACCTTCAAATAAACAATACTTACTGTAGGGATAGGTTCCATATTCAGTTACGAGTAAAGGTCAAACAAAGTAATTCCTTAGCTACCTTTGAGGTAAGTCTTTGATTGTATAGGTAAGCACATATTCAGACCAGAGTTATCATGTATGGCCTGTTTGATTCAGGAGATGAGCACTGCTAATTGCTTGAGAAGGGTGACAAGAAGTTTTAAGTACCTATATATCTATGCATCTTATAGTCTGGTGATCACTTGCCTGGTGTCCTCTGCCCCTGTGTTCCATAGACATAGAATATGTCATTTTAATAAATGGCCACATGCCTGTCACATAAAGTTTCCCAGAAAAAAGTATTAATTTAGTGATATGTACAAAATGAAATTAATTACAAGTACATAAATTACCAAGGTTGTGTATGTCTTAGATGAAACAAAAGAATAATGGAAATCATAAATAATAAACCTACATGACATTATCCTTTGATTTCTGTTACTGATATTCTTAGAAGGAATTGTTGTTTGTCCAATAACAATTTAAAAAGGGTGCAATGTTATAGCATGAAGTTCTTAAAATAATGCCAAAGTTTACTTTTAAGTTTGCCCCAAAGTTTAGATGTCTGGAAGTACCAGTATTTGACTGGGGCTGATCTTCTGCCAGTCCCATGGCCAGGTACTCTAAAGAAGATATATAACAAAAGGTGACAATTGCTTTCTGGAGATAATATAATCGATGAAATGCATTGCAGTGCTCTGCTTGGCTGAGAATATTTGTACTGGCTGCTGATAGAGAAAACTGCCTATACTAGTAACTGAAGCCAGGAAATGAGATAAAGAAACTCTAAATTATTCCTTAGTTAGGCTACGGATCTTCAACAAATTTTAAAAGAAAAAGTCAGGGAATAGTGGTAAAGGTTAAATAAATGCTGGTTTGCAGAGTGAAGGGAGATTACTGAAGGGATGCAGACATCATTGCTCTGGTACACAGGGCACTAACACTGCACCCTGAGTAATCCCTGTAACTCTAATGATCACAAAGAAAAAAGATGAGGATGATTGAGTTACCTCTACAAAGAGGCTGCCCATCAGTGCAGTACCCCAAGATTCTGTGCTGGGACCTCTACTGCTTGGCATCTACTTTTCTGAAGTAAAAGCCAATACCAAAGGGCTCTGGATGTCCACGGTTGCAGATGACTACAAGCTATGAACAGTCATTGAATCCCCAAATGATTTAGCCATCCTGAAGGAAGGTTTGTCTCAAATAAATAACTGATGTCAAAATCATGGTATGAAACTAAATGTCAAAAATGCATTATTGTATCCTTTGAGAAGTCATCTACCCCATAGAACTACCACATTGACACCATGCCCCTAAGAGTTGACCCAGTTGTTTGGGATTAGGGAACTAATGTGGACACTGACCTAACTATTGACCGACATTTGTCTATTGTTGTCAGAATGTCCTTCAGTACTGAACAGCTTATAAGCAAAGTGACTGTGTCTAGTTCTGGGGATGTCATTGTCCCCCTTTACTCATTCTCATTAGGCTAGTCATTGAATATAATGCCCCCTTTGGCTTGTAACTGTCCAGACACATTCAACTGGAACTCCCACACAGATACCTTATTAAAAGGATACAAAGCTTAGACAACATCCCTTAGATGGACCAACTCAAATCTCTGTCACTATATTTGGTATGCTATGCAGAGATACCTTAGCAAAAGAATACAAGACCTAAACAACATGCTCTACATGGACCAACTTAAAGCCCTTCCACTATACTCTGTATTTTGCAAACTGCTAATTGTTGACCTCTATCTGCCATACAAGGTATCCTCTGACCCATTATTGATGGATTTACTGTACATCAGCAAGTCAAAATGGCATCAGAAATGGTCAGTTTAGTGAGCTAAACCTCTTCTAAAACATCAAAAGAATGATTTGGAGGGGCAGGCATATTTTGCAGAGGATACCACAGTTGAGAAACAGACTCCCCATCCACATAAAACAAAGTTAATTTCTGTCAATTTTCAAGTGCAACTTAAATCTACTAATGGATACAGGCAGCTCCTAAATGCTTTATCCCATCCAGGGATCCCTTCAAATTATTTGTGCTATGATTCTGACCATGGAATGGGGGGGGGTCTATATTAAATCAATGGACGCTTAAAAAAGCGAACGCTGATTTACATGAGAAAATGGGAATTATAGATGCCAAGATGGGGCAGTTGGAAGATGACTTGAGGATAATAAAGGAGGTATGGGTAAAAGGAAGAAGGGTTAAGAATGGATTGGTGGGATGCAGAAAGGATAAACATAGCAAATGGAAGAACACTTATGTAAGGGCTACATGTAACTCTTGAACAGATACTATGGACTGTTAATTCTTGCCTATCATTTTAAATGAATATTGACTCATCTAGTGCAGATACACATTCTTAGTTTTAGCACTTAAATTACCTTATTCATGCTCAGCATTTGTTCAGAACTTGTAAGCACTAAATAAGCTACTAATTACTATAGCACTCAATCTTCCTCATTACCTAGAGGAAAACAGTTTTTGTACTTACTTTTCTCACTTTAGTTTTTGTACTTACTTTTCTCACTTGCTTAGAGAAAAACAGCTCTTGTACTCACTTTCCTCACTTATCAAGAGGAAAATAGTTTTTTATTCAGGCATGTCCAAGGGTCATCTCCCAGTGTTCTCTCCTGTCTGTCTGATGAATCTGGGCATCTTGAGGCAATGTAGAAATTGCCTCATGTACACAGACAACTCTCTCTCTCCACCACCCACCACTACACCTGTGAGAGATGCACTTATCTAGCCAAACTGGAGGTAAGCTCTCCAACCAAGACTGAACTTGACAGTCATGAGGAGAAGGTAAACATTTGCACCACACCACACTCATCACATAGTCTCACTAAATCTACACCACCAAAATCCACACATAGTAACACAAAAACATTTGCGGAGGCTCTCAATAATAATCTGTCTAAGCAACAGAGACTTCCAAAACAGAAACGCAAGCAACCTCCATCCCTCAACACAACCCAAATGACACCTAGCCCACAGACTCAGTGTGCCACTCAACCACAGCCAATAAGGCAAAACAACGTACCCAACACACTAGTCATAGTTGACTCTATATTCAGGCACACTGATGCCCCACTCACCAGGCTAAACAAGGAGAAGGTTACTGTCAGCTGCCTGTCAGGTGCCAGGATCCGTCACTCAGGTCACTCCACAACAAGTACAAATATGACTCTGTCATTGTCCATATTGGTGTGAATGACCTGAGATGTACCTCACTGGACTACGTGAAAAGAGTCATGGAAGAGATCTCCAATCTTGTAGCCCAGGCAGGTATGAGTAGCATTCTGCCATCACCCAGAATGATACCACAGTACAAGGACAAAATGATTATCTTCAACAACTGGCTAAGCTTCTGGTGTCATTCTAAGGGGATCCAGTATCTGTCTGCTTGGGATGACATGGTCAACAGACCACAATGCCATCTGTCAGATTCCAGATACTGGCTAAGGCTCTTGCTGCCCCTATAGTGCCTGTTTTAAGCAGGGTTCAAATAACAAATTCACCACCATAACAGGAATAGGCAAGCAAAAACTGAGGGTAATGCTACTCAATGCTAGAAGTCTAAATCTCAAAATGCACTCACTCGAGGCACTCCTTAAAATGGAGAACATTGATATCTGTGCAGTGACTGAGACCTGGTTCAAGGCTCCAGAGAGCACCCCTGCACTACCAGGCTATAACTCATACCTCCATATTCATTAAGGATATCAACACCTCCAGGCTAGTTGCTCAGCATAATGCATCCGTGGTTATCCAAGTGCAACTAACTCTGGGCAAAACTGCAATCCAAATTGTTTTCTTGATGTACTGGAAAATATTAGGGTTCAACCAAACACCCTAATAATGGGCAACTTCAACTACCCCACCATTAATTGGGAAAACTACTCGTGTACCAATTCCTTAGCTCAACGCTTTTTGGAATTCATAAACTCCAATGCCCTAGATAAACTTATCCACACCACCACACACCTGGTCAACTCCTCATGACACCCATGCAGATGGACAAAACTGTTACAACTGCTGAATCCTACACAAATGCACTCTATAAGCACAAAAGGAAGCCAATCTGGTGGTCCCCTGCCATAAACAAACTGTACAACAGAAGGAAGAAACTGTTGCAAAAGAGAATAAAATAAAGCTGAGATCCCTTATAAGATTCTCCAAAGCTAGCTATGAAAACAAAATCACCACTAAATCCAAGGGCAACCTCAAAGCATTCTATAGCTATGTCAAGAATCTAGATGGCAACACCCAGATCTGCTCTGAGTTACAGCACAAAGTCACAAAAATTACAGAACTAACTGATATTGCCAACATCCTGGCAGATACCTGTAATCACAACTATTCAAATAATAACCTTGCATTGGGTTTGTGCCCACTGAATAGTGCACAGCAACACCTATTAGCCTGACGAGCCTGGTCTGCAAGGCCATGGAACATATCATCATGGAACTCATAAACAAAGACATTGGTAACCTTCAAACTCTGGATCCCACCCAGTTCGGGTTTATGAAAGGCAGAACATGCTTACTGAACCTGATCCCCATTCTGGAATTATAGCTGCCAACTGGCTCACTGACAGAATCCAAACTGTAAAAGTTGCAGACTCAATCTGACCCTCAAAAAGTGACAAGTGGAGTACCACAGGGTTCCATCTTGGGACCTCTCTCTCTGGTATCTATCTACTCTGAGTACAGTACAGACACAAGAATGCCTCTGAAGTTCAAGTTCAATGACTGCAACTGCACTAAAGAGCCATAAGTCAGTCCCCAAATGATGACATCATCCAGATAAAGGCCTCACTGAGACAGATGAATAGTGAATGTGTGATAAGAGGCCTTGGGACCCAGGTGGACAGTAGTCTCTCCTTTGATAGTCACATCGCCACAGTAGTCAATAGCCTAGTACCTACCTATGAACCTACGAATATGTATCCTCTACTGCTTTTTATTATAGTGTCTAGAATCTTACTGTTCCTTGTAAATGAATGCATGCCTCTGACCTATAAGACTTAGTAAATGAGCTGCCCAATTTTCTTAAGAAAATATCTTTGCATAACAAATACTATTAAGTATTGCCTTCCAGCATAACTACTTAAATAATTATCTTCTATAGTCTATACAGAGCATCATGCAGTAAGATCCTTTATTAGAAATGAATCAGTCTTTATCTCAAAATGTTGTTCAAGATCAAAATGGTGCGGCTTTAACTCTCCAAATGTAGAAAAATAATTTCTCTAGTTTATATCGGATAACATTCATCAAGTTCTGAGAAGCTTTTTTTCTTCTGGCAAATTCCACTAAAATTATGCAGGAAAGAGCCAGAAGCACAATATGACATAATATGTTCTACAAAACAAGTATGAAGCACTTGTGGTTTTGTCATTTTTTAGAAGTGGAACCAAGCCACACAGAATGTCCCACAGAATCAAAAATAAAGTGCCCATGTTTTTAGCATTAGCAGAAATAGAGCAAAGAAGAGAAAGAGCTATTGTAATCCAAGTAAAAAAGTAAAAGGAAGTGACATAACTGTTGAACAACTCCCTGGCTGGAGCACTGTTTTTGACAATGGTGATCTATTTCTGGACATGGATGTTGACAGCCAAGACAGACAGTATTGACAATGAAACCAAGTGTCTAGTATCAACTCTTGCCTCCCTGAGCATGGTTGGGTAGTGTAGACCATAGCAGTGACAAATGAGAGGCGAGAGTTACCATCATGTATACTGATGCCATAATCATAAAGGGCATGGAGAACATCTTGCACATGACCTTACTGTAAAACTTCATACTCCAAGTCCATGCCTGATTCTCAGGTCTGCTACACATAGCCATTGCCTATACAAGCTTCTCAATCATGGCATTGCATATAAGTTTGCTTATTTTAAGTCATTTCATTTTATGCTTACATTAGCCAATGTTTGCAGAGACTTGCTTGTTACAGAAGTTTATTTGTTTATGTTTGATTGATGCTACTTCAGGAAGTCCTTACATTAAGTAATGCTCGAGAAAGACATCACAATAAATGGAGAGCAATCATAAGCAATTAATTTTGTGCTAGTTTAGGAGGAAATATCAATATATAAATAACCTACCAGTCATGCCTGCCAGCTGTTCAAGTTCCTTAGCAGCTTGTGGCCCTAGTGAAATAGTATGAATAATGGAACCACTGTCCTTTACTTCTGTAAAACAACTTCGTATACCACTGTCTTCTCCAGCAGCCATGAACACAATTTCCTTTCCACTTGTTCCTCCATTAACTTGCTTGAGAACCTGCATGCATGAATTTTTTTATTAATGATTAATTATGCAGTGGTTAATTGCCATTTTAATAGCATCACTTTGCAGACAATATAAACATAATCAAGTCAGAAGTAAAAATTTGACAACAAAAATACCATTTACAATGGATTGACTATTCAGTTTCTGAATGAAGCTTTCAACAAATAACATTTTCTTTTGCAGAGCTAGTGTAAAAATGAGATGAACTAATAACTGTTGATATTAAAATCAGATCGCTGAGTAGTAGTTTAGATAAGTATTTCAAATTTCCTAATTTTGCTGCACTTCTATTTTATTTAAACTGAATTTTCTTTTGACTTTTTACCAAGTTCTGTGTTACATAATTTTTTGATGATGGAAAGAGACATTAAACTTATCTCATCTTCACTTTTACATGTCTTAGCATTTGTCCCCCTACCATCCCTGATGTCCCCCTTATCCTTTGCCTACCTGTCCCACACACTCTTGAATGCCTCACTGAAATCATCTCTATCATCTGTTCCAATAGTTCATTCCATGGTTCCATAACCTTGTCTGTGAAAAAGCACTTTTGGGGATAAGTAGTCCCTACAATCTATGGACTATCCTCCGCCCACTGCCTCCAGTTCTGTCCTTACCATTTAGAATGACCACTTCACATCTCTCTCACATGATCTTGTGCATTAACACCATGTTCTCCTCTACCCCGTCATTTATTAAGGTTTCAAATGACAATAATTCTAGCTCCCCTAGTCTCTGGTCATATTCTTTCCTAGTCAACCCATCTATCTTTCTGATACTTTCCCTTTGAATTCCTTATATCATGTCTTATTATTCTCACTAATTCTTTACATCAGAGTTGTTGTGGTCCAAGTGCAGTACTTTGCATTTGTTTACACTGCACCTGAACTGCCATCAACCTGGCCAAGTGTTCAGTCTAACCATATCTTTCAATAAACATTTCTTCTTCTTCCTGCACAGCTGCACATATTTTTGTCTTATCTGTTCTGCATTCCTTCAAATATGACTGAGACAAATACACTGAAGAGTACCAGACCCAGGAAAGGGCATTGTGGTGCTGCAGTAATCACTCTCTACCTGCAGGCATTGATCTCTCACCAAGAACTCTTGACATCCTACCATTAAGCCATGAGGCTATCCAGTTCCTCAACCTTTGTTCTATCCCTTATCCCAATTCCATTTTTTTTGTCAGCCTCCTGTATGGGATAGTGTCAAAGGCCTTGCATAAGTCCAGGTGGACTACATCTATTACTACTTGCCTGTCACATTCACCTGCAGCCCAACCACAAAAGTCGAGAAAGTTTGATTGGCTGCCCCATTTGACCTTTATTTGCTGTATTGGAGACTGTTATCCTCTTGAAATGTTGCTAGCCTTCCGTCAGGATTTTCTCCATAATATTCCCTTACTCTGTCATTAACTTGAGTCCTGTATTTTCCTGTTTTTTTCTTCTCTTCTCTCCTTGCATAAGGGTAATAAAATTACTGTGCTCCTGTCCTCTGACAATTCCAGTGATATGTTGAAGATATCTATCAGGGATTTGGCAACAAACTGGACAAATTTCTGAAAATTCTGATAATTACCACATCCAGTCCTTGTGCTTTATCCTCCCTGAGAGGAGTCAATTTCCTCTGAATGCTTCATCCTCTGTTTTGCTGTCTCCCACCGTTCTCCCCATTCATCTCTACCTCTCACACATCATAGCGCCCTCTCCATGACTTCCTTTTCGAATATTGAAGAAAATTATTCAATCAACATCTTTACTTTTTCATAGCCCTCTGTGATCTCCATTCATTCTTTGCTCATGTTGGACACTCACTGTCATCTATATCTGCCCACCCCTCCTGGCATCCTGCAGCTTATCATCCTTTTCATAGATGGATTTTTCTCTTTCCCTTAACTATACTCTGTCTACCCTACTTGCTTGTACTGATGTTGTATTCTCTTGTCCTCTGCCTTTTTCCCATCTAACTTTTCCCATCCCATCCTGTTTGCAGGCCTCCTCTTATCTCCTCTCCACTCTCTACTTTCATGCCTGACTATCAGCTCCACTAATATGTCTAGATACATTTTTTCTACTAGGAGCTTCCCGCTCTCATGCAGACACAACATACTGTGTTGTGCCAAACAATAGCTCTCCATCGCTCTTTTTGTGCAGCACACGCTACTCCTTTCATGTGCCATTTTTGAACCCCTAACTTTTGTTCATTTAGTTTTATTTTTTTTCATACATTTTTAACTTATCTAGGCCATTTCTGTTCTTGTAGGGCATGGTTAGGAACTAGGTTTGCAATTTTGAAAGTAAGATTACAAGGGTGGGGGTTAATACTGTAGATTCTGTACTGCGTCCTCAATGGATGAGAAGATATGTTAAGGACAAACTGAAGTGTAATTAGTTTAATGGGATGGTCTTCTCAATTTAATCTAGTACAAACTGATGAAATAAGACTGACAGGATTCGAAAGTCAACTTTACATAATCTGCAGGCACTGAATTTAAGAACACATCAGGGATATGGTGGGGAAATCAAAATGGTCATAAAGCAGCCTTATGTGGCAGCTATCACAAACAGTAATTTATAGAATGATTATTTTAGTGATTTATATGGACCAACAACCCATGGAAGAAGATATTCCCCCGGATACATGAAGCTCGGCGCAAGGCTGGCATAAGGCTTGTGCCGGCCGTACAGCGTACAACTGGCGTAGCAGTGCCACATGCATAGTAATGAGTGCGTGCCACAACCACAACCGTGTGCATAGGGCACGTGCGTGAGCCCAGGGAGCCCAAGTAGGATGCGCCCGTAGGCGTGGCCAAGCCGGCATGCGATGAGCAACCTAAAGTGCTGACTGTCACAGGCCGCCTGCAATAGTAACCGCACCAACCAGTGTCCATGGAAAATGAAACGTATGCAGAGTACGCAACATAGTACCCGTCCACACAAAATGGAGAACCAAACATAAATCCACGAAGTACAAAATGTTCCCGTCCATGGAACAAAGGATACTCGGAATACCGTGTCCATCACGCAATGCACTGTCAGCAGGCATACCCATTGGAGGTGTACTGCATCATGTCAGTGCGCCGCAACTACACACGGCTAGCCCCATGGTCATGGTCACCAGCAGTCCCACAGCGGTAGTGAGAGCACACAGCTGGGCAGTCGTGGCCATATAACAACCAGAAAGAAATCAGATATCCCAAACACAGACAAACATGTGTATAGTAAAATGTGCTAGACACAGCAACGTACCCATCACATACACATAGGATGGCGTATGCCAAATCGGAATATCCAGAAGCAGAACCCATGCATGCAAATGTAATACACAACAACCCTGTTATAGCACGTAACCCGCACCCATGTCCGACTGTCCACCCAATCCAGCTAGCAGCCTTGCGCAGCTGCACACCTACACACAGCGGGTATACCCCAGATGTAGTAGGAAGTATTGTCTTAGGCAGTGACACGCATGCAAATATGTACCCCACATGTCAACATCCCATCCCAGGTACTGTTATCCAAATGGCTGCATGTGAATGTGTCAGCAGAATGTGTACATCCTGCGTGTGGTTACGGACCTGTCGAAACCCCACAGGTGTTCACATGCCACGGTGTCCATAACTGGACACATCTGGACAAAGCAGTATGTGCAGCCACTGTACCGATGATTAGCTATGTAGACATGTCAAACACAATACACAGGGCGGAACAGCCGTCCACCAAGCAGGTCACCCCAGCAGGGTTGCCACATGCACAGAATGTCAAGGTGGGACATCACTCATAGATATGTGTCGTTTCATATGGCAAAACACCCACGGCCAATGCAAAGGATAGAATAACACGTATATGCCCGGATGAATGGTTATGTCATAGCATGGGAATAGCCTAAGCTATCCAACATAATAGTCATGCGTACCAGATACAAAATGCCTGTAACACGCAAGTAGTAATGCAGGAAGACATACACAACTGTGTCAATATCACAGGACATATGGCACGTGTCAAGTGTCTTCGGAGGGTACATATGTCCATAATGGGGCCCCCTGCAAAGAGGAACACGTGCCAACCCCACCCCCCCACTGACGTATCGGCAGTATAAATACAACCCAAACACACACCAACACCACCATCCAGCCCATGATAGCAATGAAGGCCGGACAAAGACCAACACGATGCATGCACAAATAGGGACACATGTAACCGGTGCTCCGACAACCTTCCACAGGCCACCGAATAATAGTATGTACATATGCATGTAATGCTGCGAAGGATGTGTGGTAGTCCCCAGCACCACAGAGGTAGGTACCCAGATACACTGTAACCAACCATCACATATGTGCACTGTAGACAGCATACCTGCAGGTAATACATAGTTCAGTCATGTGCCACATAAATATCCACGTATGAATGAGGACAGGGGATAGACAAGTGTGAATGGGAAAAACGCAGAACATGGCATATGTATGATAACTGGCACCACCCACAGCATTGTATGGCAATAGCAGAAGCTATTGTTGGTTGCCCAAACACTCGTGTCTGTACATATGGAATGAATATCATAGCAATAACCCACGCCTGGGTGTGGGTAATGCTGGATATACCCATGGTAGATGTGGTGCGGTCCCCCCGAGGGACCAAACAAAGGCCACCGTGGGTAAATACAGCAGTACCCACACCCAGACGTGGGTTATTGCTATTATGCCATATCAACTAGGAAAATAAACTAATAATCCCCAGACATAATGGCACAGCATAATGCCTGTCTGCTGCCCATCCACAGATGTCTGGCATCCGCGGCAGTGCTGACGTGCTGCACGAGATGTCCGTTGTTAATGTCAAAACTGTCTCACTATGTAAAACACAGTCAACATAGCAAATCAATACAAAACAGCAACAGAGAGCTCGGTGTCCCTGTTGCTGTGTTGTACAACCTGTCCCACTATGTTAAATGTGTGTAGCAGAGAGAGACTGGCACAAAGTAAGCAACAGACATCACTGTGGCTCAGTTAAAGCTGTCACACTATGTTAAACCCATGTAACATAGCGAGACAGGTTATAAATACCGAGGTATACTAATGGAAATAGGTCCGAGCGACCGGACCGTGTGCCATCACTATAACCCGATCTACAACGGGCACGCTGGCCAATCAGCGTGCACGGTTAGGAATAATGTGGGTGGTTATGGTATAATACACATGGACAAACCGTGCCCATGTTACTCGTCTGACATTCGCACACGGTCAGGGCAGTTCCGTACACTAGGCAGACAAGACCAAACCCAGAGCACCACAGGAACACCCTGACAATCAAAGACCTGTATGCATTGGGGCTAAAAGCCCCTGTGATCTGAATATCCCTGCGGTCACGCCATATGCAACCTGGGTCAAGAGCAGTAGGGAATAGGGAATGTGTAACATGTAGTACCGCACTTTTCCCAGCAGGAGAATGGATGCCTGTGACGTAAGTGAGTGCGGGGGGGGAATATGGTAATGTAGCTATGTACCATGGGTATGCATATAAATGAGACAGAACAGCAAACGTGTAGTGCTCACAGCAACCGGCCAACGTGAATGCAGTCCCGTTTGAATTACGACTATAGAACATATAAATGTGAACGTGTAAGTAATGCATCTGTGCCGCAAAGACAGTTACATGTGTAAAGGTGAAAGTGTGTTCCACACACGTCCGTTAACCGGATCAGAGATATGTTACTGGAACAGTCACAACTAATACAGGCCACGTAATCACACAGACTCAGTAAACATACGTAACCCAGAACATGGATATGCATGTGCACCTGCGCGTAACCCAAAATTAGGAAATGCAAGTGCGCCTGTGCGTGTGTGATCCGCTCACAGCAGGGTAAGTTAAAGCTGTGTCCCCCATGTTAGTTATACATGTCTCAAAACTGTCAGCCTCTGAAAGTATGGAACCGGACAATGCCATGAAAAGTACTGGTACAAATAGTGAGAAACACATGATATGTGATAAGACAAACATAGAATGTGGATAGAATAACGGGTGTGTTAGTAGCAGGGATTGATGAAGGGTATGCTTCTGTAACCTGACCTACTTGTCAGAAGGTGCCACCATACGTTTATGTACGTTTTATGTTGGTTTACATTTGTTGACCGGGCTAGGCTAGCTGTATACATGTCCATTGTCAGTAGAGGCCCGGGAAGAAATGCTCCACACACAATAATAGCACAACATACCAAAGCAGTCATATATGTAAACAAAAATGAACAACAATAGAAAGTGTCCAAAAAGGACTGGTTACATAAAGATTCCAGAAGACAAAGAAAAATGTAGTCAGTGGAAGCACGTCATAATCAGAGAATCAGGTCTCTATAGAATCAAGTAAGTCTCACAGGAAATGCCAGCAAATTGCCAGATAGACACAGGTCAATGTAGCACACACCTAAGATAAAGGGCCAACCATCCGTACACTCCACCAGAACCTGTACAGTGGAAAGGTATGGTATGGTTATATATGTGTGTACACAGGTAATCCACAGACAGTAACAAAGCAAGGTATGAAACGAGGGGTTCACATGTATATATGTACACACAACAGACCAACGTCCCGTATATATGACACATGGATATAAATATGCCAAGTAATAGATAATATGGATAGTCAAACAGACGTCCGCAAATGGGGAACATACAGCAGCAGTCAAAACCACTGGCCAGAAGGTAACAGTCCAGCAAGTTCTACACTTTACACATGCACACTGGTGTCCATTGTAGGACTCCAAAAATTGCTCCATTTGCAACCCCTGCTGCGATTGACGCAAAAGAAGTGACAGCCACAACTACGGAACACCTATACATGCATTAAAAGCTTGTCCAAGGTTGATGACACATGTGTCCATGAAATGCAGGACATATGGACAGATATCCCCAGAGTGGCGAGTCCATTGAAGTGCGTCCACATCCCAGTACCGCACACATTAACCATGTGTAATGTGTACCATCGAGGGTTGCAGGCATGGGAACCTGGGCATGCAGAAATGGGCCTAGGTGTTGTTTGGCAGAGAATGCATAGGCCCGCCCCGTGGGAGGGATGTGGGTATAGCACATGCCTTAATCCCCACTAATGGTGCAAAGCAGCCACCGGATAATGCGGAAAGCAGGTGTGAAATATGTACAGCCCTATATCAGTGTCCTTTAGGCGATCCCCATGGATGGACATGCGTACGACCAAGATGGCACCCATAACTGGAAATCTGTCGGAATAACACAGCTGCAGTAAGGCATAGCACAGGAAATACAGATAGGGACTACATTAGAAATACCCCATACAAAGTCAGACCGTTGTGCAAATACTGGCGTATATAGCTCTCAACCTTCCATCACCAACATGAGGAACACTCGCCCCCATAATGTGGAACAAATGGGCAAAATGTGGAACACATACTAATGACTTACTAACAACTTCAACTAGGAAGGTCATAGGATGGTTAAAATACGCTGTTCGCACGTATAATGAAGATCCTTTAATGAATTAATATGATTAATGTCATTTTACCATGGATTTCACCTAAAACATTCCTAACACTGAATGTGTAACAGACCCTTTCAATGTGGAACTTTGTGGAATTCTGAGGAGCAGGACCCGTTTAAGACCCCAAATGAGGTACGTCCCCCATAACGAGGTACACTTGAGAGGTATGCTGGCATAGCCATGAATACGGATGTTATGAATGTCAGTAATCATGCAATGGAAATAGCACTCCCTCTCACCCACCGCACAGTCCGGAATGCCTAGGCAGCAGTCAGCTAGAAAAGCACAGCACTATGTGAAACGTAACAAGGGCAATGTCCGAACGTCAGGGCGTGTACACATAATGACAACAGGTCAGGGTATGAAGGATCTACCTGTCCAGAACACATGTACTGAACCGGTGATACTAGGCGGACAGGTGGGAAGAAAGACAGCAGGACAAATGTGCAAACATGTATATGTCCTACCCCGGTAATTGTGAATGACAACGTATGCCCCGCGAAGGTCAATGTGGAAGGTAATCAGACACAAAGGTGAAGTGTCCCCCAGGGTGTCATGAAGTGTCAACATAACAATTACCAGGCCCCCATAGTCATACGTGAGCCCCGCCATTGACGGGAAGCGCAAATATGACGCACACATATGGTACAGGAAAGAACAAGTAGTGTGGATAAGCAGATGTAGACCAGTGTGAGGAATACAACTGTCTGCGTGGGTGTGCCATGCAAATGCAAAGTAATGTCATGTGGTCTGTTATGCCGCCACACACTGTGTGTCTATTGTAGGCGGACAGTAGGTATGTTGTATTAGACACATACCCTGCAACTGCACAGATGTACGCAGACTGTGTAGAAGTCTGCCTCATATGTTCGCTGTGTTCTACGTAACAGTAACAGTCCGGCGCCCTCATGATAACTGATGACAGGAAGCAACGGCAAACATGCGAGGAAGACACCAAATCAGACAGAAATGCCATATGCATGCAAAACATATCACTGTGCCCACTACCAATGTTTCTAAGAGCAACATGACATGACTGGCCCCGAGTGTCACACTTTCACAGAAGGCCGTGTCCAGACATACGCTCCCTGAGGTGGAGTGTTATGAACAGACACAGATACATGTGTGTGGAAACACTAGTATCCACTGCAAGATGATGGAATGTGCTGCTGTAGGAGGGGTAGCACTGTCCGCAGGTATGTGCTGAAAAGCACATGAAACAGCTGTCTACATGGATTACCCATAGTGGCGACACCTGCACAGACGATTATAGTGGGACATACACACGACCATGCACACAGCTCAGATAGACATACACACACCATAAACAGGCAACGATACACAAGGGCTATGGCTTGTACGAGTACAGTGACAGTACAGCAAGGATAGCTGTCTGCCAAGATATACAGCAGATGTCCCTAGGGCGTGCAACACCTCCCGGAACACGGGCGTTGCATGGACAATGTATGGATATGCATCGTACCACATTTCTATGTGTCAGCCGTGCAAATATGCGATACATGGGACAGACAGCTGTCCATGCAAGAGCAGCGCTATGGGCATAACATATGTATGTATATATACATCAAGAGAGATACAGACAGACACATGTGGCAAGGCCGGTAGTGGAACCTACACATCACTACCCTATCACACCACAGCAGGACGCACGTGGAGAACATGCTACGGAGGTCGCTAACCACAGCAGGCACACAGGCAGTCCACTAGCTGCGTCTCAACATCCGCAAACACAGAGATGTCAGCAGGATATATGTGTGCTGCGGAGCGTCTAAAACCATAACCCATGAACCCATGCGGCTGGGAGCACAAACACACACACACACACACACACACACACACACACACACACACACACACAGCTGGCAGTCATGGGAATAGACCTTACCCTTACCTACCCAACCGCACGACAGTATGACACAGGTATGGAACGCGCTACTTAGAGCACTGAGCACAGCACTGTCAGAGGCATACTTCTAGGTGGGTGACATCATCCATAAAGGAATAGACGCTGATAGCCAAGGTATGTGTTGTGAAGCGTCTAAAAGCATTACTATCCCCAGAGGCAGCTGAAAACACACACATACATGGGAAAGGGCTGGGAGTTGAACCTACGCCTACCTACATGAACACACTACAGCATGATGCATTTACAGAACGCGCTACTGAGCTTACTGAACACAGCACTGTCAGAGGCATACTTCTAGGCGGGTGACATCATCCGTAAAGGAATAGATGCTGATAGCCAAGGTATGTGTTGTGAAGCGTCTAAAAGCATTACTATCTCCAGAGGCAGCTGGAAACACACACACACACACGGGAAAGGGCCGGGAGTTGAACCTACTCCTACCTACATGAACACACTACAGCATGATGCATTTACAGAACGCGCTACGGAGCTTACTGAGCACAGCACTGTCAGAGGCATACTTCTAGGTGGGTGACATCATCCGTAAAGGAATAGACGCTGATAGCCAAGGTATGTGTTGTGAAGCTTCTAAAAGCATTACTATCTGCAGAGGCAGCTGGAAACACACACACACACACGGGAAAGGGCCGGGAGTTGAACCTACGCCTACCTATATGAACACACTACAGCATGATGCATTTACAGAACGCACTACCGAGCTTACTGAGCACAGCACTGTCAGAGGCATACTTCTAGGTGGGTGACATCATCCGTAAAGGAATAGATGCTGATAGCCAAGGTATGTGTTGTGAAGTGTCTAAAAGTGTTACTATCCCCAGAGGCAGCTGGAAACACACACACACACACACACACACACACACGGGAAAGGGCCGGGAGTTGAACCTACGCCTACCTACATGAACACACTACAGCATGATGCATTTACAGAACGCTCTACCAAGCTTACTGAGCACATCACTGTCAGAGGCATACTTCTAGGTGGGTGACATCATCCGTAAAGGAATAGACGCTGATAGCCAAGGTATGTGCTGTGAAGCGTCTAAAAGCATTACTATCCCCAGAGGCAGCTGGAAACACACACACACATGGGAAAGGGCCGGGAGTTGAACCTATGCCTACCTACATGAACACACTACAGCATGATGCATTTACAGAACGCGCTACCGAGCTTACTGAGCACAGCACTGTCAGAGGCATACTTCTAGGCGGGTGACATCATCCGTAAAGGAATAGACGCTGATAGCCAAGGTATGTGTTGTGAAGCATCTAAAAGCATTACTATCTCTAGAGACAGCTGGAAACATACACACACACACACACACACACGGGGAAGGGCCGGGAGTTGAACCTACACCTACCTACATGAACACACTACAGCATGATGCATTAACAGAACGCGCTACCGAGATTACTGAGCACAGCACTGTCAGAGGCATACTTCTAGGTGGGTGACATCATCTGCAGAGGCAAGGCAGCCGATAGGAAATGAAGACAGAGTGCGCAGTCACACAGCATGTTGCTATCCCAAGGTGGGCGTACAGTAACACGGCAGTGCTGCCCTCAGGAATACTAACTAACTACGGAGCACAACATCACGACATGCGTACGGGATGCACCACAGACAGTACACCCTATGAGAGAGCAACCGGCGTGCATGATGTAGGCAGCCATTGCGGCATAGCAACTACATATAACTCGCCTGGACGGCCACCATGGCTATGCAGGATGTCATTGGCCATGGCTACAAGCCTAGTATCAGACGTTGGTGCCAACTGTACTGTGTCTCCACACATGGCGTACTGGGCATGCCCACACACCTAGCGGTCGCAAAGGGGAAACATACATACATGCACACGGGGTATACCCACAGAAGGGCGCAGTGTGCACTGAACTGTGTGTCCATCTACACAACTGCTTACTGGGCATGCTCACACACTTGGCATTTGCAGAGTGCAGACATGCATACACATGGGGTTGAATCATGAAAGGTCAGAGTGTGGAACATCGTGTGTGTCCACCTACACAACAGCAACACTGGCATGCTCACACACGTGGCGGTTGCAAAGGGGGAACATACATGCACACGGGGTATAATCACAGACGGGCGCGGTGTGCACTGTACTGTGTGTCGATCCACACAACTGCTTACTGGGCATGCTCACACACTTAGCATTTGCAGAGTGCAGACATGCATATACATGGGGTTGGATCATGAAAGTGCAGAGTGTGGAACGTCGTGTGTGTCCACCTACATAACAGCAAACCGGGCATGCTGACACACCTAGCAGTTGCAAAGGGGGAACATACATGCACACGGGGTATAATCACAGATGGGCACGGTGTGCACTGTACTGTGTGTCCATCCACACAACTGCTTACTGGGCATGCTCACACACTTAGCATTTGCAGAGTGCAGACATGCATACACATGGGGTTGAATCATGAAAGTGCAGAGTGTGGAATGTCGTGTGTGTCCACCTACACAACAGCAAACCGGGCATGCTCACACACTTAGCATGTGCTACGCGCCATCTGCCATGCAGACAGTGTGTACACACCGCAGGTCATGGGCAGGTAAACCCGTCCACACGCACAGGGTGGTCACACATGTAGTTACCCGTACAAACACAGATGACATCACAGGTATCACGGGTGCAGGTCAAACATGTACACACTGCAGTGAACACTGTAGCTGCCATGCCAGCACCATGTCAGTGGTGCAGCAGTATGCCTCACGGTCCAACAACATTATGTGACATATGTCCACAGGTCTGTATAGCAGTGTACACCAGTCGTGCAGAGTACACATGTACTAACAATGATCCCACATGTGTGATGTGGTCCGCCCATATCAGTATACATAGACAGGTCGGCTCCACACATACCATGGCCCTGACACAGCTATGAAACATGACTGCTGCTGTACCAGAGTGAAGCAACATCCGGATATGTCATACATGTGATTGTCTGGCTGTGTGCATGGACTGCACACAGGACACATACGAAGCCTGTGATGTACCACATGCATAACACTGGCGTATGCAGTGCTACACACACGAATGGAAGGTGGACACATGTCTGTGGTATGCTCCCACTACAGGGTGTAGCGGTGTTGACTGGGACACATACCCTTGTATTGTTCGCCTGTGACAGCTGTGATACCATACCACAGTCCATGTTCTATGTATGTCAACACACATGTCATAAAGTAGCAATGCATACACACACATGGCAACAGGGGACACATGTGACATGTGTACTGTGCATGGTGCAGCCATGCATGAGCAGTGGCCGATGTCCATAACATAGTTGCAACTCCCTACCACATGCGTACCCATCATGTGGGCCGTTATATAGTGGCATAGTAACAGCACGTATGGCGGTATGTGTGTACATCATGTGTTTAAACACCTGTCCACATGCATGTGTGCAGGTGGTGGCTCACAGGTGTGTCACACACCATCCTACCCTGCCATCTGCATACAGTATGCTATGTCGCTGTTACATGACAGTGCTGCCATAATGCATACCCATCAGGCAGGTGTCATCGACTGTATGTCACATGGCTACTGTAACACCTACCACCTCCCAAGTACATATATCGGCACATCTGCCGGATACAGTGTTGGTACGCATAATGCACTACATACTGCTGCATGCCTGCACATGTCTCATATGGCGGGTGTGGCATTCCCAGCACCGACATGTGTGCAGGAATGTGTGCCCATGTATGCCACATATCGGGGGGACTATGTCCCACGTGCCACACATCCCTGTACACCATAGTAGAGATCTGTACATACCGCAGTGTGGGGTGCATGGATGTGGATGGTGCAGTACATGCAACACGTCGTCTCTCCGTGTATACATGTGTGGTCACCACCATGTGTGTGTGTCAACATGTTTGTATGTCTGCTGCCTGCTGTGAGGGTGTATGCAGATATACTGGTGTGAACGGACACTAACCACACAGGGTGACCATCCCGTATTGGTGCTGCATTGCACAACCCTTTCGGTGTCATAGGTGTGAGCCATACTGGCCACATGTGCAAGTCCGCCCCCCTGTGACATGGCGTGTGGGTGCATTGTATTGTGAGGGTGCTGACCACACAGGCAGGTGTCCCCATCTGCACACTATGGGGTGTGCGCCATAGTGGTGTACACCCCGCGACTGCGGCCGTATACCTGTACTGGTACAGCATCCTACTGCTGCACAGCATGCACCACAGCTGACAGGTGACACCGGAGGTCAGTGGCCAGCATGCTGTGTATGACACCTGCACAATGTCACCATACCTGTACTGTGTCCTGCCATGTATGTGATGTCTCTGTCCACTGTAGCCTGTGGCACCGACCACAGGCGTCAGGTGCAGTATATGTGTGGACATGTGTGTCATGTACTATGTAAACAACGTTAAACTATGTCTGGCTCCATACATTACGCTCTTCAAGCTTTCCCTTAGAACCCCTCTACTTGCAATCTAACCTGTCTAGTCTCTATCACAAAAGCTCAGCACTTGCTCCTAAAGCATTCTTATATAGGTAATGTACATATACACTAAACAAAGTACTACATTAGCCTAGAATCCCCTTGAGTACCCATTTCCCTATAGGTTCCTTCTGACTCAGCTACACAGCAGACGCACGCACGTTTTCTAGCATGTCGAAGGGTCAATTGCTAGCGTCCTCTCCTGTTCAGATGGTGCATCTGGGCATCCTGAGGCAATGTTACAATTGCCTCATGTACACAGACACCCACACCTACCCCCACAAAACACAAATACATGTGAGAGATGCAACTATATTGCCAAACTGGAGGCTGAGCTCACTCAACCAGGACCGGCAAGACCAGACAATAGGCGAAGGTCACCATGCACACCACAAACCCAGTTTCACATAGAACTATCACAACTGCAAAACAAACACATAAACACACAAAGACATATTCGGAGGCACTGTTTAGACATATACCAAACCTACAGAGGCCTCCAAAGCAGACACCCAAGCAACTGCCTCCTCAAGACATAGGACATGCAACACATACTTCTCAAAGTCAGTGTGCTAAACAGTTACAGCCCTTAAGGCCACACACAATGCCAGACACACATGTTATAGGTGACGCCATAGTCAGACACACTGACGTCCCACCCACCAGACTGAGCAAGGAAATGATCACAGTAGGCTGCCTGTCGGGCGCTAGAATCCGCAACATAACACAAGCACTCAGGACACTCCGCAGCATGTACAAGTATGACGCAGTCATTGTCCATGCTGGTGTGAATGACCTGAGACATACCTCCCTGGACTACATGAAAAGAGACAGAGAGGGGCTCTCAGATTATGTAGCCCAGGCCGGTATGACCCTGACCCGGAGCAGTATCCTACCCACACCAAGAATGATGCCACAATGCAGAGTCATAATGATCAGCTGTAATAATTGGCTTAATTACCGGTGTCAGTCTAAGGGGGTCCAATGTCTGTTTGCCTGGGATGACATGCTTGACAAGCCACGCTCCTTCGCAAGGGACGGCTTGCACCTGTCACCCCTGGGCTTCTGGATATTGGCAAAGGCTCCTGCCACCACCATAGTGCCTTTCTCAGGCAAGGCTCAAATGATAAACCTACCGCCCTAGAAAACAAACCTGGAAAGAGCTAAGGGTAATACTGCTCAATGCCAGTAGTCTAAACCCCACGTTGCACGCCCTCAAAGCCCTCCTCAGTATGGAGAACATCGATGTCTGTGCTCTGACTGCAACCTGGTTCAAGGCACCTGACAGCACCCCAGCACTACCAGGTTATACCTAATATCACGCGTTCCAGCCCCAATTCCGGACCAAACCACAAAAGGAGGGGGAGTCTCCATATGCATAAAGGATACCCACACCTCCAGGTTAGTGGCAACACACGTAGCAGCGGAGACCATCCAGGTGCAATTAACCATAGGTAGAACCGCCCTACAGTTTGTAGCATGCTACAGACCACCCTCTCAAACTCAGGATACCCACACAGCCTTCCTGAAGACACTGGAGAGTGTGAATGTCTCTCCAAACACCATCATATTGGGTGACATCACCTACCCATACATAGACCGGGAACATTACCCAAGACCCAACACCCTAGGCCAAAGGTTCCTGGAGTTTATACTCCCAAATGCTATGGAACAACTAGTCACCATACCCACAAGAGGAGGAACCATACTAGACCTGATCATCACACGTGGGGATGACATGCTCCACACAGGATGTATATCCCTCATCGGTGAGATCAGACCATATCTTAATATCACTGGAGATCCACATCCCGCCCCCAACCCCAGCAAAAGAGACCATGGTGAAGAACTTCTCAAAAGCAAACCTCACACTTCTTAAGACTGGACTGGTACCCTGCAAGGCCTCCGAGCCATTGGAAAACACAACCCACACTGCTGAAACCCTTACAAATGCCTTCTACGAGCACCTCCAGGAATGTATGGATCAGGCAATCCCTAATAACATCAGGACCCTTTCCACCAAAGGCAGGTGCACGGTCTGGTAGACCACAGCCATAAACAGACTCTACAACAAGAGGAGAAAGCTACTACATGACAGAGCAAACCCCCTAACAGGGAAGGCATCCCTGATCAATACTAGCAGTAAAATACGATCACACATACAACCATCCAAGGCCACCTGTGGGAGAGGACTTGCGAAAGACACAAAAGACAACCATAAGGCCTTCCTCAGCTATGGTAGAAACATGGGTGGAAGCTCACAGTTATGCTCGGAATTAGTCCAGAATGGTACAATGATCACTGAACCCACAGACATTGCCAACATACTGGCAGACAGGTTCCATGCATATTTCCCCCCTCCCTCCCCCCCATGAGGAGAGATATGTATCCCACCAGAGTCTAGCCTCCCAAACATCTCAGATGCCCAGGTGATAGCTGCTCTCTCTAAAGTGGAAAACACAGCATCAATGGGACTGGACGGTGTCCCCGGCTGTGTGCTACACGACCTCAATGAGGACATAATCCCGCACATAAGGCTGCTGTTTAATCTTAGCCTTACTACAGGATACGTACCCAAAGAATGGCGTGCAGCAACTGTGGTCCCACTCCACAAAGGCGGAGCTTCTATGGACCCTGGACATTACCGCCCTATAAGCTTGACGAGCCTTGTCTGCAAAGCTATGGAGGGGATCATAATGGAGCTCCTTAATGAGGACATTGGGGACCTACATACACTGGATCATACCCAAGTCCGCTTCGTCGAGGGCATATCCTGCCTCTTGAACCTGGTTGACCTTTTCGGAAGAGTCACTAAGGCCATTGATGAGGGTAAGGCAGTTCACACAGACTACCCTGACCTAGCAAAAGCGTTTGACACAATACCCCACGCGTGCATCATAGAAAAGCTCACCAGCGTGGTTGTAGGCCCATATGTCACAAGATGGGTTGCAAACCGGATCCAGGACAGAACCCACAGGGTTAGAGTTCCTGGTGCCATGTCACACTCTAGGCCGGTCACAAGCGGTGTCCCACAGGGCTCAGTCCTGGGCCCTCTCTTGTTCGGCATTTAATTTTTGTGATGTGCAGGCAAACATGGGGGGTTGTGACTGACAAGGTATGCAGATGACTGCAAACTGGGCACCATAAGCGACACCCCATCAGACACAGACATCCACCAGAGGTCTCATAGAAATGGATAACTGGTGCCAGGGCCATGGCCTTAAGCTACATGCCAAGAAAGGTATAGTCATACCCTTTGGCAAAAACAAGGTAACCCCTACTTACCACATAGGTGGTAATCCATTAAACACGCAAGACGTTATCAGGGATCTGGGGACCCAACTTGTCAGTAACCTCTCTTTTGACACTCACATTGCCAATGTGGTTAGGAAGACTTTCCACATTGCCCACCTGCACATGTAGGGATTCACATCCAGATCAGGGGAGGTCATTGTACCCCTGTACTCCTCATGAATCAGACCAATGATTGAGTACAACGCCCCATTCGGAATGTACCTAACCCGACACCTGCAGCCGTTGGAAGGACCCCAAACATTCCCCACCAAAAGGATAAAGGGGCTCAAACATGTGTCACACACTGCCCGACTGAAGGGACTCTGGCTCTATACAGTCGCATACCGTCTGCTCCGAGGTGATCTGTGCCTGACATACAAGGCCATGTCCAACCCGGAATTCATGGACATGCTCCACCTCATATGATCCAAATCAACCAGAGCCACAAGAGCAAGAGACACACACCTCAACACAGATATAAATAGGACATGCTGGAGGGACAGGTTCATCACCCAGAGACTCCCTACACTATGGAACAGAATCCCAGTCCTTGTGAGGCAGAGCCCCTCACTGACTCTGTTCAAGAGAAAGCTTGATGAGTGGATGGGAGATTGTAGGTATACCCTGGGAATCATCTCTGTGTCACTGCTGGACAGAGGCACTGCAAACTAATGGGTATAGTATCCTCAGCCTAAGGGGTGGTGAAAGCCACACACACTCTGGCTAGGCTTATAAATGCCATAGGGCAGATAGCCTAGTATGTACCTATGCACCTATGAACCTATGTAGGTGTCCAGGCAGGTTGCGGGTACATGTGGTATGCTGATATTGCCAGATGTGCCTGTGGGTACTCCACAGCTACACGTGGGGGACCAATAACAGTGCTCCCTGTAGGCACATGCGAGTACACCATAGTAGGGATTCAGGTTATCAGAACCAACATGGTGCTACACATGTAACCGTCACACATACTGTGAACAAAGCTCAATGCATGCTGCACCTGCACTACATGGTATGTCTGCTGCATGTTGACAGTACACAACCCACGTCACATACGCACCAGTCAGATGTCATACACAACCACTGCAACATACACATCACACGCTATGCATACACAGGTATCACATACACCTCTCACTAACTTGTCCACCCTGTGCATCAGAATATATTTGCATAACCCTGCAACGATGGTGTGGATGACAGGGATGCGGCAGAGGCTTCATCATATGCACAGGGTGATATGTCTGCCAGGGGCATAGGCTGCACCAATGGATGACAACATGTGTGTGTGTAAGGGCTGGTGAGTTTACTGGGCATGACTGTGCAGAATGCATGTGGATGTGGTGGAGCCCTACAGTTGTGTCTGCCGTGTGTGGGTATGTGTGTACACAGTTTAGTCATATGTGATGCCTACACGGGGTATAATTGGCAGCCCAAGACTGTACAGTGCAGGTTGTATGGCTCACTGTGTCCGCCTGCGGCCACGTGACCCGTGCCTGCCTGGGGTCGCACGGGCACTACCGGTTGGAGGTATAGAGTGGCTACTCTCCAATGACAGATGTCCGCTGGAACCGTGTCCACACTGGGACCAGCCAGGGCCACATCCACGTGGCCTGCTGTGTCCTGGTGTGGACGGTGTAGCACCAGCTGCACTGCTGCTGCTACTGGCACTGTGTGAGTGGGCATGAGAGGGGGCACGCACACATCGACCTACACTAGGTGGTGTTGCTGGCCTACGCCCACGTGTCCTACGCCTCACCCCTACCAGGTGTTCCAGCACAGACAGCTCACGCTCGCGGATTGCCATGCCTCGGTCGAGGATTCCAACCATCTCACCTAATCACCTATCCAGTACATTAGCAATCTGCTGTTGAGCATTCGCCAATGACTGGATGTTGTCATTTAGGGAACAGATTGCAGCCCTCTGCAGCCTCTGCCCTTCTTGGTTCTGCCTTTCTGCACATGCCTGTGCCGGCATTACAGTCTGGAACATGCGTCTGGTGATACCAGCTGCTGCGCCCTGTACAGCAGGTGCATGTCTGCCAGTGGTCCTCCTACGAGCAGCACCAGCCACATGCCTGTGTGGCACATCACCAGTCATTACACTGGCAACATGGTGTGTAGGCGCACCTTCTGTAGCCACCACACATTCCTGCTCAATGCCAACAGACGCTGACTGTCCTACCTCTATGGGCAACGGTGATGTGGTATGTGTCGGTATCAGAACCGTGTGTGGGGATGAGGGGGGCATAGGTGGGATGGTAACCAATGGCACAGCTTCTGCCCCTGACAACCCTGCCTGTACCTCATGCATATGGTCATCACCACTAGTATCTGTGGGGACACTAACATCAGATGGACCGCAGGAGGGGAACGCACCTACACCACCTGTGAATACAAAGACATACTGTAAGGTACATTACACACACGCAGACCCCCATGCAGACCCACACACACACACACACACACACACACACACACACACACACACACACACACACACACACACACACACACACACACACACACACACACACACACACACACACAGACACACACACACACACACACACACACACACACACACACACATGCAGACACACACACACACACATGCAGACACACCATGCATGTGATATTGCAGATGGCATGCAGCATTCCCACACTACAGCACAGGGAATGCAGCCCAGACATTAAGTGTGCATACTGCCCTGGGGTGCACACTACATCAAGAAAGTGTCATATCAGTAGGCATTCAGTACACACAATCATGGTAGTCTGCATGCATCACCGTGATACACCATGTGGCCACAGACAGGTTAACAGTACACATGGCTGACGTTACCTTGACATGTAATCTGCTGACATGTGCGGTAACATGTGGACATGTGTGACAATGGTGTACCGCCACATGCACCACATCATAATGGGCTTCACAGTGCAGTGTTGTGTGTACAGCCTACAGATAGAATGCATGTTTAGCATATATGTCTGTGCAGGTGTGGTTAGTGTGAGCTGTGTACATAGCTATACAGTGGGGAGTACAGGCACTGTGCCACTGCATGGCAACAGGACGCATGTACGTTGCTGTGCGATGCATAACATGGACGCATTGCATTGCCATGACTGCAACACAGTCATGCTGTTCCACAGCACATATATGGTAGACATCGGTGGCACCTACGGTGGCTGCAGACAGGCATTCCGGTTGTCAGTTGTACCACATCAAATGTACAGGTGGTCCACTACGGCTATGATCACACTATGTGTGGACAATGTGCAACGGTGTCTATCCACATCAGACGTACTGTGTGGCAGTATGCCTGTGGCTATCACCCATGGCCATGTGTGACTGGGTCTTGGACAATTGTGTGTGATGAGCATCGTGTACCCATCCCTGTGGTGTCCCATGTGACATACACCCATACATGTCGGAGGTGTCACAATCAAGAGGGCTATGCAGACAACAGTGTGGATGTTCGCTATGTCAGGTGTAGGTCATGTGATGGTGTGACAATATTGCAGACAGAACACCACAAGCGTGGGACATGTCGGGTGGCGTGTCACAACATGTGCACACAATGCAGGGGCATATGTCACATTGGTGACACCTGTGTGCTGCCCAGGTCACTGCTCACTGTGTGGTACTGTGTGCGTACCACGAATGGTGTTCAAATGCATACTACATATGCATCCATTGTAGAACACCTCCACCGTTGTATGCATAGCTGGCCGCACATACCACACTGACAGGTACTGTGGTTTCATGCCGGTGTATGATAACGGTTGTATCTACTGCACATGGGTGGCATGTGTGTGTCTGGTGGTGCAACCTGTATACCGTGACTGGAACAAAACCTAGGTGTGCATGTTATACCTGGCCACATGGCGAATAACTCTACACTGTAACATGCCTGTTACTAACAACAGACTCACCTGCGACGGACCCATGTCTGTGCGACACGCCAGAGGTACCTGTATAGGGGCAACACAACAGTATAAACATTATCCATTACTGTATGACAGCCACAGTTCGCACTGTGCATGTCACATCATGTACCTGTGTGATAGCATGTGGTATGCACACGTCCGCAAACACAAAGTAGCATACTGTAGTATGCGGCTTGTGTGCCCATATACCTGGCATATGTTGTTACTTTACATGATGTACAGTGACACCTACACCTACACCTACACCTACAGTGGATATCATACCCATATGCAAGACTGACTTACCAGGTAGCTCCAGGCTCATTGGTCGGGAGACACCCACCTCCACGATGGCAGCTAGTGTTTCTGCATGCTGTTCCCTGGGTGTCCCCAGGCTGGCCAGGAACTCCTCCGTGTGTGTGAGTGGGGGCTGGGTTGGTGGCCCACCACCTGTTCCACCTTGTTCTCTGGCGATCGTGGCAGCACGCTGTTTTGCGTGCCGTATGAGGTCCGTGCAGTGTCGGCGTATCTGCTGGTAGGTGCGGTTGTTGCCACCCACGTCATTCACCCTCCTGCGCATATCCTGCCACAGGTCATCCCGCTGCTGCGCTTGCTGTGGAACATGGCTGAATAGCAGGTCATAGTTGTCATGGAGCAACGGTATGATTACTTCCTCCTCCTGGCAGCTGAAGGCTGGCAGTCATAAACGAGGCATTATCTGTAAGACATAATTATGGTGACAGGTCACATTCACACTGATGTACTGGCATACCGCTGAACATACATTGCTATGACATGTACAACATCTGCACAGTAATCTCTGAGACGCATCATGACACTGACACAGCTGACGTGTTGCTGTCACACCTGTCACACCATTATGCAGTGGGTATCATATCATATCTCTGTGTCAACCCATCACACTGTACATACCCCATGTAGATGGTAACCTGCTGTGGACATGTGTACCTGCCTGCACCTGTGTTCATACCAATCAGCACGTGGCCCGATGTGTGCACAGTTCTACTGTTCACCTGGATGCTGTGTATATGTCAGTAGGCATCACAGACGCAGCCGTTATGGACGTCAGTGGTGGCACTGCACACATACACATGGACACCTGTACATGCATGTGTTGTGCCATATACATCTACTCAGCACTGTACGGGTGTTGGACAACCTGCCACGGCTCGCCTGTATTGCACATGTGATACACATGGGACAATGTCTAATCATATGACATTAGCAGGGATGGTCATACATAGCATGTGCACGTGCACATTGTACACGCTGACACACAGCACTTGTGACACCACAAGGTGCATCAGTGCCACATTACTGATCTGGTCAGTTGATAGTGCAAGTGCCATGTGGCCATCGCACCATGTATGACTGTGATGGCACGTGCAGCCTTGCTGGACAGGGCAGCATGGTATGGCAGGGTATATCACATACATGGCACAGGGATGTGTCCCGCCTGTGGGATACCAGTATTGGGAGGGTGGCTGTCCATTCCATATGTCATTTCTATGGGTATATGGACATGTTGCATGTCTATCATCATGGTGTGGACAATGGCCTTCTGCTATGTAGGCAGCATGCTGCTTGGTGGGGGTGTGTATGGTGCATGCTGGTATCGCACATCCATGCATACACATTACCCCTAACAGGTGCTATGTGCTGTGATATTGTTCAACACAGTGCTGTATGTGCCCGCACGGTGATATCCCGTGCACATGGATGGTACCCCGGCCTGACATGGGTACCACATATGTCTACATCCAGTGCCTGCTGCCACCACCATGTCAGCGGGTGCACCACACAGCACCATCCCTCCCACAGGGACCATGGTGTTGAGCACAGCCTAGGTATTCATTTATGGGGACGGGGATGTTCACATAGCGGGGGTACTGCTGGTATCATCCATCAGGCCATACACGTATGACGCACACCTCACACACACAGCCCATTCAGTATGTTGTTCGCAACACTGACACAACTATACTGCTAGGCCAGGGCCATTCCCAGCCGTACCTACACAGATGCATAACACATCTGTCTGTGGCATGGGCTACAATGACGGTGGGGTTCAACACATATCGTGTTCGACTGTGGCTGCCGCTGATGTTCTGTGCACATGTCAACACAGTAACCCTGTTCTACTGTAGCCACGGTGATGTGCTGTGCACATGTCAATGCTGCACATTGTGTTGGTGTCTGTCTGTCAACAGGCCAGTGGTGGAACACGCAAGGGTATTTGTAATCAAATATGCATGCCGCCCTGTACAGCTGTACTGCTACCATCTCAGGTGCTAATGTGTCATGGACATGCACACTTTACCCGGAAAGGTGATAGTGGATTGCCACCCGTACCCATCACCTCTTGTGGGTTGCTATTATCCAACACCCTATTTGTATTGTATGTTCAGGCTATGCGCCTGTGCAGGACATGTGGGCATGTAATGTGCTACTGCGTACCTTTGCACCCATTGCACAACATGTCACACAGGTACACTGGCAGCCATACACTTCACAGCTTGATGACGGTATGACAGGTGTTGTACACACGTAACACATATCCTGTGGGACATGGTCGTATGTACAGGCATGTCCGACAGTCACGTACCAGTGCTACCCCTATATGACGGATGTGCCATACATGTGGCAATACAGCAACTGTCACATGTACTCGTGCAATGCCCCCCTACCAACACTGAGTGGTACTGCCTGTGGGGGATGTGCGTCTGCATCCATGCTGTGCCCATAACTGTCAGTTGTACATCATTACATGCAACGTACCTCATTTGGTGTTCTAACGGGTGCATGTTCATCACAGCTCCACATTGGTTGGGTCTGTCACACAGTCATTGTTGTACACGGTTTACATGAGAGCCATG
This sequence comes from Protopterus annectens, assembly GCF_019279795.1. NCBI lineage: Eukaryota > Metazoa > Chordata > Ceratodontiformes > Protopteridae > Protopterus > Protopterus annectens. The sequence goes on along the minus strand of NC_056744.1, from coordinate 1,377,603,769 downwards.
GCTTACTATATGTGAATCAATGTAATTCATTGGGATACCATAATTATACATTGGAGCAGCGTATTCCAGCCGTCATATAGCCTTCCTAGATGACACTGTTAGCCAGCCAGTAGTAGGTGTTCCTCCATCTGCACATTAGTCACACAGCACGAGGGCTACTGTTACCCATTCTGGGGACAGGGTGCTGACGGCTGTGGATGGATGTGATGCTGTCGACAACCATGACTGCACCTGGCGGTCACGTCTGGATGGGTAACATTCACAACACACACCTACCTTCATGTAGTACCACATCATCTACAACAATGGACATTCCTGCCAGAACAATGTATGCAGTATGTCTGTATGACCACTGTAGGCACCACTAGTGGCCCCCAGCATGACAGCCGACAGCACCAGTGTATATCCCGCAGACCCATGGGTTACACCATTCACAACGCACCAGTCCCGGATGACTCTGTTGTGGATCACATTGCAGTTCCACACATCATGTTACACAAGGCATCATGCACTGTGATGTTGCGGATGGGTGAACAGCTCTGCAACTCAACATACGCACACATGACACATCACCTGGTACTATATATCTCTCATTCAACATGTTATTGTGACTGCCCTGTGATGGCAATACACAGACTACGTGTACTGGGACATGTGATGGCTCACCAGTGTTATAGCCTTCTGGGTGTGTGTCTAGCCAAGTGTACAGTAGGCAGTGGTCTGAACACAGGGACACTGTACATTGACCTACTGTGTCACTGCAACTGTTGCCTATGCTCCTACTGTTATTGTACAGGCATGTGGTATGTGACCGCTATGGCAGTCCTGGTCGACCACAATGCTGTGGCACTCATGACCTGCAGCCATCGGCCTGGGGTGTGGAGCACACATGTACATCTTCACATGCTATACTGCCTCTGTGGCAGTTTCACATAACTGTCCCGGGCAGGGCTGTAACAGGCAGGCATGGCATGGGGTCATGTGGGACAATGCTTGCATCTTCCACTGTGCTGCACACAAGCGAAGCACACACACTATTGCACCACTCACATATCTCTGCGGTGACTGGGACCTGCCTCCATGCTCTGCGCAGCACGCCTGCGAGTACGAATTGTACACAGATCGTACCTCCCACACACATACCTGGACTGGAACACCCACAGGTGAGGGGTTCACACATCACACAGTGTTTTGCACAAATCCTGTATAGTTGCCTAACACAATGCATCATTGCTGCTCCATGTGCAGATACCCGTGTTTGTGACCGCTATACACATTGTAACACGCAACAGAGTCGACATTGTACACCACAGGTTACATACCGTCTGTGTTGTTATACTGTACATTTGTACATTGGGCCTCAGACAGCTAATACTGCCATGTGCTGACAGCAACCCACACTTCCCTGGAATAGACACCCATGTGCCTACACATGCTCGAGTCATGCACTCCGCTCAGCTGGATGACACATTACACAACACATACCATACCTACACTACCCTTAGCATGCACAATACCTCCATGTGACTGGTGTGACGCACCTGGGGTTATCCCCTCTTTGGTGGATTAAACACATATGCTACATGGCCCTGCTAGCCACACCCTGGAAACACACCCATCGCAGCATACACGGAACATGTGTACTACAACCAGTACTACCGACGTCTGCTGACAGCAGTTGTTAACGGCATGACACCACAGCAGATGGACAGTGCACATACATATGCTGACACATACCACAGTGCACTTCCGTAGCATGTACACAATTGCAGAAACCATGCTATTCCACACAGAGACATGGCGGGACTGTCCTGTTCACAGACGGCACTGTGGTGGTCATGTTCCATGCACATATGATGTACAACCACATGTGCAGGCTGTTGCACAGTGGTGTACATTCACATGTGTGGGGTGCATCACTTGTCAGCCATGGTGGGTCCTCGAGGTCCATGATCACATACTCCAAGGCTAGCTACCTAAACATGACTGCCGCACATTGCGGTGTGGGGCCTCAGGCATTGTGGTGGTATGTCTGTATTGTTTGGCTACATCCACATCCAATGTCACATACAATAGTCACCCAGGCATTGCAGACCAAGCTAATGTTGGCAACATGCCAGGCGATGGCGTACTTACTGACAATACACCCTCTCACTCACTACAGGGTCGCATTCCGTACATGGACATCGTGGTGTCCCTATGGACACATACACTGTACTGACATGCACATGATATGTCCTGGGATGCTGGCCCGATGTCACCATCCGATGTCCCTGGCTGTAATGTCCCACCAACCTGTTCGGTATATGTCTCCGCACCAGGCCACTATATTCACTGCTAGCCTGTTGTCGGACATTGTGTACCCTGACCGCCGCACAGCGGCATTTCTCGCACTACCCACGGGTGGCACTGCATTGCATGTGTGGGACTGTTGTCATACACCCATGACTGGACCATTCTGAATGGCAATGGGGCACATCCTCACGAACGTGATTCCCACACACATTGATGGCCTCCAGGCCTTTCCTAGCACCCATGTTGGGCTTGTGTATGCCACAGCATGGCACATACACATGCTGGCCACCTGTCATACCGTAGCATGGGCGGTTGGGGTGGTACGGAGGCCGACAAATCAAACGTTGTCCTCACATTGCCCTTCAGCACCATTCCACGTTCTGGTATTGGCAACTTACACATCCACCTGCAAATCATACCCTGTGTCTCAGGATGTTATGCTATGTGGATCATGGACAGGACACACAGTGGTGCGAGCATACCATAGTACCTACTACATGTCAGGTACATATGGCATTACACAGTCCTCAGTCATGGGGCCCCTCATGTTCACTATATGCTTGCATACAGAACATGTTGTCGCAGAGTACTGTCCATGCCTAGATATCCCACGCCTACATACCAAGCACCATTATTGCTCCACCAGCTCATACTGATACCAACCGTATGGGTGTCAGTGTGGCGGATACATCATATGAGTATCATGGCATCAGGATGCATGACACATGGTGCATGCACATCACCTTTGCATAACAACATTCACCCACCGACTATCACATGGATACTGGTCCCGTACATACATATCACATTGTACATGGTTGCTGTACATACATATGCCGCACACGGTCCTGTGGTTATCGTATTCCACTGTGGCATGGATACCCTTCTGCAAGGCCACACCTCTCTGTACTGTGTGTGATGCTGGTACATAGGTAGCCATTGTACCTGTGCAATACACACATCTACACACAGTCAAGGGTACAATACCACATATATGGTGTACCTTCAACAACAGCTACAGCTTTACATGGCACAACATTGTCATGCCACGATGTTTACCAGGCTCAGATGGTTTACATATGCGGCTGACATACGGACAACACATCTGTACACATCTGCATACCACATACTCAGGGGTGTCTTCTGCTCAGACATGGCCCATGTCCTCCACATTACTGATGCATATACTCCTCGTACATGACATCTGCGGTGGGCAGTGTGAACGGACTACTCCTGGATATGTGCACACATGCAACACTGCATGGGCTGGGCTTCTGTGTTACTTTCACAAACACAACACACACCATGCTGTGGAACATAGGTCCTGTGCACATCCCGTAGGGACACACAGTAGCTGTTCATGTGATACCTCCCTTGCTGTTTGAGTGACACGTAGTCCTGGTACCACCACAGCAGCGGTACTGTGTAGACGTGCGGTTGACACCCGCCTCTGCTGTTCACAGGACACTACCATGGGGAGGTGACACTACTGTGTACACTAAACATGTGTTTACACATGGACCCGCCAGACTGCATTGTTGCCCACTGTGCACCTGTGCAGCTGCTACAGGGCCTTTGGGCATGGTTACTTGGTGTCCCTTCCAGTTCGGCTAGCTATCATGCTACTACTCTGTCCCATACCTACAGGCCATATGTATCCTGTTATTGTACATACCAATAGGCGATACCTGTGTTATGCATGATATGCCTGTGATACTGTGTATGATATCTGTCATATCTACCTAGACAGCTTTACATTACACATATTTCACATAGTATCCCCTATGAAGGGCATACTTGCACGTCAGCCGCACCTTACGTATGACATCAACGGTATATGCCCATACACATGCTGTGACAATATACATACATGTCCTATCCCGTGCTATGGCACTTCCTTGTTGGACATCCACTGCCAGCAACGGCGTGTGGTATGGCATTGTTCTCTAATGCCCCCCTGTGGCAGCCCTTGTGGTGTCTCCGCTGTGTACATGATGTCCCACTGCTGTACACACGGTGTCCACAAGCGTTGGTATGCTCGGCAGGATATCACTACATAACTACCTTTCACCACTGTCTGCATTACGGACAAGTGTAATTAATTACAACCACCATTCACATACAGTACAGCTTCATCATACACATCATGCGTTACACAACCGTACATATCGTGTGTTCTACATACCTTGTCGGTGTTTCGTTCCGTGTATCGTTTTTCCATTTTCTTTTGCTTTCGGTTGTACACTGCTGGTTCGGTATGAACATACGGTTTGAATATCCTGAGAGTCATCCTTATATCCGTCGATACCTGCAACATGTGAATTCATCCCACCAATTGCTGTTCCTCAGTGAGTAATTACGTGCATATCACCTGTGCATCTACTCCATTTGCAAGTTACGCGTCGATACTGGGGTATAATTGGATTCCTCACCTGGGCGTTGGCTATTTGCCCTACCTTCATGGAGATGGTCTGTATTGTGTTATGTTATGTGTAACTGCAACCGCTATGCATGGCGACAGGTATTCTTCGAAGTACTGTTACCCATGGATTGTGTGTGTAGGGTGTAGTATTTGGTTCGACATGTGAGTGTCCCTGTCCTGGCGATGAATGATAATGGTGTATTGCATTCAAAACTGTAACATGGCTGTTGTATTCCTTTACACAATGCATGCAAGTATGCATCCGCCTTTAATTGTGTCTCCCACGCGAGATATTGTGGTTATGCAGATGTCATTGACTGACTGTATGTTTGTGCTGCTATTACGGTTTGTATTCCTTTAATATCTATGGTGGGGGATATCGGTGGTTGTACGTGACGGATACGGGTTGTGGGCCCTGCATCTCTACATACACAGTATAGTTGTCTGTGTGCTCCATCCCTACCTGGAGAGTTAACAGTTAATAGTCTTTTGTTATGGGAGTGTAGCTTGGGCTGTTGTTAATTGGTTCCAATATCATCTGCAGGTGGCCTTGCTGCATGTATACCCCCGTAACTTCTGTGGTATATCAGCGGCTATGTGTACATGAGTAATTACGTGCATATCACCTGTGCATCTACTCCATTCGGTAATTACGCGTCGATACTGGGGTATGATTGGATTCTCCTCCTGGGCATTGGATATTCACCCTACCTTTGTGGGGATGGTCTGTATTGTCTTCTGTTATGTGTGACTGCATCTTGCTATGCATGGGAACAAGTATGGTCTGCATTCAGGTCACCCATGGATTGTGTGTGACAGGTGTAGTGTTTGTTTCAACAGGTGGGTGTACCTGTCCTGCCGACGTATAATAACGGAGTATTACATTCAGAACTGTAACATGGCTATTGTTTGCATTTCTGCAATGCATGCAATTATGCAGTCACCTTTAATTGTGTCCCCCACGCGATATGTTGTGGTTATGCAGATGTAATTGACCTACTGTATGTTTGTGCTGCTGTTACAGTTTGTATTCCTTTATTGTGTACAGTGGGGGATGTCGGTGGTTGTACGTCACGGATACGGTTTGTGGGCCTTGCATCTCTACATAACCAGTATAGTTGTCTGTGTGCTCTGTCCCTACTTGGAGAGTTGACAGTTAATTGTCCTTTGTTATGGGATTGTTGGTTGGGCTGTTGTCATGTGGTGTCGGTATCACCTGCGGGTGAGCTTGATGCATGTATACCTCCGTAACATCTGTGGTATATCAGCGGTTGTGTGTACGTGACAACTATCCCTTGTCATTCTGTCCCAGATATATGCAGTCGTTGTGGTCCTGTTGTTGGGATAGCCTGTTTGCTAGTGGTTGCCACATATTTGGATGGGGATTGATTGTTTGACACTTGTAGAACACACAGCGGTGTTTACGGGCTGAAACGTGGCCACGGTCAGTACTGGGGTAGCACATACGTATTTCCGCGGTACATACCTATCGCTGTGTGACCTTGCCGACGTATCTTATTGCAATTAACATATCGGTGTCGCACATACAGGCATGACTATTACATACGTCCTTTCCATTTTGTATGGGGTATATTCCTGTGCTACCATCTTGGACAGTTTCACTTTGTATCGTTCTACGTCGCGCCACACCTAGCCAGGGTGGGGCTGTCACTACTACTTTGGGACTAGTAGTGTACATATGCCTGAGGCTAGTTTACCGTATGCCTACACCTAATATTCCGCTCTGCCTCTAACGTGGCGCCAACATACACATGTTGCAGACACACACACATTACACTCACACAGCGACGCACACGGCACCCTCACCGCACACGTACACATACTACGGCACTCACGGGGACGGTTGCACACCGTACCTACGTGGACCGCAACACCGGCGGCGGTGTCTACCTCTCCCTTCATATTATCATACTATTACACGCGCATGTACTGTTACAGTACTGTGGTCTGGCGATCTTTCCACCTCGCGGTTATGCATATCGGTATGTTACCCGTTCCATGGTTGGCGGTATCCTCTTATGTTGAACCTCCCAGATGTTCAGGTTGTCGTTTCACTATGTATACTATGTACAGATATTGCGGGTTACATCTCAGTCACCTTATATCCCTCTAATTCCCTGTCTTCACTGTAGTATATATATATATATATATATGTATATGTGTACATATATTTCTATATATATATGTATAATTATTTCTATCTACATATATATATATATATATATATATATATATATATATATATATACACACATATATATATGTATATATATTTTTATATGTATACATCTTGCGGCGAACATGGCAGGCATACAGCAACGCCGTATGCTGTGGGACCCGCGTACTGTTCAGGTGTTGGCGTTACATGCTCCACTGGCTGTTGGGTGTACAGTGTTTGGGGGCTGCCTATGTTGGAGTCACACATGAGGCCACCCATACAGTACACTTTACAGGTGGTCATGTTTGTGTGCTGTCCATTTCACTGTGTGTGCAGGTAGGGAGGTGTCAGGCCATGGGGCCTACACTGTCAGAGTATGTGCTATACGTTCCCTCTTTGCCAAGGCGTAGGCATATTGGGTATGCCTCGGTCTGCCTACTGGGGCTGGCACAGTGTGTTCCTGGTCTGGAACCCTCTGTGCCTGGACTGGCCTTGGCAGTTGTGGTGGGCTTTGTGGCCCTTCACCATTATGTCCCTGCAGCAGCTGCTTCCGCAGGATCATATTATGTAGCATGGCACATACTATGAATATGTGGGCACATGTGCCTGGAGAGTACTGCAAGGCTCCACCAGATGTATCCAAGCACCGGAATCGTGATTTCAGCATCCCGAACACACGCTCTATGATTATTCTGATTTGTGCGTGTGCCTCATTATGGCATTCTTGCATGTGTGTGCGTGCATTTCTGATGGGAGTCATCATCCACTGCTCCAGTGCATAGCCAGCATCCCCCACGAGATGGCCTTGTGGGATGCCCCCCTGGCAAATACCTGGTACAGCTGTGAGGCATGCCAGATATGGGAGTCGTGGTAGCTTCCAGGGCTGCCAGCACACACATCCATGATAATGCCCTGAGCATTGCACACGACCTGGCAATTGATGGAGGGGAATCCCTTGCGGTTTATGTAGCGTCTACCCTGCTAGCCAGGTGGTGACTTGATTTGTATGTGCGTACAGTCTATCGCACCCAGTACCTCCAGGTAATGTGCCACACGGTGGAAGTGGCGCATATTGCTAGCCAAATCCTCCTGAGATCTGGGGATGTATATATGCTCATTGGCATGTGGTAACATGGCATCCAGGAACTGGTGTAGTACCCTGGATGCTGATGCCTGTGAGATGCCCATTATATCCCCAGTTGGCTTTTGAAAGGTACCTGTGGCCAGTATCCGCAAGCTTACACATACCTTTGTGTCCACTGGGATGGGTTCCCCTCTGTTGTTTCTTGTTCTCAGGTGTGGCCGGCACAGCTCCACTATTTGCTGTAACATGTCCCTGTCCACCCTGTAACGCTCTACTATCTCCAGGTCTTGTAGCCCCTGGTAGGTTACCCTTGGTCTGAACACTCTCCTTCTCCTCCGAGGCCTACAGTGGTTGTCGGCACCCTCCTCCACAACACCGTCTGTCTCTAACACATGCTGATGGATCACAGCCACGGCAGCACCCAACATGTACATTTTAAAAGTTCCCCGTGTGTTTACACCTATGGTGCGGCGTTTGGGAATACACGGCTGTGTGTTGTGTGCATTCACACTTTATACTATTGTGCTGTGCACACCGATGATGTCATAGGGTGTGTTTGTACGGCCGTATCTGGGGGTTATCTTCCGTGTTTTACCCATGAAACTACAACGCTGTTGCCTTTGGTGTTGCATTACTCTTGCCTGCCATGGATTACCTTTCGACCTTCCCTTACTATTTCTGCACGTTGCACCTACTATTTTCTGGCATGCATCGTGCAGAGCACTGTCATGTGTACTTTCTGGGACATGACATATCATGCATTTTGTGTGCTGCCGCCGTTGTGCTGCCTGTCTGCTTTGCTCTGCTGTGTCCGGTCTTCTATCTTTGTAGTCTGCTACCTCCCCTACTTTCTTTGCATTCATATGCCTCCCCTATTCCGTTTTGCAGGTTTCTGCATGCAGAGTTGTCAGCTGCCGCCGATTGGCCTTCGTGGGTTGATTAGTGTTGATTGCTCATTAGTACTCCAGTTACACTTCTTCCGCATTTCCTCATATTCTTAACATCACCTTCCTGTTTCCGATGTTGTTTGCGGGGCAAGTGTCACATGACTAGGTTAAGGGAACATAGTGATCCTCGTGCACATGCACTTCTGCGTGCATTGTGTGCTCTCAGCTGAACTATTACCCCACACCCCGGTCCTGCAGCTGTGATTTGCGATGTACAGCCCAGGTTTGCTGTGCTCCAATGTTCTTCCTGCTACGGTGGCACACCCCTCTGCAGGTGACATGTATTCCCTCTAAGCCACTCCTCGGTGTATTACCGCTGCGCCGTTTGGTACAGCCTTACGCCGGCGGGGGATTTGCGATTCAGTATTATCTGCCTCATTTGCATGGCATTGACTACTAATTCATAGTTACCATGCTGAACACTGCTGTGAGTCCTTGGCAACCCTTGCACCGTGGTTGTGGCTTTCCATGCATACCATGGTGTATTATGGCTGTGAAGCTGATGTGTGTTACGCTGCTGTTTTATAACATTGTCATATTATTTCATTGTTTTGCACCTTCCGCAAACATGTCCTGGGTTCTGCTGTGAGTTGCTGTGGACATGCCATTTAAGTTGTTTTTTACATGTTGTGCATGTTTTCTTTTGACATTCTCTGTGTATTTTGCCATTGGCATATGGTAACAGTGTGACACCTGGGTCTGACACTCTTCCGTTACTCCTATGTTCTGTTTGGGAAAATGTAAACCATTTTTTTTGGTTTACATTGCCGTGGGCTTATGCTACGCCTGCGCCTCTTCGTGAATCACTATATGCCTTCATTTGCATGGTGCAACACCGCACATGGGGTGTTTAGCATACCTACGCGGGGGCTGCGCAGATCCGGCACACGCCGGTAGTGCACGTGGGATTGGATCGTACCTGAATCGCTCTGCGGCCATATTTGGCATTGTAACGCCTACGCTATGCGTGCGCCTGGCACAAGGTTCATGAATCCCGGGGATTATCCCTTACTGAGACATTAAGAATGAACTCAGACTCTACTTAAAGGAAGAAAATGGAGGAAAAAATATTTGTTCAAAGATCACACAAAATTGAATCAGATTGGTTCATTTTATAATCTAACTTCAGGACAAATGTAAATAATGTATAGTCTAACTTCAGGACAAATGTAAATAATGTATATAGTTCATAAGTCATTTATTATATTTTGAAGAAAGTCAATAAATCCTTTTGAATAAACACACAGTGATTTATCCTTTTGTCCTTGCCTTATATAAAATAATATTTTTTAATTCCTCTCACAATTAACTTACATAGAAACCTTTTGGAGTCAATGAAAGCAACATTAGTGTTTGACTGCTTGTCCTAACCATAGAGACCAGCAGACATGTTGAGACTATGCAGATGCATAGATTTTTAAAAATGCAGGGGCACCCATATGCTGTATTCTGACTGACTTTGTTTATCAAGTGCATCTGTAGATTGCAATAGGGTAATCAAAGGTGCTTTTCTACCATTTATGTTAAAATAAGGAAACTGAGCAGAATTTCTGTACTTTAAAAAAGATAAATAAACAAACAATGATGCCACTTTTTAAAAGAGCATCAGCTGAGTGTCTTAAGAGGGAAGATCCATATATAATAGAATAATAGATGAGAAAGGCCATATTGGAAAAGAGCAGTAGCAGTATGTGCTAGCATGAGGTGTTTTTTTAAATCCTGGCTGGCAATCATATTTCATCAGTGAACAGTTTTGCATGGCTAATGTTGAAATGCTTTGCTGTGGTTGGTGAGCAACTATGTATTTGTGTGAAACATAATTTCAGTTGCTGTGCACAGATCTAGCATTATGCTATGTGCATAACTTTGTGATCTGATGTTGGAAGTTTTATTTCCTTCATCTGCAGGACAGTATCATAAGCTATCTGATCTTGGGGGAACTTCAGAGGGGAAAGTGTTTGGTCTGAATGGAGAGATAAGTCAGCAAGCAAAGGAGAGTAGTATTGCTGGAATTTAATTCATCCTCAAGTCATGGTGACTACCTTCATGAGGTGGACCCTGTTTTTCACAAAATCTCACCAAGATGACACTGCTATATAGAATGTATTTTATATAACATACATCATGGATAGAAGCAGGTTAAAAATAAAAATATATCTGGGCACACAAGACCTATGATAAAATGTGCCCCAATCCTAGTAGGTACACTGGTGCCAGGACTGGAAAACAAAAATGACATTGTGGAATCCTCATGACAGACAAACATTCCTACAATAGGGCTATGCCAGGCCCAAGGGGAGGGGGTGGCCCCTCTGTTATATAGGGAAGCAGTAGTCCACAAAAACTGATAGACCAAAAACGTGTCATAAAGATGACAGAGTGGACTATTGAGGATAAGAACAAAATTATGTATTCTTACTGTTATGCAAGAAGCCCAGAATTTCTAGACAGAAGATGTACAAAAAGATTAAGATAGAAATTAGAGGAAGGAAAATACTTCCACAAGAAAAACTGTCAGAAGCTTCAGATAAAAATGTGTTCAGTAATACAACAGTCATGAAAAACATTATATAGACCAAGAAACCTTGGGCTGTTTGAAAAAAAAAACAAGCAACTGACTAAGTGCTAAAATATAAAGACTTTTTAAAGGTATAAAAAAGAAATATGGACATGGGAAAGAAAGACAGATTTGATATGGTGCAACATTTATGCAAAGGAGAAAGTCAAATTAATCAATAGAAAAAAAAGTAGCCACAAAGATATCTGAAGAGAAATTCAGGCAAACACATCCAGATATGGAAAATTCCACAATACAAAAATAGGATGAGGAAATGTAGAACAAAAGATTAGCAAAGCAGAAGTTAAAAAATATAAGTTAAATTTATAGAATGCAAAGTGAAGGATTTAGTGTAGAAATTCTAACACAGGTTATATTACAGCATGATGGAATAACAAGTCCCTAGAGTAAGGAGTAACAAGAGGAGCAGAGACATCTGAAGTAGAAATATGGACATGGGAAAGAAAAATAGATTTGATAGGGTGCAATATTTATGCAAATAAGAAAGCAAAACTAATCAATACAAAGAGAGCAGCACCAAAGATATTTGAAGAGAAATACAGGCAAAGGGATCTGGACATGGGAAATTTTACAAAACAAAAACTAAGAAAACAAAAAGAAAAATAGAAAAGAGGATCAGTAATGGAGAAGTTAAAGAAATATAAACTAAGGTTATGGATTACCTATGAAGTCAAGGGTTTACTGTAGAAGATCTAACTTTGATAACATCACAACAGGATAGAGCAATGGATCCCCAAATTAAAGAAAAAGCAATGGTGTGGGAATCATCTGATGAGTTGCCATATTAAGATACTTTGGAGCCTTCTATAGGAAACCAGAACAAATTTTCAGTTGGAGTTGCAAAGGAAGGGAAAGAACAGGAAACTGTGGCAACTCTGATGCAGTCAATGTTGTGGAGTGACAGGCCAGTGGCCTCCCATACAAAAATCAATGGATAACTCAGGATGAAATTGAAGAGAATGTGGCACAGGAAGATGTTCTGGAACTTTCTATAGAATGCCCACAGGAAATGGAGAACAAAGAATGTGCCCTCAGTTTAGAAGAAAAATGATCTAAGAGAAGATTTGCTTGATTTACTAGAGATAGACAGAAATATTAACATGAGTTGGGAGGGTGGCTTAATGGCTAAGGTGTTTGCTTTACAAACACAAGGTGCAAGGTTTGAGCCTCACAAGGGATAATTGGCTAGGCTTAAAATGGCTCACAAGGGCAGTTAGCTTAGTACTAAACTATGAACCTATAAGATCAATGAAAGAAATAAGTTTTCTAGAGAACTGGGAAACAAGACAAAAGGAATTGAAACACCTCCCCCCCAAAAAATAGATACATTTTTGGAGAAATATTCATGAAGATCCTGTGGAACATTAACAAATATGCTAAATGGCTAGAAAAAGTAAAAGAAAGAATAAGAAGTTCAAATATGCAAGATATAAAATGGAATGAGGTAACAGCCAGAGAGACTAGAAAAAAAGTTAAGAAAAGCTCCTAACTGGAAAACCAGAGGCCCAGATGCAGTACCTAATTTCTGGCTAAAAGTATAAACATCTTTACATCAAGATTTAGCCAAGAGTAAGAGTATTTATATGCTCACCCCAAAGAGACAACAATACTCCTACTTAAGAGTGAACCTGCAGGCTATCCTAAAATTTACAGACTGATAACTTGCTTTCCGATTATGTATAAACTATACACGGGAACTGATGCCAAAAGAGTTTATAGTCATTTAGAAGAAATTTCAATCATGGCAATAGAACAAAAGGGTAATAAAAGAAAATCATATGGAACAAAGGATCATTTGTTGTTAAATAAAGTCACAATTGGGAACTCTAAAAAGGGAAGAATCTAAGTATGGCATGGATAGACTACAAAAAAGCATTTGACAGTATCCCACATTCATGGATAAAAGAGTGCTTAAAAATATATAAGATACACCCTACACTGATTGGTTACATTACAGCAACCATGAAACATTGGCAGACCACTTTGCAGTTAAGCCATAATAAAGGACAAACTATTATTTCAGGGATAAAAATTCAAAGAGAGATATGACAGGGTGACTGTCACTGCTGCGTTTTTGTCTTGCCCTTAACTCATTAAGCTGTGTGCTTAACAGATTAGGTCATGGCTAAAGTTTGTCTCACAGAAAACAACAAAGTGGAAAGACTTCTTAACTTCTTTTTGTAGAGGATTTAAAACTGAATAGATCATCAGATGAGTAACTGAAAGTGCAATTGCAAGTGGTCAAAACTTTTTTCAGATGATATAAGAATGTCATTTGGTCTTGATAAATGTGCAAAGGCAGCCTTTAAAGCTTGAAAGCTGCAGCACCAAAAACACATCAGTTTGAGACAGGAATGTGTTACAGAAGAACTTGAGCAAGAGGGAGTGCATAAATATTTGGGAACTGATAAAGGATCAACAATAAAACATGAACAAATGTGAATAAAACTTAGTAAGGAAGATTTTAGAAGACTGAAATTAATATTGAAAACAACATTGACATCTAGGAACAAAGTCCACGCTATAAACCACTTTGCTCTATCTTGTCCTTACTTACTGTTTTGGAGTGACTGACTGGCCCTAAAAGTTGTTGGATTGAGTGGGCAGGAAAACAAGGATGCTTCATGCTCATCAAATGATTATAAAAATAAGTGTATATCAATACCGTACATTCCCCATTCTGAAGGAAGTATGGGCCTCCTCAAAACTGATTGCATGTATTGCAGTCATGGGACTGCATACATGTCTCCTGACCATACAAGACCCAAAGATAGTGAAAGTTTTGAAACATGAGGAGAATAAGTCTAAGATGACTTCTCTGCTTGGTTTAGCATAAGCATATTGGCATCAAGCAGGAATGGAGTTCAAGCCAGAAGTAGATGACAATCAAGCAGCAAGTGAATGTGCCAAAAAACAAAAGAATATAAGGTGCAGGATCAGATGAGAAAACAAGAAATTTGGAAAATGCATAAATATAGTTGCAAGTACAGAAAACTCTTAGGACATCCTCATGTTGATCAGGATCAAATGCAGGAACGGTAAGGAGAGGTGAATTTAAACCAAAAGATGAAAGGTTAATATTGATAGACGAAGATAGTAGACTACTTACATGTTGGCTTACAGAGTCCATTAAATGTGGGAAAAACAGACAAATGTAGGTTTTGTAAAACAGAATTGGAAACAGTTGCACCTCTTATTGCTGGCTGATATAGCAGAAGGACTGTATAAAGAAAGGCAAAATAATGTGACAAGACTGTTGCATTGGGAATTGTGCAAACATTATAATACTGAAGTAGCTGAAAAACACTGGAAACGTGAGCCTCAAAGCATTACTGAAAATTATGAGGGTTATATCACATGGGATCACCTATTATCAGCGGTTCAAAAAATATATGTGAGAAAACCAGATACAGTGGTCCATGAAAAGAAGACCAAAGCAATATTGATTACTGAAATTGCTACAGCTGGTGAGTATACTGTCTTACATACAGAGAGACACAAAGCCATAAAATACCAGGATTTGCAGGCAGAAACAAGGGCAATGTGGATGAAGGATACCCCAACATTTCCAATAGTAGTAGGAGCAACGGGTCTTATAAAAAAGATTTTACAATCATACTTAGACATGTTACTCATGCATGTAACTCTGTATGAATTGCAGGAGTTATTACTGGGCACATTGTGGGTGCTGTGAAGAGTACTTCTGGATAACATCAAAGAATGAAACAATACTAATTTCATGAACTTTAATCATACTTTGATTTAGGAAAGGGGTCCTTTCCCATCGTGGTATTAGAAAGCCAAAAGACTTGAAGAAATTAAAAAGAAAGATTGCTGAAAAGGGTGTACTCCTGGATAGAACATTCTTGCAAGTTACAACTTGTTAGTCGAGAAATCTAAGGTGAAGAATATGCTCAGTTAGAGACTACAGCCATAAAATCCACAAAATCACAGGCATATAATGATACTTGGCAATAAAAGTCATACGAGCTCAGATTGCACAAACATCTGTTCTATATCAATAAAGTGACTGACAAGCTTCAGCAACAGTTCTATACCTGTGAAAGGTGGTGCCTAACACACACTACCAAGCAGTTTATAGAACAAATAGACCAAGGCTACAGCCTCTTAAAAGGAAAACGACAGTTGTGAGAAAGTCTTAGATGGCTACAGGCAAGGATACTGCCAAAGAAACATACACCATTAGGATACCATGGACATACCACTTAAAATCAACTTGAAGACACTTCTATAACTAACACCTGACAGTAGAGAGAAGCTAGACCATCAGCTGAAATGACATAGCCTTCCAAAGTCAATAAATGCTGATGTTTGAGATATGGAAATGTTACCTGGATCACCTAGGGGAGCTACAAGAATGTATGTGGTATAAGGACATCCACCACAGTCAGGTACTGAAGAGTAATTATCATGAGATTATATAAGGAGGTAGTGAGTGTGTATATGGGATGAGGCTATACACCACAGCCAGGTACAACCTCAAGCCAGCCAGAAGAGAGACAAGCTAGATCACATGGAAAAAAGATGAATCTGTTAAAAGCAGTGATTTGAAATCTTCAAGTGAAACATAGCATGCTAGAAAAATAAATGACAAGACTGAGAGTGCCTACAGTACCAAGGAATGCTGTCTCACATGTTAAAGAAGAGAAAGGTTATACAACAAAACCTTCAAAGGTTGACGTGGGTCTACACACTACTCATGTAAAAACACCCAAAAGCTGGCACACATATCAGTCAGGAGAGGAAATCTCCATGCACAGACCTTCTGGTGATGTTTGAAGGAGATAAAAGTGGTACACATGCAAGTCAGCAAGTCAACAAATATATTTAGCAGCAGACTAGAAAGAGAAAGCATTAAGGGTCTTCTTTATAAGTACACAGTCAAGACAAACATGAGCTAAAGGGGGTTTACTATTAAAATCTGGAAAGTCAGAAAAAATTTTAGTCAAACTGTCAGAAAATAACAATGTCTCTATAATGTCTACCTGTCTATAATTCCAAACATCCTTTCTCCGACGATGTCTGCATTTGATGTTAAACGAAATAGTAGGAGGTGACATTAAACAAAAAAGCAGGAGGTGACATCGGACACCCAGGCTATTCTGTTTAATGTTTCCTAAAACTTAATTATACCTCACAGGTTTATACTATTTTGCAGTGGGCAATCCCCCTGCACCCCATATCCCCTGCAAATTATATATTTCAACTCCGAGATCACAATACAGTGAGGAAAAGGGTAAATTTCCCAGTCCACACTGTAGTTCATTCTGTTAGAATCTCAATCTCACATTAATGAATGCACACTACCATCTACTACTGTGGATTCAAACATTTCCAGATCAGCATTACAGGAACTAGGAAACATGCATTCAACCTTCCCAATTTTGCAAATGCCAATACACAGTTTAATAGTAAACTACAAAATGATCATAATTAAAAAGTACCTGGAAGAACTGCCATAACAAGAGGCTGTCACTAAAGAAGGAGGCCAGACTACTGACTTGGCCAGGGAAAGTTCTTTCCAGAAAACAGAGAAATGGGCTACAATACGTCTGAACAGCTGATAGAACAGGAAACATAGATATATACATTGAACTTTTTATGGCAATACTGGTTTAATGTTGATCATCTTGGCTATGTGCAGAAAATGGATGTTGCTGAAATTAATCAGCCTTTGTGGATCTGGCTGCCATGTTAAATACTTGATAGTTCTAAATACTGGCATTTGTTGAATGGACCTCTGTGGTCAGAAAGAAGTTGAATATCAGGAGTGTTGTGAATGGACACCTGTGGGACTAACAACTTTGCTGTGGTACTGACACTTGTTATAAAGGTGCATTGTAAGTTGTCTGCCAACTATCATACAGTGTTGTGTGATATGAGTGCACTGATTGTGAGGCTTCCGCTGTTTTTTAATTTTATTTGAGTGCAATCTCTCATCTTTATAAAGAAGAAAACACTTTGTTTTAACTTCCTATTGTATGTTTGTGTTACTCAAACAAAGGCTGTTTCAGCTAACACAAAGACTTGCATCAGTTTAAGAAAGTTTGCTCTGTAGTAGATGCTTCTAATACTATTTAAAGTGTTGCTGTGTGATTTACTTGAGTGCACTGATTGTAAGACAACATCTATTTTTATTTTTATTTGAGTAAAATCTCTCATCTCTCATCTTTTTAAAGGCAATAAAAACATTCTGATTTACTTTGTTTTGACCTCCTGGCATGTGTTACTCAAATGAAGGCTGTTTCAGCCAATAGGAAAACTCCTAGGGGTTTAAAAAGGTCATATCCTTAGTAGACATGAAATGAGCAGGCGTCTGTCGTCACAGCAATGGAAAGACTCCAAGCCATGCTTTGCATGTCTTTAGTGATACTATGATACTGTTGTACTGGTGTACTTATGTAGAGTTCATTAAACTGGCATATTTTATTTTATGGCTGGTGCTTTACTATATTAGTTTTTAACTTTGTGAGTTAGAATTTATAGTTTATTAGTTTTGTTAAGAATTTAAAGCAATATTAGTAATTGTTAAAAGTCGGTATGATTCACACAAGGAGCAAATGTATTGCCTAAAACAATGTTCATACAGAGAATATATAACTCTGCTCTGCAGTTCCATTATATGGCTTATATCTTTAATGGGGAGAGGGATGGATTAAGGGTCTATGTACTGCAGTGCCATGGCATGACATAAACAGTTTACAGGGGTTGTTATGCAATATGGCTCATGTCTATACAATTTGCAAATTTTTGCTTATACTCCAGGTCCTAAACAATGACTTCTAAACCCAAGGAAAAAAAAAAGTAAAATAGCACTGTAATAAAACAGGAACAAACATATAGCAGCACAGGACACTGAAAAAAAGAACAAAAATTATACTTCCTCTTTTGAAGGACATATAACTTATCTTTCTGATTAACAAGAGGAAGTTTTACATATTTTTCTCCATAAAGTGTTGATGTCTACTAAAACAGACTCATGCATGCCTGTAAACTATGCATATTTCCACAGAATATCCAGATATTTGTCTCATATTTTGGTCTAGCTCATAAAATTTGTGGTTTTCTGGTACATCATTGAGGATTAAAGTCACTGAATAATGATATATGCATTTAAATTTCAGACTTCATAACCTTCATAAAACTTATGATAATTCAAAACCTGTTATTTTAGTAACTTTCATAGTTTATGGGTAATGCATTTAAAAATTGTCCATGATTTGGGGCCTTTGCTACCTCATAATTGTTATCTTTGTCTAGGATTTTTTGTGCTTAGAGGTTGAAAGGTATGGATTTGTGTTATGCAAGTCTAATTTTTGCTTTTGGTTGATATAAAAACATTGCTTTTCCTTTATTTTTTCACTCATTTTATTACAGACTTAGTTTTATTTGTTAATGATGTGTAGGACTATATCTGTATTATAAATTGTGTGAAGAAATGAACAACTGTTTTTTGTTTCTAATTAGGGGGGATCACATTACGTTTTCCTGTCTGTTCTTTGAACAAATCTAATTTTCCCTGCATTATCCATCTAAATTTTGCTGTATTATTTAACCTCGTGTCTCTTCAGTCATCTATTTATTGTGTTAATACAACTTCAGTAAACTTTTTAGAATAGATGCAGAGAGGACAGCATGTAAACTAGTACCAGTACCATAAAAGGAGGATGCAGAGGACAACATGTAGACCAGTACCAGTACCATAAAGGGAGGATGCTGAGGACAGCATGTAGATTAGTACCACTACCATAAAGGGAGGATGCAGAGGACAGCATGTAGACTAGTACCAGTACCATAAAGGGAGGATGCAGAGGACTGCATGTAGACTAGTACCAGTACCAGTATCATAAAGGGAGGATGCAGAGGACAGCATGTTGAATAGTACCAGTACTATAAAGGGAGGATGCAGAGGACAGCATATAGACTAGTACCAGTACCATAAAGGGAGGATGCAGAGGAGTGCATGTAGACAAGTACCAGTACCATAAAGGGAGGATGCAGAGGACAGCATATACACTAGTACCAATACCATAATGGGAGGATGCAGAGGACAGCATGTAGACTACTACCAGTACCATAAAGGGAGAATGCAGAGGACAGCATGTAGAATAGTACCAGTACCAGTACCATAAAGGGAGGATGTTGAGGACAGCATTTAGACTAGTACGAGTACCATAAAGAGAGTGCAGCCAGGAGTAGAATTAAAAAACACATTTCAGCACTACCTAACAGTTCTTCTAAGCAGACATGGATAAGAAGGTGAAAACATGGAATATCATTCCACATGTATAGGATCACTCAGGGCATTATACCAGAGCACCAAAAACTGAATTAGATCAGGTTAACCTGCATTACCATGATACAGAGC
The DNA here is from genome assembly GCF_019279795.1 of Protopterus annectens. Classification (NCBI taxonomy): domain Eukaryota; kingdom Metazoa; phylum Chordata; order Ceratodontiformes; family Protopteridae; genus Protopterus; species Protopterus annectens. The sequence goes on along the minus strand of NC_056744.1, from coordinate 1,377,583,875 downwards.
CAAAAGTAAAAAGAAGACAGGTAAAGAAACCTAATATACACCTGAGTTTGTGTTCCAAGTGAAAGCTAATATTTTCCTTTCACTTCTATCATTTTAACATTGCCTAAGTAGAGGGGTTACTCTGAATGCGTGTGTGTGCGTGCGTGTGTTTGCAATTTGACTTTCACTGCAGTGCAAAGGTCTCCTGACAGAAAGAATAAGGCTGTTAAATTAAACACACATATATGTTCAGAGGTTCTTGTTGGTCCAGTGACACCAACACAGCATTCTAGAGGTCCTGTGATCAATTCAGAAATGAGAGATAATACTGAACTTTCACATTTATCATTCTAAAAGTGCCTAAACAGAGATCTTTGTGTATGTGTCTGTGTGTGTTTATAATTTGACCTTGATCCTCATTGTGAGGGTCATAAGGGAAAACTCCATGCCTATCTGCCCCTATGCTCTTGTTGGTTCAGCAGCAGCAGTGACATCAGCCTGGTATGCTGGAGGACTTTTGATATGAATCTCAAATCAGTGTTGATATTGTCCTTTAAACTCTTTTATTCTAATAGTGTTTAAGCAGAGGGGTTTCTCTGTACTGGTGTATGTGTGAGTTGAACTTCATTTCAATGCTGAGGGTTTCCTATCCGAAATAATGAGGATCTTAAGGGAAAACTCCACGCTCATCTTTCCAGATGCTCTTGCTTTTTTTCTGTAAAATCATTCAGTGAAATTTGATACCCATTTTTAACATTTGGTACCAACTTTTTTTTGTTTATTCTAATTGTATTCAATGTAAATGAGATTTACAATCTTGGAGCAATTTTCTAGCCCAAAATTGTCTTCTTGGCTTCTGGCTTTTAAATGTTATTTTACAGATACTGATATACAAACCATCCATTTTAACATCCATCAGGGATGCTAAAATGAAGAAAGGTATACTGTGGAATTAGTTTATTTGCTTATTTATTTATGTTTTGTTGACTAGATTAGTCCCACTATTTTGTGATCTATTTTCAAGGGAAATTTAAGATGACATTCAAACTGATTATGTGTGATAGTTTCACCACGACAAGAACGGCATTCCCCCACTGTTTTGTAGGTAGGAAGAAACAAATCCTACTGCCTTTTGAATAAGGGAATAGATGCTGGAGGCATAGAAGTAGAACAAATGATTATTTTCACTGTTTATTTACAACACACCAATATTAAATCTGTACAAGCAATGTAGACCTAACAGTTTTAGTAACCGAAGGCTTACCTGTAGAAGGTTTGGTGGAAATTATTAACAAGACTGATAAGGGCCCTATCCAGCCCCATTGATGCAGAGGGATAAAACCCTGACTATGACCCATGGCTCCACTTTTTTTTTTAGAAACAACCCCAATCTGAAGAGACAACTATTCTATAGAAAGGGAGCATTAGGAGGGCTTCTGCAGTCCCAGCGGCAAGGCACTTATCCCTGTCGAAGGTGTAGTGCATGTAGTTTTATACAACCAGGCATGGTTTTTAAACATCCTGACTTAGGTTTTTCAAAGAATTTAATTTATTTGGCATTCTCCGCCCTCTGTTATGCTTTTTACATAGGGAAAACCAATCGTTCCTTTAAGGAATGGATTTTGGAACACGTGAGAGATATTTGAATTGGGAGACAGAAAAATGCTTTAGAACATCATGTGGTGGCTAAAGGGAACTCCAATAAGTTTAAGTTTCTGGCACTGGAGGTAATTAGAACTGATATTAGGGTGAGGATCTTAAGAACAAGACAGAGGCAAGGGAACAAGCCTGGATGTCATCACTCCAAACAGATAAATTTCCAGGATTAAATCAAGTTGTTTCCCTGAAGCCTATGTTGAAGGCACGGCCACTCCCACATTAAAATGTTTGTGTATATGTATATTTTTTATATGAATGTTTTAAAGTTTTGTACTTTGGTGTTTTGTAAATACATTGCTACTATGTGATGTATTTTTTTTATTGTTGTTAAAACTTTTTTACATGTTTTTTGCAACAGGAAATGATGTCACAGTTCTATTGCTTTATAGATAGTTCTTTTTAATGTGACTGTCTGATGAAGCGATGTATTGTATTGTGAAAGCGCTTACCCATTTTAGTTTTACTTTTAAGTTGAATAAATTTAATAATCTACAGCTTTGGTGTCCTGGCACTTTGTTTATTTGGATACTGTTTTTTGTTTAAGTGCCATTCCTTTATCTTGGTGGTCTTTCATTGTTTTTTGAGTTTACTGTTTGTTTAAGACCACAGGGACATGGCTGATGGTACTGGAGTTGAACTGGATTATAACCCATGCTCCTAAAGTATTGTCAGTGGTGCAGGTGAAGCAAATTATTATTTTCATACGATTTTATGTGTGCGAATTAATCCATTACTTGCACAGGGGCGGCTCGTACTATAGGACTGCAGGACTGCAGCACCCCAGCTGTAAAAAGAAGAAAAAAACAAAAACAAAAAGAAATTGTGAATCCCAGAAATGTAGAAGAAAAAAATTGCGAGTCCCAGAACTCCACACATGCATTTTTGGAGTTTCTGGAACTCAACAAAACTCTAGACTGCTGTGTCAGCAGTCTGGATGGGGGGCATCTCTGCCCTGCAGATGCCCAGATATCTATGCAGTGATGACCACATAGAACGGAAGAACTCCAGACTGCATCATCTGCAGGCTGAAGCCTACTCCCATGGGGAAACCAGCCTGGAGGACAGTTGCACCTATAGGAAACCAGCTATTAGCTTGCGTGGGACACAGACTCAGCAGGGAACTGATACTGGATACTGCAGAAGAACATGAACACTCAACTGAAGGCAGGTGTGTGTGTGTGCAATGCCCCAGTTGCTATATACTGGTGGCTAGAGAGAACTCAGGATACATGGTGGTGGGCTTGAACCATGTACCTTGGGTACAGGTGGCAATAGCCTGAATTCTCTACCCACCACCATTTGTACAACTTTTGCAAATTTTTGCCTCATATTTGTTCTGTTCTGTTCCTCATAAAATCTGTGGTTTCTGTATGTTTTTTTCCTTACCCAGTCAGTAATGCAGTGGTGCAGTGGTGGCATTGTTGCATGACAGCTACAGGTTTTCTGGTTTGATTCTTGGCTGGAGGACCTTCTGTGTGGAGTCTGCATGTCCTTCCTGTCTTTGTGTGGGCTTCCTCTGGGGCTCTGGTGTCCTCCCATCTTACAAAGGCATCTGTCTGGAGTGTTTCTGCCTGAGCCTCTGCTTAAAATTGGCTTTTGTTCCAAGTCAGACTTTCCTGGTTAACAAATGTTAAATAAATAAAAATGACAGGCATTTGAATTTCAGACTTTATATTCTTCAGAAAGTACACAGTAACACAAAACCTTTTTATTCTAGCAATTTTCTAAGTTTATAAGATGGATACTTGAAATTTGTCCCTATTTTTGGGACTGTATTCCCCCATTATTGGCTTTGTCCAGATTTTATGTGCTAAAGTTGAGAGCTATGGTGAGGACTGAATTCACTGAATATGTTTGGGGGCTGTATTCCCCCATTAATGGCTTTGTGCAGGTGTTTTTTACTAAGAGGTTGAGAGCTATGGTGAGAACTGAATTCACTGAATATGTTTGGGGGCTGTCCAGGTTTTTTCTGCTAAAGTTGAGAGCTACGGTGAGAACTGAATTCACTGAAAATGTTTGGGGGCTGTATTCCCCCATTAATGGGTTTGTTCAGGCGTTTTGTGCTAAGAGGTTGACAGCTATGGTGAGAACTCAATTCATTAAATGGTAGCCATTTAAGTTTCAGTCTTCCTCTCTATCACAAAACAGCTAATTTGGCATAGTGGTATGTTGCTCTGACTGATTTGCACAGGGTCCTGGGTTCAAGACTTGGCAGTGAAATGTATGGAGGTAACACAGAATTTTATTCTAGCAACATTCCCACATTATACAATCAGTGTTTAAAATGTGTCCCTGGTTTTGGAGCTTTTGACCCCCCCCCCAATAAATTTTGGCTTTTTCCATATTTCTTGTGATGCAAAGTTCAAAGATACAGCTGAGTGTCGAGTAGATTTTACAAGGAGCTGAGAGCTACAGGGGAACAAAAGTTTAGTGCTGCTTATGCTGAGTCTGCCTTTATTGTTAATAGAACAACAGGTAGTGTATTTGCATTTGATGCAGAAGGCTGTAGGTTCTACTCCCACAGTAGATAGATGCATTGCTGATACTGGGCTGTAAAGGGATGAATGTTGCAGTCCTTTTTGGCAAAGATACCTAGTAACTATGAACCTGTTATCAGTTTGCCATCCATTCCCTATTGCAATATTACTAGCAATTTATTCCTCAAAGGCAACAGGCACTTTATTTGTAGATGAAACAATGAAATATAAAGTTGTTTGCTAGCAGCAACCTCATCATTAGTTACAGATCTCTTTAATGTAGAATTATTTTAGTCACTTTTACCTCTTCAGAGATTGTGGATATTTACTGATACTGGTGGACTGTAGAAGTTTGAGTAGACTTTTATGATGGAAATGTTCTAAACTGGGCAGTTTTGTCACTATTGGTGCATGCATTTTGTTTCATTGTTTACTGGTAAAATGTTCAAAACAAATTTTAAAATGCCGCCTAACAACTGTACTGTATTGTACACGGAATATAATTTAATACAATCAGGAAGGTGTACCCCCAATACCAAACAAACATTGGCCTTTACCTTCCTATTACCATCCCTACTATATGATGCCCCCTTCTCACAAACATTCACACATCCCTAAAAACCAAAATGGAAACCTGTTATAACAAAAACACCAGATTTGCAACTAGTGCCACCTACTCCCACCACTGTTCCTCACTTCATACACTCAAGTGGCTTGAACTACCACAATACCTTGTTCACCAACAACTCACTGTTTCCCACAAAATTATCTGCAGACCTTTTGACTGTCCAGCCCTTTCCTCCACTCCAACTCAATACCACCCAAACAGACCCCTTAGATCAAAAAATAAAACTCTGATACTTGTCCAAAAACCTACACTCCCTGCTGGTCATGCACTCTACTCTACTGTTTCTGTATCGTCAAGTTCTGAAACTTACTCCCATCATCACTCAGAGCCACTAAAGATGCTAGCTCCTTCAAAGATGTCCACCATCTCCATCTATCTACCCATTGGCAATGCTCCTGCTCCACACTCCATATAACCTGACCCTTCCAGCTGTTTCTCTCTCACTTATATTCTTATCCATCTTTCATACCATCAACACACTTTCTTCTATCCCTCCTTAATTCTCATCCACTGCCTTCCACTGTTTGTCACCACTATTTTACTGCACACTGCCCTCTGCAATGTACATAGTTACCTACCACTTCTTCTGTATTTATGTTTCATGCAATGTTATTATACGTTTACAGCTGTTAAACTACATCAGTGCACACATAAACATTTTTGACTTGCTGTAGCTAATAGTTTGATTTACTCAAACTTGTAATTTAAACTGTATGTTGTACTTATGTCAACTTACTGTAGGTTCATAGGTGTGTACTAGGCTAATGGCCCTGGAGCCTTTACAAGCCTAGCCATAGGCTTACCCTGGCATTATGCTACCTGACCTTAGTTCCTAGTGCTTCTGTCAAGTAGAGCCACTGGAGTGATCCCTGGGGTGAATTTTCTATTTCCCATCCACTCATCAAGACTTCTCTTGAAGAGGGCCAGTGAGGTGCTCTGCTTGACATGTATGGGATGTCTATTCCATAGCATAGGCAGTCTTGGGGTTATGAACCTGTCCCTCCAGCACGTTCTGTTGATTATGGTAATGAGGTTGAGGTTGCTGGAGTGTGTGGTGTGGAGGGATTGGGATTTCTTTAGATGTAGCATTTCTAACAGAGCTGGGTCAGACATGGCTTTGTAAGTCAAGCAGAGATCGCCTCTTAAGTAGGCGATATGAGACAAAAAAAAAGTTGGAGTCCATATAGGATAAGTATTTAAGGCCTAGGATCCTCTTTGTGAGGTACTTTTATGGCCTCTCTAGTTGTTGCAGGTTTCTAGTGAGGTACATGCCAAATGGGGCATTGTACTCAATGATTGGTCTAATGAGGGAAGTGAAGAGGGAGACAATGACCTCTTTCTTCCTGGATGCAAAACCCTTAGTAATCAGATGTGCCACATAGGAGGACTTTCTTACCACAGTGGCAATGTGGTGGTCAAAAGTGAGGTTGCTGTCAACCTGTGTTCCCCAATCTCTTATAATGCTTTCTGTGTTCAGTGGACTACCATCAATGTGGTAATTCAAGGGAACTGAGATTTTCCCAAGGGGGATGACGACACATTTTTTGGCATTGAGCTTAAGGCCATGGTTCTGATACCAGTTGTTGGTGTCATTGAGGTCTTTCTGTAGGATGTTAACATCACTTGGGGAGTTAATAATAGCTCCCAACTTGCAATCATCTGCGAACTTTGTCAGCCAGAGTCCCTTCATGTTGGCCTGGACTTCAGAGAAGTAGATACCAAGCAGGAATGAACCCAGGACTCATCTCTGTGAAACATCACTTGTGGCTGGTCGGCAGTCTGACTTGGAGTCAGCTACTTTCACAATGTCATTTCTATCTGTGAGCCAGTTTGTAACCCACCTAGTGATATAGGAGTTATGCTGTACTTATGTCAATTCACTGTATATTGTACTTATGTCTACTAGGAGCTTTTCTCCCCAGGTCTCCACTGAAAATGGGCTCATTTCAGCCCAGTGGATACTCCTGGCAAATAAATGCAAAATAAATAAATAATATATTTTTTTATGTGAATGTTTTAAAGTTTTGTACTTTGGTGTTTTGTACATATTTTGCTACTATGTGATGTAATTGTTATTGTTGTTAAAAACTTCTTTACATGCTTTTTGCAACAGGAAATTATGTCACACTGTTATTGCTATATAGATGGTTCTTTTTAATGTGACTGTCTGAAGAAGTGATCTATTGTATCATGAAAGCACTTACCCATTTTTATTTTTACTGTTAAGTTGAATAAATTTAATAACGTACAGTCTTGGTGGCCTGGCACTATGCTTATTTGGATACTGTTTTTTGTATAAGTGATGTTCCTTTTTCATGGTGGTCTTTTGTTGTTTTTTGAAAACACTTGGATGATAACCTAGCAGGAATACTGTGTGTTGCACACATAAAAGGAGCATGTGAATGTGCACTGCAACTGTGCACTAACACATAACTGAATCAGCATCTAGAGGTATGCTTCCTGTCAATGGCAGCATTAGAGGGGCACAGGCAGCCACCGAATGGGGGATGGGTTCTCCATTAGGTGAGGGATAGATCATTCTGCAGAACAGGAAGTTAGCTCTAACTCTCATTGTGGAGCAAACATACAGATTTGGCTACCATGGCTGGAATGAATGTCCCATAAGGCTCTCACCTATCCTGAGGATGCCTGGCAGGAGCAGACTTAGGTCAACTGGTGCCCTAGGCAAAAGGGCTCCATGGCGCCCCCCTACAACACCACACGTTGCCCCCATCCTGGTCTATCTATACCAAATAAATACTGGAAAAGCGCCCCTGCTAGAGTGGTACCCTAGGCAGCCACCTAGTTGGCCTATGCCTAAGGCCGTCTATGATGCCTGGCTCTTGATTCATGGAATAAATGGGTCAACTGAGAGCAGGTAGGGGAGCCATCACATCTGTCCTGCAGAGGAGAAAAGAAAAGAAAAGAAAAAAAAATAAGTGACAAAAACACTGAAAAATGCATTAAGACAAGTGAACAATGAATCTTCCACAGTCATTAGTTATTCAAGGAAATGTTTCCTTGCAGTTGTTAGAAAACCTCAAATCCCTGCAACGTTTATGACTGTGGATTTTCAAGAAGGGAACATTTCTTAGAATGATGACATGGAGATGAGAGGGATATACGGGTGAAAGGAAGCAGGAAGGAAAATACAAACATGTTATCTGATCACTGTTGTGGGAGATAGAAGAATATGGAAAATAAAGAGAGGAAAAATAATGTGTTATGGTTGGGAAAACAAGATATAAGGGCGGGAGAACAAGAGAGAAAGAAAGACCATCAGTAAGGCTACTACCTAAAAACTGATAATTTTTTTATAGAAATATTTTTTGAGATAAATATATGAAACTTCTGCTTTTCTTTTTTTAGTCCAACAAGCAAGATTCATGCATAAACAGACATTACCTTGAATTCGTTTGAGTTTACAACTCAGTTAATTATTAGTATTGTATTTAAAAAAAACAGGAGGATACTGGAAGTTATTGCATAGTCCAAGATTTAAGTTTATCAAAAAGAAAACAAAACTTTATTCACACAGTTAAAACTTCTTCTTCTTTTGACTTTTCCCGGTTAGGGGTTGCCACAGGGGATCACCTGTCCTCTCATGATTGGCAGTGGAGTTTTACAGTGTTAAGTTGCCAGCCCAGCACCCAACCTTCCACTGAAAGCACATGCACATACACCTAAGGCCAATTTGGAGTGTCCAATTCACCTACAGCAGGTCTTTGGAATGAAACCTGAGCACCCGGAGGAAACCCACATGACTACAGGGAGGACATGCAGACTCCACACAGAAGGCACCCCAGTCGAGGATCGAACCGGAGAGCCTCTTGCGGTAAGGTGACAATGCTAACCACTGCACCACCATGGCCACCCTCACACAGTTTAAAACTGATTGTGTTTATATTTGTGCGTGTTTTGGAATTGCTTGAGAGAAATGTTCAAAAGCATTTAAACTTAGAAATTCTGTAGAATCAAGAGGTATGGGAGGCTGCAGAGGATTCAGATATAAAGGACTTTAAATTATGTCATTTAAACTTGTATTTGTTTTGCATGCTTTCAAATAGATACTGTGATATGTTGGCCAACCAAAAGGTTGTCACTTTTGTGGGGACATGAAGCACGTTATAAATATAATAAACATCACTGTGAACATATGGAAAGAGATGCCACCAAAAAATAAATAATAAAATTAATTTTACCAAAGATGGCAGCTAAAATATTTATGATTTTATTGTAGTTTTATGCAACTAGGGTTACCACCTGTCCCACTTTGCAAGGGACAGTCCCTCTTTGGGCAGTTGTGTCCTGTGAAAAAAATCAAAAAAATTATAAATGTGCTGACATTTTAGGACACAAATATTTCCTAAGTTTTTTTAATAGTTGTATAAAACAGTTATTTTGTATCTGAAACACCTGACTGTTATATGAAATAGCATAAGCAATTCAAATGCTACAAGAATACGCTTTTATTTTGGCAAAAAGTGAAGTTCTATCCTTTGTACTGGTAAGTGGTAGGTTTTGTCTTGCAAAATCTGACATATTTACAAAAAATGTCCCACTTTGGGCATTTGAAAAGATGCCATACGCAATAGGATTGTCATAGCTGTTAATGTGAAGAAAAGAAAGATACTGTGAATGGAGGTACTATCACAATATAACAACAAGCTAATACATAAATGATAAAAGTAAGCTTTTGGTTAATACACCACAAGAATTAGCAGAGGCGACTCATGTAGACGTTGTTGTATTAGGAAATATACATCAAATATTTACATCTGAAACTGAAACTTGGATTTCGGAAGACAAGATAACAAAAAACAGAAGACATAGGTACGACTGCAAGATGAGTGTAGGTAGTTATTAGTCATTCAGTCCAGGAGATGACTGAGGAACCCAGCCAAGCTTTCTCAATTGCCTCAAAGTACTATCTAGTTAAGTTGAAAGTTACAAAGCAGACTGAGAGAAACAAACGCTCTACCACAGGAAGTAGCTTATTAACAGTTCATTGCCTTAAGCCTCTATGCTAACTGCCAAACAAAAAAAAAACTTAAAAAAATAGGGTGAGCTAGAGAATGGCTTGCTTTAGAACTATATATTTGAAATGCAAACAGTATAAAGACTCCATTTAGGAAGTGTCTAGTATTGAAATTTTGTGTAACACTAATGTGTGACTTAATATGCTGATACTTAATTTATAGCAGGAAAGCAAAGGGGTCGATGAAACACAGGGAAGGTGGGTATTGTGGTCCTTAGGGCAGAAGAATTGCAGTCATCTTATTATTTTCATGTTCAAACTGTAACATATTGACTGGAAAATGTGTATGATAATTTTCAATGTATTGCAGTATGGTGCATGAGAATATTCTCAAAGCAGTTACTTACAACAAAAAAGTTCTGTACCTCACCAAAGTTCTGTGAAAAACGAAAAACAGAATGAAAACCAAGAAGAAATCGTCACAGAAATCGTTCTGTGATGATTTCTTCTTGGATTTCAAAGCAGTTACTTAGATGAAAAGGTTTACTTCATCATCTGGAAAAGCAACTGTAGAGAGAACTTTATGGTAGCATTTACTTACAAAGTGGTAAATCTGGTTCCAGGAGAGGTCTCTAGCCATGGATTTCTATTTTAAAGACAGTTTGTATCCTGGAGGAAATGTGTGAGATGTGAATCTTGGATAAAACAACCTAAGCTACATGTATTATGCCTGGATTGCTTTATTTTCCATTTTGCTTGAGACAATAAACACATATATTTTGTAAGTTATACTTCCAATGGATCCTGGGACTTATAAGACATACACATTTTCAATTCAGTTGTATTTAGGCCTTGTATAAAGGCAATTATGAGTATTAGAGGAAAACAGAACTGTTTTCAGTTTTATTTACTCCTGTAACAGTTATGAAACAGAGAAACTATTTGGTGAAATGAATTTAAATTGGTTAGAAGACCATTAACTTATGTTTAATAAAAATACAGGGAAAGTTTAGGTAAGAAGTATAATCCCTGTTACATGCCTCTAAATATAGATCTATGGGATAAGGAAATAAGGACAATTGCATAGCAGAAAGGAAAAACTAACCCCGGGATTCATGAACCTTGCGCCATGCGCACGCATAGCGTAGGCGTTACAATGCCAAATATGTCCGCCGAGCGATTCAGGTACTATCCAAACCCACGTGCACTACCGGCGTGCGCCGGATCTGAACCGCCTCCGGCATAGGTATGCTAAACACCCCATGTGCGGTGTTGCACCATGCAAATGAGGGCATACAGCGATCCACGAAGTGGCGCAGGCGTAGCATAACGCCACGGCAATGTAAACCAAAAAAAAACGGTTTACATTTTCCCAAACATAACATAGGAGTAACGGAAGTCTGTCAGCATCAGGTATCACACTGTTGCCATATGCCAATGGCGAAATACACAGAGAATGTCAAAAGAAAACATGCACAACATGTAAATAATAACATAAATGGTATGTCCACAGAAACTCACAGCAGAACCCCAGGACATGTTTGCGGAAGGTGCAAAACAATGAAATAATATGACAATGTTATAAAACAGCAGCGTAATACACATCAGCTTCACAGCCACAACACACCATGGTATGCATGTAAAGCCACAGCCACGGTGCAAGGGTTGCCAAGGACTTGCGGCAGTGTTCGGCGTGGTAACTATGAATTAGTAGTCAATGCCATGCAAATGAGGCAGATAATACTGAATCGCAAAACCCCCGCCGGCGTAAGGCTGTACCAAATGGCGCAGCGGTAATACACCGAGGAGTGGCCCAGAGGGAATACATGTCACCTGCAGAGGGGTGTGCCACTGTAGGAGGAAGCACATTGGAGCTCAGCAAACTTGAGCTGTACATTGCACATCACAGCTGCAGGACCGGCGTGTGGGGAAATAGTTGAGCTGAGAGCACACAATGCGTGCAGAGGTGCATGTGCACGAGAATGACTACGTTCCCTTAACCCAGTCATGTGATGCTCGCCCCGCAAATAACATCGGAGACAGGAAGGTGATGTTAAGAATATGAGGAAATGCGGAAGCAGTGTAATTGGAGTAGTAATGAGCAATCAACACTAATCAACCCACGAAGGCCAATCGGCGGCAGCTGACAACTCTGCATGCAGAAACCTGCAAAACGGGATAGGGGAGGCATATGAATGCAAAGAAAGTAGGGGAGGTAGCAGATTGCAAAGAGTGAAGACCTGACACAGCAGAGCCAAGCAGACAGGCAGCACAACGGCGGTGGCACACAAAACGCACGATATGCCATGTCCCAGAAACTACACATGACAGGGCTCTGCAGGATGCATGCCAGGAAATAGCAGGTGCAACGTGCAGAAATAGTAAGGGAAGGTCGAAAGGTAATCCATTGCAGGCAAGAGCAATGCAACACCAAAGGCAACAGCGTTGCAGTGCCAACGGTAAAACACGGAAGATAATCCTCAGATACGGCCGCACAGACACATCCTATGACATCACCGGGTGTACAGCACAATAGTATAAAGTGTGAATGCACACAACACACAGCCGTGTATTCCCAAACGCCGCACCATAGGTGTAAACACACAGGGAACTTTCAAAATGTACATGTTGGGGGCTGCCGTGGCCGTGATCCATCAGCATGTGTCAGAGACAGACGGTGTTGTGGAGGAGGGTGCCAACAACTACCGTAGGCCTCAGAGGAGAAGGAGAGTGTTCAGACCAAGGGTAACCTACCAGGGGCTACAAGACCTGGAGATAGTAGAGCATTTCAGGGTGGATAGGGACACGTTACAGCAAATAGTGGAGCTGTGCCGGCCACGCCTGAGAACAAGAAACAACAGAGGGGAGCCCATCCCAGTGGACACAAAGGTATGTGTAAGCTTGCGAATACTGGCCACAGGTACCTTTCAAAGGCCAACTGGGGATATAATGGGCATCTCACAGGCATCAGCATCCAGGGTACTACACCAGTTTCTGGATGCCATGTTACCACATGCCAATGAGCATATATACTTCCCCAGATCTCAGGAGGAGTTGGCTAGCAATATGCGCTGCTTCCACCATGTGGCACAATACCCGGAGGTACTGGGTGCAATAGACTGTACGCACATACAAATCAAGTCACCACCTGGGGAGCAGGGTAGATGCTACATAAACCGCAAGGGATTCCCGTCCATCAATTGCCAGGTCGTGTGCAATGCGCAGGGCATTATCATGGATGTGTGTGCTGGCAGCCCTGGAAGCTTCCACGACTCCCATATCTGGCATGCCTCACAGCTGTACCAGGTATTCGCCAGGGGGGACATCCCACAAGGCCACCTTGTGGGGGATGCTGGCTATGCACTGGAGCCGTGGATGATGACTCCCATCAGAAATGCACACACACACACATGCAAGAACGCCATAATGAGGCACATGCACAAACCAGAATAATCATAGAGCGTGTGTTTGGGATGCTGAAATCACGGTTCCGGTGCTTGGATACATCCGGTGGAGCCCTGCAGTACTCTCCAGGCACATGTGCCCACATATTCATAGTATGTGCCATGCTACATAATATGATCCTGCGGAAGCAGCTGCTGCAGGGACATAATGGTGAAGGGCCACAAAGCCCACCACAACTGCCCAGACACATGGAGGTATTGTGCATGCTGAGGGTAGTGCAGGTATGGTATGTGTTGTGTAATGTGTCAGCCAGCTGGGTGGAGTGCATGCCTCAAGCATGTGTAGGTACATGGGTGTCCATTCTAGGGAAGTGTGGGTTGCTGTCAGCACATGGCAGTATCAGCTGTCTGAGGCCCAATGTACAGTATAACAACACAGACAGCATGTAACCTGTGGTGTACAATGTCAACTCTGTTGTGTGTTACAATGTGTCTAGTGGTCACAAACATGGATATCTGCACATTGAGCATCTATGATGCATTGTGATCCCCTCACCTGTGTGTGTTGCAGTCCAGGTATGTGCCTGGGAGGTACGATCCGTGTACAATCTGTACTGGCAGGTGTGCTGCGCAGAGCATGGAGGCAGGTCCCAGTCACTGCATATAAATGTGAGTGGTGCACTAGTGTGTGTGCCTTGATTGTGTGCAGCACAGTGGAAGATGCAAGCATTGTCCCACATGACCCCATGCTGTGCCTGCCTGTTACAGCCCTGCTGGAGACAGTTATGTGACACCGCCACAGAGGCAGTATAGCATGCGAAAATGTACATGTGTGCTCCACACCCCAGGCAAACGGCCGCAGGTCATGTGTGCCACAGCAGTGTGGTCGACCAGGACTGTCATAGCGGTCAGATACCACATGCCTGTATAAGTACAGTATGAGCATAGGCAACAGTTGCAGTGACATAGTAGGTCAATGTACAGTGTCCCTGTGTCCAGACCACTGCCTACTGTACACTTGGCTAGACACACACCCAGAGGGTGAATACACCAGTGAGCCATCACATGTCCCAGTACATGTAGCCTGTGTAATGCCATCACGGGGCGGTCACAATAACACGTTGTATGAGAGATATGTTGTACCAGGTGATGTGTCATGTGTGCATATGTTGAGTTGCACAGCTGTTCACACGTCCGCAACATATTAGTGCATGATGCCTAGTGTAACATGATGTGTGGAACTGCACTGTGATCCACAACAGGATCATCCGAGACAGGTGTGTTGTGAATGGTGTAACCCATGGTTCGGCGGGATATACACCGGTGCTGTTGGCTGCCATGCTGGGGGCCACCAGTGGTGCCTACAGTGGTCATACAGACATACTGCACACATTGTTCTGGCAGGAATGCCCATTGTTGTAGATGATGTGTTACTACGTGAAGGTAGGTGTGTGTTGTGAATGTTACCCATCCAGATGTGACCATCAGGTGCAGTCATGGTTGTCTACAGCATCACACCCATCCACAGCTGTCAGCACCCTGTCCCCAGAATGGTTGTCAGCTGCCCTCGTACTGTGTGACATATGTGCAGATGGCGGAACACCCACTACTGGCTGGCTAACAGTGTCATCTAGGAAGGCTATGTGATGGCTGGAATACACTGTTATAATGTATAATGATGGTATCCAAATGAAGTACATGGAATCACAGATAGTAAGCCATGGCTGGCATGTAAACCATGTACAACAATGACTGTATGACAGACACAAACAATGCGGAGCCATGTTGAACATGCACCCATGAGAACACCAAATGAGGTATGTTGCACATATCGACGTACAACTGTCAGCTATGGGCACAGCATGGATGCAGACGCACATCCCCCACAGGCAGTACCACCCCATGTAGGTAGGGGGGCATTGCACGAGTACATGTGACAGTTGCTCTATCACCACATGTACTGCATATCCGTCATACAGGGGTAGCAGTGTTACGTGACTGTTGTACATGCCTGTACATATGACCATGTCCCACAGGATATGTGTTACGTGTGTACAACACCTGTCGTACCATCATCAAGCTGTGAAGTGTATGGCTGCCAGTGTGCCTGTGTGACATGTTGTGCAATGGGTGCAAAGGTACGCAGTAGTGCATTGCATGCTCAAATGTCCCACACAGGTGCATAGCCTGAACATACAATACAAAGAGGGTGTTGGATCATAGCAACCTACAAGAGGAGATGGGTATGGGTGGCAACCCACTACCACCTGTCCGGGTAAGGTGTGCATGTCCATGACACATTGGCACCTGAGATGTTAGCTGTACAGCCGTACAGGGTGGCATGCATATTCGATCACTAATACCCCTGCATGTTCCACCACTGGCCTGTTGACAAACAGACACCAACACAATGTGCAGCATTGACATGTGCACAGCACATCACCACTGGCTACAGTAGAACAGGTTTACCATGTAGACACGTGCACAGAACATCTGCGCCAGCCACAGTCAAACACGGTATGTGTTGAACCCCACCATCATTGTAGCCCATGCCACAGACAGATGCACATGCATCTGTGTATGTACGGCTGGGAATGTCCCTGGGCTAGCAGTATAGCTGTGTCAGTGTTGCGAACAACATACTGAATGGGCTGGGTGTGTGAGGTGTGCGTCATACGTGTATGGTCGGATGGATGATACCATCAGTGCCCCCGCTATGTGAACATCCTTGTCCCCATAAATGGATACCTATGCTGTGCCGAACACCACAGTCCCTGTGGGAGGGATGGTGCTGTGTGGTGCACCTGCTGACATGGCAGTGGCAGCAGGCACTGGATGTAGACATATGTGGTACCCATGTCAGGCCAGGGTACCATCCATGTGCACGGGATATCATTGTGTGGGCACATACAGCACTGTGTTGAACAATATCACAGCACATAGCACATGTCAGGGGTAATGTGTATGCATGGATGTGCGATACCAGCATGCACCATACACACCCCCACCAAGCAGCATGCTGCCTACCTTGCAGTAGGCCATTGTCCACACCCTGATGATAGACATGTGTAATGTCCATATACACATAGCAATGACATATGGAATGGACAGCCACCCTCCCAATACCAGTACCCCCCAGGTGGGACACATCCCTGTGCCATGTATGTGACATACCCTGCCATACCATGCAGCCCTGTCCAGCAAGGCTGCATGTGCCATCACAGTCATACACGGTGCGATGGCCAAATGGCACTTGCACTATCAACTGTCCAGAGCAGTAATGTGGCACTGATGCACCTTGTGGTGTCACAGGTGCTGTGTGTTGGTGTGTACAACATGCATGCGCACATGCTATGTATGACCATCCCTGATAATGTTATATGATTACACAATGTCCCATGTGTATCACATGTGCAATACAGGTGAGCCGTGGCAGGTTGTCCAACAGCTGTACAGTGCTGTGTAGATATACATGGCACAACACATGCATGTACAGGTGTCCACGTGTATGTGTGCAGTGCCACCGCTGACATCCATAATGGCTGCGTCTGTGATGCCTAGCGACATATACACAGCATCCAGGTGAACAATAGAACTGTGTGCACATTGGGACATGTGCCAACTGGTATGAACACAGGTGCAGGCAGGTACACATGTCCACAGCAGGTTACCATCAACATGGTGTGTGTACAGTGTGATGAGTTGACACACAGATATGATATGATACCCGCTGCTTAACGGTGTGACAGCAACACGTCAGCTGTGTCAGTGCCATGATGCATCGCAGAGATTACTGTGCAGATGTTGTACATGTCATAGCAATGTATGTCCAGCGGTATGCCAGTACATCAGTGTAAATGTGACCTGTCAACATCATTATGTCTTACAGATAATGCCTTGTTCACGGCTGCCAGCTTTCAGCCGCCAGGAGGATGATGTAATCATACCGTTGCTCCATGACAACTATGACCTGCTATTCAGCCATGTTCCACAGCAAGCACAGCAGCAGGATGACCTGTGGCAGGATATGCACAGGAGGGTGAACGATGTGGGTGGCAACAACCGCACCTACCAGCAGATACGCCGACACTGCACGGACCTAATACGGCACGCAAAACAGCGTGCCACTGCAATCACCAGAGAACAAGGTGGAACAGGTGGTGGGCCACCAACCCAGCCCCCACTCACACACACGGAGGAGCTCCTGGCCAGTCTGGGGACACCCAGGGAACATCATGCAGAAACACTCGCTGCCATCGTGGAGGTGGGTGTCTCCCAACCAATGAGCCTGGAGCCGCCTGGTAAGTCAGTCTTGCATATGTGTATGATAACTGCCATAGGTGTGGGTGTCACAGTACACCACGTAATGTGCCAACACATGCCAGGTATATGGCCACACAAGCCGCATACTACAGTATGCTACGTTGTGTTTGCAGATGTGTGCATAACACATGCTACCACACAGGTACATAATGTGACATGCACAGTGCTTACTGTGGCTACAGTCATGGATAATGATTATACTGTTGTGTCGCCCCCATACAGGTACCTCTGGTGTGTCGCACAGCCATGGGTCCATCGCAGGTGAGACTGTTGTTAGTAACAGACATGTCACAGTGTATACATATTCGCCATGTGGCCAGGTATGACATGCACACCTGGGTTCTGCTCCAGCTACAGTATACAGGTTGCACCACCAGACACACATGCCACCATGTACATTAGATACAACTGTTAGTAAACACCGGCATGAAACCACAGTACCTGTCAGTGTGATATGTGCAGTCAGCTATGCATATAAATGGTGGAGGTGTTCTACAATGGATGCAAATGTAGTATGCATTGGAATGCCATTTGTGGTACGCACACAGTACCACATAGTGAGCTGTGATCTGGCCAGCACACAGGTGTTACCAATGTGACATATGCCCCTGCATTGTGTGCACACATTGTGACAGGGCACATGACCTGTCCCATGCACGTGGTGTTCTGTCTGCAATATTGTCACACCATGACATGACCTACGGCCAACATAGCAAACATCCACACTGTTGTCTGCATAGCCCTCTGGCTTGTGACACCTCCGACTTGTATGTGTGTATGTCACATGGGCCACCACAGGGATGGGTACACGATGCCCATCACACACAATTGTCCATGACCCAGTCAAACATGGCCATGGGTGATAGCTACAGGCATGATGCCACACAGTACGTCTGGTGTGGATAGACACCGTTGCACATTGTCCACACATAGTGTGTTCATAGCTGTAGTGGACCACCTGTACATTTGATGTAGTACACCAGACAACTGGAATGCCTGTCTGCAGCCACTGGAGGTGCCACCAATGTCTACCATATACGTGCTGTGGAACAGCATGACTGTGTTGCAGACATGGCAATGCAATGCATCCATGTTATGCATCACACAGAAACATACCTGTGTCCTGCCGCCATGCAGTGGCACAGTGCCTGTACTCCCCACTGTATAGCTATGTACACGGCTCACACCAACCACACCTGCACAGACATCTTCGTTACACATGCATTCTATCTGTAGCCTGTACACATAACACTGCACTGTGACGTCCAGTATGATGCGGTGCATGTGGTGGGACACCATTGTCACATGTACACGTTATCGCACATGTTGGCGGAGTACATGTCAAAGTGATGCCAGCCATGTGTACTGTTAACCTGCCTGTGGCCACACGGTGTATCACGGTGATGCATGCAAACTACCATGAATGTGTGTACTGCATGCCTACTGAAATGACACCTGCTTGATGTAGTGTGCACCCCAGGGCAGTATGTTTACTACCACTATTAATGTCTGGCCTGCATTCAGTGAGCTGTGGTGTGGGAATGCTGCATGCCATCTGCAGTATCACATGCATGATGTGTCTGCATGTGTGTGTGTCAGCGTATGTGTGTCAGCATGTGTGTGTGTCTGCGTGTGTGTGTCTGCGTGCATGTGTGTCTCTGTGTGTGTGTGTGTGTCTGTGTGTGTGTCTGCATGTGTGTGGGTGTCTGTGTGTGTTTGTCTGTGTGTGTGTGTGTGTGTGTGTGTGTGTCTGCGTGTGTGTCTGTGTGTGTGTAATGTATCTCACAGTATGTCTTTGTATTCACAGGTGTTGTAGGTGCGTTCCCCTCCTGCGGTCCATCTGATGCTAGTGTCCCCACAGATACTAGCAGTGATGACCATATGCATGAGGCACAGGCAGGGTTGTCAGGGGCAGAAGCTGTGCCACTGGTTACCATCCCACCTATGTCCCCTTCATCCCCGCACATGGTTCTGATGCTGACACATACCACATCACCGTTGCCCATAGAAGAAGGACAGTCAGCATCTGTTGGCATTGAGCAGGAATGTGTGGTGGCTACAGAAGGTGTGCGTACACACCATGTTGCCAGTGTAATGACTGCTGATGTGCCACACAGGCATGTGGCTGGTGCTGCTCGTAGGAGGACCTCTGGCAGACATGCACATGCTGTACAGGGTGCAGCAGCTGGTATCACCAGATGCATGTTCCAGACTGTAATGGCAGCACAGGCACGTGCTGAACGGCAGAACCAAGAAGGGCAGAGGCTGCAGAGGGCCGCAATCCATTCCCTAAATGAGAACATCCAGTCATTGGTGAATGCTCAACAGCAGATTGCTAATGTACTGGATAGGTGATTAGGTGAGATGGTTGGAATCCTCGACCGAGGCATGTCAATCCGCGAGCGTGAGCTGTCTGTGCTGGAACACCTGGTAGGAGTGAGGCTTAGACACGTGGCCGTAGGCCAGCAACACCACCTAGTGTAGGTCGACGTGTGCGTGCCACCTCTCATGCCCACACACACAGTGCCGGTAGCAGCAGCAGTGCAGCAGGTGCTACACCAACCACACCAGGACACAGCAGGCCACATGGACATGGCCCTGGCCAGTCCCAGTGTGGACACAGTTCCAGTGGACATGTGTCATCGGAGAGTGGCCACTCTATACCTCCACCCGGTAGTGCCCATGCGACCCCAGGCAGGCACGGGTCACGTGGCCACAGACGGGCACAATGAGCCGTACAACCTGCACTGTACAGTCTGGGGCTGCCAACTATACCCCGTGTAGGCATCACAGATGGCTGAACTGTGTACACACATACCCACACACGGCAGGCACAACTGTAGGACTCAACCACATCCACATGCATTCTGCAAAGTCATGCCCAGTAAATGCACCGGCCCTTACACACACACATGATGTCATCCATTGGTACAGCCTATGCCCCTGGCACACATATCACCCTGTGCATATGATGAAGCCTCTGCCGCATCACTGTCATCCACACCATCGGTGCACAATTATGCAAATATATTCTGATGCACAGAGTTGACAAGATAGTGAGAGGTGTATGTGATACCTGTGTACGCATAGTGTGTGATGTGTATGTTGCAGTGGTGTGTATGACAAGTGACAGGTGCATATGTGACGTGGGTTGTGTACATTTAACATGCTGCAGACATACCATGTAGTGCAGGTGCAGCATGCATTGAGCTGTGTACACGGTATGTGTGATGGTTACATGTGTAGCAACATGTTGGTTCTGTTAACCTGTATGCCTCATATGGTGTATTCGCATGTGCCTACTGGGAGCACTGTTATCAGTCCCCCACGCATATCTGGCAATATCAGCATACCACAGGTACCCGCAACCTGCCTGGACACCTACATAGGTACATAGGTGCATAGGTACATACCAGGCTATGTGCCCTACGGCATGTGTAAGCCTAGCCAGAGTGTGTGTGGCTTTCACCACCCTTTAGGATGAGGATACTATATCCATTGGTCTGCTGTCCCTCTGTCCAGCAGTGACACAGAGATGATGCCTGGGGCATACCTACGATCTCCCATCCACACGTCAGGATTACTCATGGACAGAGTCAGTGAGGGGCTCTGCTTCACAAGGGCTGGGAATCTGTTCCATGGTGTAGGGAGTCTCTGGGCGATTAACCTGTCCCTCCAGCACATCCTATCTATGTCCATGTTGAGGTTTCTGTCTGTGGCTCTCGTGCCCGTGGTTGTTTGGATCCTAGGAGGTGGAACATGTCCATGACACCCAGGTCGGACATGGCCGTATATGTCAGGCACAGATTACCTCAGAGCAGATGGTATGAGAAGGTATACAGCCAGAGTCCCCTCAGTTGGGCAGCATGTGAAATATGTTTCAGCACCTTTATCCCTGTGTTGTGGAATGTTTGGGGTCCTTCCGAGTGCTGCAGGTGTGGGGTTAGGTACATTCCGAATGTGGCATTGTACCCAATCATTGGTCTGATGCGTGAAGAGTACAGGGGTACAATGACCTCCCCTGATGTGGATGTGAATCCCTTCATGACCAGGTGGGCACAGTGGAATGTCTTCCCAACCACATTGGCAATGTGAGTGTCGAGAGAGGTTACCAACAGGTTTGGTACCCAGGTCCCTAACCACGTCCACCATGTTTAATGGATTACCACCTATGTGGTAATTCGGGGTGTACATGTCTTTTCCAAAGGGTAGGTCCATACCTTCCCTGGCATGTAGCTTCAGGCCATGGCTCTGGCACCAGTTAACCATTGCTATGAGACCTCAGGTGGATGTCCGTGTCTGATGGGGTGTTGAGTATGGTGGCCGGTTTGCAGTCATCTGCATACCTTGTCTGCCACAATCCCCCTATGTTTGCATGCACGTCGGAAAGTTGAATCCTGAACTGGAGGGGGCCCAGGACTGAGCCCTGTGGGTCACCACTCTGGACTGGCTTGGAGTCTGACATGGCACCAGGAACACTACCCTGTGGGTTTTGACCTTCATCCGGTTGGCAACCCATCGTGTGACATATGGCTCTACATCTACGCTGGTGAGCCTTTCTATGATGCATGCGTGGAGTGTGGTTCGGATGCTGTCGCCAGGTCATGGTAGACTGTGAAAACCGACGTACCCCCATCAATGGCCTTAGTGACTCCTCCAAACAGGTCAACCAGGTTCAGGAGGCAGGATCTGCCCTTGAGTAAGCCGATGTGGGTATGTTCCAGTATTTGTCGTTCCCCAATGTCTTCATTTATGGGCTCCATTATGGACCCCTCCATAGCTTTGCAGACAAGGCTTGTCAAGCTTTTAGGGAAGGGATGTACAGAGTCTGTAGGAGAACCGCCTTGGTGGAGTGGGATCACAGTTGCCGTATGCCATCCATCGGGTACGTAGCCTGTAGTAAGGCTAAGATTAAACAGCAGCCTTATGTGCGGGTTGAGGCCCTCATTGAGGCTGTGTAGCACACAGCCGGGGACACCATCTGGTCCCATTGATGCTGTGTTCACTGCTTTACAGATATCAGCTCGCACCTGGGCATTCGAGATGTTTGGGAGGCTAGACTCTGGTGGGATAGATACGTCCCCTCTTGGGGGGGGAGGGAGGGTAGATGTATGCACAGAACCTGTCTGCCATTTTGTTGGCAATGTCTGTGGGTTCAGTGATCATTGTACCAGTCTGGACTAATTCTGAGCATAACTGTGGGCTTCCACCCATGTTCCTAACATAGCTAAGGAAGGCATTATGGTTGTCTTATGTGTCCTTTGCAAGTCCAGTCCCACAGGCGGCCTTGGATGATTGTATGTGTGATCGTATGTTACCGCCAGTATTAATCAGTGATGCCTTCCCTGGTAGTGATATTGCTCTGTCAAGTAGTAGCTTTCACCTCTTGTTGTACGGTTTGTTAATGGCTGGGGTCCACCAGACCATGTGCCTGCCTTTGGTGGACAAGGTCCTGATGTTATCAGGGATCGCTTGATCCAGACATTCCTGGGGGTGCTCATAGAAGGCATTTGTAAGGGTTTCAGCAGCGTGGCCTGTGTTTACCACTGGCATGGAGGCCTGGTAGGGTACCACACCAGTCGTATGACGTGTGGGGTTTGCTGTGGAGAGGTCTTCACTGTGGTCTCCCTTGCCAGTGTTAGGTGCAGGATGCGGATCTCCAGTGAGATCACTATATGGTCTGACCTCACCGTTGAGGGATGTACATCCTGTGTGGAGCATGTCATCCCCATGTGTGATGATCAGGACTACTATAGTTCCTCCCCTTGTGGGTATGGTGCATGGTTGTTCCACAGCATGTGGGTGTATGAACACCTGGAACCTTTGGTGTAGGGTGTTGTGTCCTGGGTAATGTACCCAGTCTATGTATGGGTGGCTGATGTCACCCAATATGATGGTGTTGTGAGAGCATTCATACTCCCCAGTGTCCTCAGGAAGGCTGTGTGGGTATCCTGGGTTTGGGAGGGTGGTCTGTAGCATGCAACAAACTGTAGGGTAGTCCTACCCATGGTTAATTGCACCTGGATGGTCCCCACTGCTACGTGCATTCCTGCCAACCTGGAGGTGTGGGTATCCATCATGGGAATGGAGACTCCCCCTCCTTCTGTGTTCGGTCCGGCTTATGGTCCTGAACGCGTGATATGAGGTATGACCTGATAGTGCTGGGGTGCTCTCAGGAGCCCTGAACAATGTTTCAGTCACAGCACTGACATCGATGTCCTCCATACTGCGGAGGGCATTTGAGGGCGTGCAGCTTGGGTGTACAGTACTGGCACTGAGCAGTATTCCCCTTTCTTTATTCCAGGTTTGTAGTCTAGGGTGGTAGGTTTATCATTTCAGCCTTGCCTGCAGTGGGCACTGTGGGGGTGGCAGGAGCCTTTGCCAAACCCTCGAAGACCAGGGGCGACAGGTGCGAGCCATCCCTTGCGAAGGGGCGTGGCGTGTCAAGCATGTCATCCCAGGCAAGAGGAGATTGGATCCCCTCAGACTGACACCGGTAACCAGGCAAATTATCAAGGGTGATCATTCGGAGCCAGTATTGTGGCATCATACATGATGAGGGTGGGATACTGCCCAGGGTCAGGGACATGTTGGCCTGGGCTACACAATCTGAGAGCCCCTCTATGTCTCCTTACATGTATCCCAGGGTGGTATGTCTCCGGTCGTTGACACCAGCATGGACAATGACCGCGTCATACATGTACATGCTGCAGAGTGACCTGAGTGCGTGTGTTATGTGGCGGATTCCAGCGCCCGACAGGCAGCCTACTGTGATCATTCCCTTGTTGGGTCTGGTGGGTGGGACGTTGGTGTGTCTGACTATGGTGTCACCTATTACAAGTGTGTCTGGCATTGTGTGTGGCCTTTAGGGCTGTGACTGTTTAGCACACTGACGTTGACAACTATGTGTTGCATGTCCTATGTCTTGTGGAGGCAGTTGCTTGGGTGTCTGCTTTGGAGGCTTCGTTAGGTTCGTTACATGTTTTAACAGTGCCTCCGGGTATGTCTTAGTGTGTTCATGTGTTCGTTTAGCATTTGTGATAGTTCCATGTGACACTGGGTTTGTGGTGTGCATGGTGTCCTTCCCCTCCCGTTTGGTCTTGCCGGTCATGGTTTGAGAGAGCTCAGCCCCCTGTCTGGCTATATAGTTGCATCTCACACATGTATTATGTTTAGTGGGGGAGGTGCAGCTTGTCCATGTCCATGAGGCACCTGTAACATTGCCTCAGGACGCCCACAGTCACCATCTGAACAGGAGAGGTCGCTAGCAATTGACCCTTCGACATGCCAAAGAATGTGAATGCATTTGCTGTGTAACTGGGTCAGAAGGCACCTATAGGGAAGTGGGTACTCAAGGGGATTCTAGGCTAGTGTAGTACTCCATCTAGCATACATGTACCTTACCTATGTAGGAATACTATGGGAGCAGGTGCTGAGCTTTCGTGATAGAGAACAGACAGTTGGGATTGCAAGTAGAGAAGTTCGACATGTAAACCTACGGAGCACGGAGCCAGATATATTGTAACGTTGTTTACATGGTACATGACGCACATGTCCACACATATACTGCACCTGATGCCTGTGGTCCATGCCACAGGCTATGGTGGACAGAGACATCACATACATGGCATGACACAGTAGAGGTATGGTGACATTCTGCAGGTGTCGTACACAGCGTGCTGGCAACTGACCGCAGGTGTCACCTGTCAGCTGTGGTGCATGCTGTGCAGCAGTTGGATGCTGTACCAGTACAGGAATATGTCCGCAATCGCGGGGTGTACACCACTATGGCACACACCCCATTGTATGCAGATGGGGACACCTGCCTGTGTGGTCAGCACCCTCACAATACAATGCACCCACACGCCATGTCACAGGGGGTGGTCTTGCACAGGTGGCCAGTATGGCTCACAAGTATGGCATTGACAGGGTTGTACAATGCAGCACCAGTACGGGATGATCACCCTGTGTGGTTATTGTCCAGTCACAACACTATATCTGCATACACTCTCACAACAGGCAGCAGACATACACACATGTTGACACACTGACATGGTGGTGACCACACATGTCTACACGGAGGGATGACGTGGTGCATGTACTGCACCATCCACATCCATGCACCCCACACTGAGGTGTGTACAGATCTCTACCATGGTGTACAGTGATGTGTGGCACGTGGCACATAGTCCCCCCCGATCTGTGGCATACATGGGCACACATTCCTGCACACATGTCGGTGCTAGGAATGCCACACCCGCTATATGGGATATGTGCAGGCGTGCAGCAGTATGTAGTGCATCATGCGTACCACCACTGGATCCAGCAGCTGTGCCAATATATGCACTTGGGAGGTGGTAGGGGTTACAGTGGCCATGTGACATATGGTTGATGACACCTGACCGATGGGTATGCATTATGGCAGCGCTGTCATGTAACGGCAACATAGCAGACTGTATGCACATGGCAGGGTAGGATGGTGTGTGACACACCTGTGACCACCACCTGCACACATGCATGTGGACAGGTGTTTAAACTCATGGTGTACACACATACCGCCATGCGTGCTGTTACTATGCCACCATATGACGGCCCCCATGATGGGTATGCATGTGGTAGGGGGTTGCAACTGTGTTATGGGCATCGGACACTGCTCATGCATGGCTGCACCGTGCACAGTACACGTGTCACATGTATCCCCTGTTGCCATGTGTGTATGCATTGCTACGTTGTGACATGTGTGTCGACATACATGGTACATGGACTGTGGTATGGTATCACAGCTGTCACAGGCAAACTGTACAAGGGTATGTGTCCCAGTCAACACCGCTACACCCTGTAGGGGGTGCATACCACAGACATGTGTCCACCTTCCATTCGTGTGTGTATTACCTCGTATGCCAGTGTTATGCATGTGGTACATCACAGGCTTCGTATGTGTCCTGTGTGCAGTCCATGCACACAGCCAGGCGATGACATATATGACATATCCATACTTTGTTTCACTGTGGTACAGCTGCAGTCATGTGTCATATCTGTGTCAGGCCCGTGGTATTTGTGGAGCACGCCTGTCCATGTATACCGATATGGGTGTACTACATCACACCTGTGGGATCATTGATAGTACATGTGTACTCTGCATGATGGGCGTACACCACCATATAGACCTGTGGACATATGTCACATGCTGTTGCTGGACCGTGAGGCATACTGCTGCACCAATGACATGGTGCTGGCATCGCAGCTACAGTGTTCACTGCAGTGTGTACATGTTCAGCCTGCACCCGTGACGCCTGTGATGTCATCTGTGTGTGTACGTGTAACTGCATGTGTGTCCACCCTGTGCATGTGTACAGGTTTACCTGTCCGTGACTTGCGGTGTGTGCACTCCGTCTGCATGCCGGACGGCGCGTAGCACATACTAAGTTTGTGAGCATGCCCGGGTTGCTGTTGTGTGGGTGGACACACACGACGGTCCACGATCTGCCCTTTCATGATTCCACCCCATGTGTATGCATGTCTGCACTCTGCAGATTCTAAGTGTGTGAGCATGCCCAGTAAGCAGCTGTGTAGATGGACACACAGTACAGTGCACACCGCACCCGTCTGCGTTGATACCCCGTGTGCATGTATGTTTCCCCTTCGCAACCGCCACGTCTGTGAGCATGCCTGGGTTGCTGTTGTGTGGGTGGACACACATGACGGTCCACAATCTGCCCTTCCATGATTCCACCCCATGTGTATGCATGTCTGCACTCTGCAGATTCTAAGTGTGTGAGCATGCCCAGTAAGCAGCTGTGTAGATGGACACACAGTACAGTGCACACTGCGCCCGTCTGCGTTGATACCCCGTGTGCATGTATGTTTCCCCCTCGCAACCGCCACGTCTGTGAGCATGCCCGGGTTGCTGTTGTGTGGGTGGACACACACGACGGTCCACGATCTGCCCTTCCATGATTCCACCCCATGTGTATGCATGTCTGCACTCTGCAGATTCTAAGTGTGTGAGCATGCCCAGTAAGTAGCTGTCTAGATGGACACACAGTACAGTGCACACCGCGCCCGTCTGCGTTGATACCCCGTGTGCATGTATGTTTCCCCTTCGCGATCGCTAGGTGTGAGGGCATGCCCAGTACGCTATTTGGGGGTACACAGTACATTTGGCACCGATGTCTGCTACTAGGCGTGTAGCCATGGCCAATGACATCCTGCATAGCCATGGTGACCGTCCAGGTGAGCCATACGTGGATGGTATGCCACAATGGCCGCCTACATCATGTACGCCGGTTGCCCTCTCAGAGGGTATACTGTCTGTGGTGCATCCCGTATCCATGTCGTGATGTTGTGTTCCGTAGTTAGTTGGTATTCCCGAGTGCAGCACTACCGACTTACTGTACGCCCACCTTGAGATGGTAACATGCTGTGTGACTGCACACTCTGTCATCATTCCCTATCGGCTGCCTTGCCTGTGCAGATGATATCACCCACCTAGGGGTATGCCTCCTGACAGCGCTGTGCTCAGTAATCTCAGTAGCGCGTTCTGTAAATGCATCATGCTGTAGTGCGTTCATGTAGGTAGGCATAGATTCAACTCCCGGCCCTTCCCCGTGTGTGTGTGAGGTGTGTGTGTGTGTGTGTGTGTGTGTTTCCAGCTGCCCTTGGTGAGAGTAGTTCCTTTAGTCGCTTCGCAACACATACCTTGGCTATTGGCATCTATTCCTTTACGGATGATGTCACCCGCTAGAAGTATGCCTCTGACAGCGCTGTGCTCAGTAATCTCGGTAGCGCGTTCTGTAAATGCATCATGCTGTAGTGTGTTCATGTAGGTAGGCGTAGGTTCAACTCCCGGCCCTTTCCGGTGTGTGTGTTCCCAGCTGCCCTTGGTGAGAGTAGTTCCTTTAGTCGCTTCGCAACACATACCTTGGCTACTGGCATCTATTCCTTTACGGATGATGTCACCCGCTAGAAGTATGCCTCTGACAGCGCTGTGCTCAGTAATCTCGGTAGCACGTTCTGTAAATGCATCATGCTGTAGTGTGTTCATGTAGGTAGGCGTAGGTTCAACTCCCGGCCCTTCCCCATGTGTGTGTGAGGTGTGTGTGTGTGTGTTTCCAGCTGCCCTTGGTGAGAGTAGTTCCTTTAGTCACTTTGCAACACATACCTTGGCTATTGGCATCTATTCCTTTACGGATGATGTCACCCGCTAGAAGTATGCCTCTGACAGCGCTGTGCTCAGTAATCTCGGTAGCGCGTTCTGTAAATGCATCATGCTGTTGTGTGTTCATGTAGGTAGGCGTAGGTTCAACTCCCAGCCCTTCCCCGTGTGTGTGTGAGGTGTGTGTGTGTTTCCAGCTGCCCTTGGTGAGAGTAGTTCCTTTAGTAAACGCCTTAACACATACCTTGGCTATTGGCATCTATTCCTTTACGGATGATGTCACCCGCTAGAAGTATGCCTCTGACAGCGCTGTGCTCAGTAATCTCGGTAGCGCATTCTGTAAATGCATCATGCTGTAGTGTGTTCATGTAAGTAGGTGTAGGTTCAACTCCTGGCCCTTCCCCGTGTGTGTGTGTGTGTGTGTGTGTGTGTGTGTGTGTGTGTGTGTGTGTGTGTGTTTCCAGCTGCCCTTGGTGAGAGTAGTTCCTTTAGTCGCTTCGCAACACATACTTTGGCTATTGGCATCTATTCCTTTACGGATGATGTCACCCGCTAGAAGTATGCCTCTGACAGCACTGTGCTCAGTAATCTTGGTAGCGCATTCTGTAAATGCATCATGCTGTAGTGTGTTCATGTAGGTAGGCGTAGGTTCAACTCCCGGCCCTTCCCCGTGTATGTGTGCGTGTGTGTGTGTGTGTGTGTGTGTTCCCAGCTGCCCTTGGTGAGAGTAGTTCCTTTAGTTGCTTCGCAACACATACCTTGGCTATTTGCATCTATTCCTTTACGGATGATATCACCCGCTAGAAGTATGCCTCTGACAGCGCTGTGCTCAGTAATCTCGGTAGCGCGTTCTGTAAATGCATCATGCTGTAGTGTGTTCATGTAGGTAGGCATAGGTTCAACTCCCAGCCCTTCCCGGTGTGTGTGTGTCCAGCTGCCCTTGGTGAGAGTAGTTCCTTTAGTCGCTTCGCAACACATAACTTGGCTATTGGCATCTATTCCTTTACGGATGATGTCACCCGCTAGAAGTATGCCTCTGACAGCGCTGTGCTCATTAATCTCGGTAGCACGTTCTGTAAATGCATCATGCTGTAGTGTGTTCATGTAGGTAGGCATAGGTTCAACTCCCAGCCCTTCCCCGTGTGTGTGTGAGGTGTGTGTGTGTGTGTTTCCAGCTGCCCTTGGTGAGAGTAGTTCCTTTAGTCGCTTCGCAACACATACCTTAGCTATTTGCATCTATTCCTTTACGGATGTTGTCACCCACCTAGACGTGTGCCTCTGACGGTGCTGTGTTCAGTGGTCCATGTAGCACGTTCCATACCTGTGTCATACTGTTGTGCGGTTGGGTAGGTGGGGGTAAGGTCAATCCCCATGCCTGCCAGCTGTGTATGTGTGTCTATGCTTCCAGCCACATGGGTTCATAGGTTATGGCTTTAGAGTTTCCGCAGAACACTTATACCCTGCCGACATCTCTGTGTTTGTGGATGGTGGGACGCAGCTCATGGACTGCATGTGTGCCTGCTGTGGTTGGCGACCTCCGTAGCGTGTTCTCCATGTGCGCCCTGCTGTGGCGTGGTGGGGTGGTGCTGTGTACATTACACACCCGGCCTTGCCACATGTGTCCGTCTGTATCTCTCTCGATGTATATATACATACTTATGTTATGCCCATAGCGCTGCTCTTGCATGGACAGCTGTCTGTTCCATGTATCGCATATTTGCACGGCTGACACATAGAACTGTGGTACGATGCATATCCACTCATTGTCCATGCAACGTCCGTATTCCGGCACGCCCTAGAGACATCTGCTGGATATCGTGGTGGACAGCTATCCTTGCTGTACTGACACTGTACCCATACATGCCATACACCTTGTGTATAATTGCCTGTTTATGGTGTGTGTATGTCTATCTGAGCTGTGTGCATGGTCGTGTGTATGTCCCGCTATAGCCGTCTGTGCAGGTGTTGCCACTATGGGTAATCCTTGTAGACCGCTGTGTCATGTGCACTTCAGCACATACCTGCAGACCGTACTACCCCTCCTACGGCAGCGGCCTTGGATCAACCGCTGCCCTAGGCGATGGGCTCCATGGCGCCCACCACCACAACACATGGTGCCCCCATTCTGGTGTACCTACATGACATAACTACTAGAAAGGTGGCCCTGCTAGTGCAGCGCCCTAGGCAGCCGCCGGGTTGGCGTATGCCTACGGCCGGTTATGAGCACATCACAAGGCATACTTTTACATTCGGTGTTTTACGAAGGCTAGATTTTAATCCCAGATGGGGGGACCTTATCAACTATACTTTAGAATGCGGATTGAGATGGATTATTAGGTGGAGAGTTTACCACGCACCAGGGCTGAATGATGATGCACAGATTAAGCCTCTTTTGGGAGGCAGGTGGCTTAAACCCAAATAACAGGAATGTAGTTTAGGTACAGCTATACATTTTATACCTATTAGTCCACTCTTTCAGTTGTTTACCACTGTTTTACATTGATATACTATACATATTTCCAATATATATTGTTAGATTTATAATTGATGAGAATTAGGCATAGTACAATATCATATAATGCATGTTTTAATAGGATGTTTTTAAAGATGTTAATCTATGTGTGTGTATTTAACATTGCGTCTGCGCTTTATATGCTGTGGTTACTTGTTCATTGTTTGATGAGAAATTGACCGATGAAAGTGTAAGGAGGGATATTTAAAGCCTGGATGCTTTTATGTTATGTGTAAGTCTGACGGAGCCTACGGGTGAAATCGCTTACTTGTATATAATGAACCTTTTTATACCATTTGGGCACTGTCCTGGACAATTTCTACGTTGACTGTTTCATCTACCTATGTGTTTTTTGGATTGTGCGCCATATGGTGCCAGCGGTTATTTTGTGTTGATTAGGTGTATTCCATGGTCAATTGACATTAATCATGTTGATTCATTAAAGGATCTTCTTTATAAGTGGGAACTCCATAGTTTAACCATCCTATGACCTTCCTAGTTGAAGTTGCTAGTGAGCCATTAGTATCTGCACTGAGGTGTATTCACAGCACTAACATTGTTTTTAAAAATATTTTTTAAGTGAAGTTCTCTAATATTCTTAAATCTGTAAGGGCTTCACGAATATCACCTTTATAAGAAGGCACAAAATTCAAGCCCCTAGATAAAACTGTGTACATATCAGAAGTCAGAGTAAAACAATAAAAAGTCAAAATGTCATTAATAATTTTATACTGAGTATCAACATTCATACATTCTACCTGGCTGTTGAGTTCATTTTGCTGGTGTTTGGATATACAGTCTGACCTGGTTCTTTCTTCCTTCTGTCTAAACTTCTCACTGAATTGGATCTGTTTTGAAGGTAACTCTATCTGGCAGTTGGACTGTCATTAGAAAAGATACTGTAGTTGTTTCCATTTCATTTAAAGAACTTTCAGATACAGCTGGAGTAACAGGGGCACCAGAAACACAAGCTACGTTCTCATTCAAAATGTCCTTGTTAGGAAGTATGATGACATCATGCTGAGCATTTAAAACCTCTGTTTCAATAGCTTCAGGCAGCTCATCACATCAAAACTATTCTGGGATGGTCCTCCCTCTTTCATTTGCTCGTCATCCATTCTCATTTTCTGATTGGCTGAACCAATGGCTGACTTTTTGAACTCAGTTCTTGGCCAAGAGAAGATATAGCCATTTTTAAATTCATTTTTATTTATTGACTTGACATTTGTTTACCAGGATAGTTTGACTGGGTCAGAAAGAATCCATTTTCAGTGGAGGCCTGGGGTGAAAAGCTCCAATTACATATAGCGAATGCACAAAATTTATACAGGTCACATAAAAATTACAAGAGTTACAAGTAAACAGGTATACTGTTATGAGGCAGATGATAACTAGACATTTATATTAGCAAGAAAACACAATATTACAAGATATACAAGTAAATAATACAAAGTGATGAAGTACAGATGGAGAGAGAGTGAAAAACAGATTCAGTCTTGTCTGGAGAAGAGATTAGCCTGGTTCAGAGCAAGGGCACAGCCAGGAACTGATCATGTGTTGTTTCAGTATGGATTTAAAGAAAAGTAGGCTAATAGTAGTTCTCACAATACATAGAAATGTGTTCCATGCTTTTACAACATCCTGGGAGCAGAGGCTTTGTCCAGCTGTCTTAGAGGGATTAGATATAGAGAGAAGCTCTTTATGTGTAGACCTAAGTATTCTATTTGGGTTGTAAGGCTTAATAATGCTATTTAGTGCTGGGGCAGGCTAGGGGTTGGTAGACCATGTTGTGGGGTGTTAGTAGTTGGGTTTACAGTAGGTAGTTGGGGAATTCTAGGCAGTTTAGTTTTTTTAGTGACAAACAGTGGTGGATTCTAGTCTTTGAGCTGGAGGTACACTTGGCCACGTTATTATAGCACTGTTCCAGTTTGGATCTAGAGGAGCTCTGTAAGCTGGTAAGTATTGGTGCTCCATAAAGCAGGGAGGGTAGAAGGAAAGTTTTGGTGAGGGAGGTTTTGGAAAAAGAGGTTGGGGTCTGCTTGTTTCTGTATAGTGTGTCAAGTTTTGGTAGGTTTTCTTTATGTTTTGTTGAATATGGAGATCAAACCATGGATGATTGTCTATGATTATGCCTAGTAGCTTGGTGTGGTGGACAGATTCAATGGTGGTGTTATCAGCAGAAAGAATTTTGAAGTAGTTTAGGTTAGTAGTACAGTTCTTTGGCTGAAAAAGCAGCAGTTTACTTTTTTGGCTTGAGGAATATCTGGCAGTTAGTTAACCAGGATTCAACAGCAGAAAAAAGTTTGTTGAGTATTGGTAGTGTGCAAGAGGTACAGATTATTGTGGAATCATCAGCATATTGGATGAGTGCTCCATTAGTAGATCCTGTACAAAGGTCATTCGTAAAAATATGAAAAGGTAGGGGTCCTAGGATGGATCCCTGTGGTATTCCAGTGTGGTTTGCTTGAAAGGGGGAGATAACATTTGACCATTTTACAGCTTGTTTTTGATTATGTAAGTAACTGTGGAACCAGTTTAGTGTAAGTGGGGTAACTCCTAGAGTAAAGAGTGTGACACAGTATCAAATGCCTTTGAGAGGTCAAGAAATTGAGCAGATACATAGCAATCTGTGTCTCTAGCTCTGTTTACATAATCGGTAAAGGCTAGGAGGGCTGTAGTTCTGCTGTGGCTGGGACGAAAGCCAAATTGTACATTTGTAAGGAGGTTGTTATGTTGTAAGTATTTCATTAATTGAAGAATACATTTTTCCAATATTTTAGAGATGGGAGAAAGCATCACTGTGGGCCAAAAGTTTGTAATTTCAGTGAAGTTACCTCCTTTGTGAATGGGGATGATATGGGACTTTTTAAAGATGTTAAGTACTTTAGATTCAGATGTGAATTGACTGATCAAGGTGCTGACTTGGTATGCTATAGAGTTGGGAACGTAAACACAAACTCACAAGATTCTCCAACTCAGGAAGGTGCTGGCAAGTTGACACACACTAGTAAAAAATGGTAAATCCCGCTATGCAGCTCTGGAACAAATGAGTCCTTTCTTATTTAAGAATTATCCAAACAACTGCCACATTCAAGCATCCAAATATAAATAGTGAACAAAAGGTAGAACTAAAACCAAACTGGACCAAGCAGGGCCAGAAGTTTATTAAAACATTAAGCAACACGGTACAAAAATACTGCTTTTCGTCCTTTCACCATACAAAGACTTCTTCAGACAAATGGTTTTACACAAATACCCAACCTGTGTTTTAAAGACAATTTCAAAAATTTCAAAATGAAAAGTGTATCTGGATGATGAAGTGAACATAGCATACTAATTTACAACAGGAATAATGGTCCTTTCAAGTATTTTCACAAGTAAGTTGGAAACCTGTGAACTAAAGTGTCTTATCTCAAATGTCAGAGGTCAGATAGCCTATCTGTTCAATGCTCTCAATTTCAAAATGCTTGAAATAGAATATTGCTCATTTAACCCTGGAACTGAGCAGGCTCTTGTACGGAGTTGCCACAACAATTCTAATCTCTCTAAAAGCAGGGGGGTCGGTCCCCCTCTATTGTTGTGGTCACATTCTCCTATTGCTCTAAAGCCAAAGGTATGATTCGGAAATGTTGCTGTATGTCTAGCTAAAGCATTAGTCATGTTTCTGGTTCGCATACTGTATAGATGTTCGTACACCCTTTCCCTCAGTCTCCTCTCAGTTTTACCAATGTAGAATGAGGAGCATGCTTTACAAGTAGCTACATATACCACATTCTTTGAATTATAGTTAAACTTACCTTTACTGGTGTATTTCCTGTTTCTCACTGTAAAGTGTTTGCCTATGTCCATGTGAGTACAATACTTACACATGTTGCATTTGTTCATGCCAAGCATAGATGACCTACAGTTGTTCATTTTGCTTGTTTGCAGGATGCTCTTTATGTTTGCTCCCCTCCTGTATACTATTTTAACTCTACTTGGTAGTGCACTTGTGAAAATACTTGAAAGGACCATTATTCCTGTTGTAAATTGGTATGCTACGTTCACTTCATCATCCGGATACACTTTTCATACGGATTTCACTTCTAACATGGATTCTATTTATACTACTTTTATGTATACTAATATGTATTTAACTATTTTATTTCTTAGTTTTTATTATCTGTTCAACATTCTTGATCTATAACATTATATTAGTGCAAATAGGCACAGTATATTATTTTCATATATGCAGACCCGGTAGGGTATATAATGTGAGAAAATGCACTATATTTTCAATATTCAACGTATACAGTATATACTTGTGATACTTTCATTGCTATTTTATTATTTTAGTATATTCTGTTACAAAATGTATGTTTAAAGTTTTACTGTTTATTGCTTTATCTTTTACCGGTTGTTATATACTATAGTACTAAAATTCCATTAGATGGTAACAGAAAGTGGAGCTACATACCACTATGTTGCACCCTTTTTACCTAAATGACATAATGATTTAATGTTTAGATGTTTTAATGTTTACGTTTTGACTTGTGAGTTTTGTAGTTTATATTTATATTTGTTAATTGACTTTATACTTGAAATGGGTATTTATTTACTCACATTTGTATTTTTACTTGCATTTTTATCGTCATTTTTTTACCTTATTTTGGTTCCTGCAGGTGAAGTGTGCATATTACTGCATGGTTGCATAACTAGGAAGAGGAAATGACAAATGTTATGTGATCAGGAAATGAGGTCACTCTGACTGTGTTAGGGGAGGGGCACAATTTGAAATTGTCTTTAAAACACAGGTTGGGTGTTTGTGTAAAACCATTTGTCTGAAGAAGTCTTTGTATGGTGAAAGGACGAAAAGCAGTATTTTTGTACCGTGTTGCTTAATGTTTTAATAAACTTCTGGCCCTGCTTGGTCCAGTTTGGTTTTAGTTCTACCTTTCGTTCACTATTTATATTTGGATGCTTGAACGTGGCAGTTGTTTGGATAATTCTTGAATAAGAAAGGACTCATTTGTTCCAGAGCTGCATAGCGGGATTTACCATTTTTTACTAGTGTGTGTCAACTTGCCAGCACCTTCCTGAGTTGGAGAATCTTGTGAGTTTATGGTATAGAGTTAGCTGCTAATTTTAGGTATGTAGGAAGGAGGCTGTCAGCAGATCTGGAACAGGGTTTGAGTTTGTGCAGTAATCTGTTTATGAGTCTGGTAGGCATTGGCTGAAGAGACAAGTGGGATGGTTATCAAAAGGGGGTTCTGTGCAATGAGGATAAGGAGGGTCTTGGACCGGTGAATGGGGAGTATTATAGATAGATTAAGAGGAACAGAAGCAGGTATTGGTGGTTTTAGTGATGAGATCAGTTAGAGATTTTATGATGTGGACATTAAAATCTTCAGCAATTTGAGAGGGAGGAGCATTAAGTGAAATCTTAGATTCCTTTTTAGTTCTGGGGTGGAGCAGAGTTTTGACAGTAGACCAGAATTTTTTTGGATTGGTTTTATGTTTCTGCTGTAGGTGACTATAGTATAGCTGTTTTATCTTTGGTAACTTGTTTTTCTTGCTTGGTTATATAGCTGTTTAAAAGTAATTAGATTTTGTTCTTTGTTGCTTTGTTTTCATAGGGCCCAGGCTGCGTCCCATTTTTTCATTAGGATTTTACATTCCTTTGTTAGCCAAGGCATGAGATTGTTTTTGATTCTTTCAGTGCAAACTGGCGTTAATAATAATGTTCTCCCTCTGACTGCTCTGGTTTTGAACCTTCATAAGGCATTTGACTCCTTGGATTGAGATGTTTTTAGGATGCTTTCCGGACATACAGACTCAGCAACAGGTTCTTTAGTCATTGTGTACTACTGTACTTTCAGCCACTGACCCAAGTTGCTAGTCAAGGACTGATTTCCATTCCTCTCTTTTCCATTTGCAGGGGGGATGCATCTCAACAGAGTTGCTCACTATTCCCATTTCTGATATAATCTATGGTCAGTTTTTTTAAGGTTCAACCATCCACAGTGGGATATTTGGACCAACACTATTGACTCTGTTATTTCCTCATGCTTTGCAGGCATGACATGGTTGCCTGATGCCAGGTCCAACTTGAGTCTGTACTCATTACCCAGCAAAAACATGGGGAGTTGTCTAGATTAAAAATGTACTTTGGGAAGTTAGCTCTATTCTTCTTGAATGACACTGTAAACAGTCAACTGAGGCAGTGAAAAAGGATTCCTATGCCTGTTACTCATTTCATAAAGAATATGGAAAAACAGCTTCATATGACTTGGTTCACCTACTTCCCTGAACACTGATCCTTTCCTAGAGGATTTGAAGGGTTCATATCACGTTATCAAAAGCCGATAATGTCAAATGTCACAATGTTGAACACTATGCATCGAACGCTAAAAATAGCGAAGCTGCAGAACATCAAATTCTTTCTTAGGGAAAGAATTTAGTTGTTCATTTCTGTGGCTTCGCTATTTTTAGCACTGTGTTGGAAAGTTATGGGGGTTCAGGTAAGTGTGTGATTGTGTGGACATTAGGTTTAGGGAATGGGTTATGTGAGTTAGGGTTAGGGCACTGGTGAGGTGAGTGTGCGATAGAGGCAGAGTTTAGGGTTAGGGGTGGGTTAAGTGAGTCAGGGTTAGGGCGCAGGTAAGGTGAGTGTGCGATAGTGATGGGCCTTAGGGTTAGGGTTGGGTTAAGGTAAGTGGATAGATAGTAGTGTTTGTATAGTTTAGTGCAGGGTTAGATGTATGATTTTAAGTGTAAGTGTGTGGATTGCTGTTTTTTTGGTGTGCCTGTGTTGTGTGAATGTGTTTCCCCGAGAAAAAATTTGCTGTTCTGAATGTTCGATATTGGGTGCTTTAGATTATTTAGGGTCGATTAAATGGTGTTCAATGTTATCTTCTTTCGATAACATGATATAAACGTGATTTGAAGGATACATTGTCCAGATGGACAAATCTTAGTCTTAATCTTCCTTTCATTCCAAAACTGCTGCAATTAAGAAAGGCTGTCTGCCAAATTTTTTTTTTTTTGGTCTGACATCTACTGACATTGGCTGTGTCTGTTCCTTCCCAGCTCAGGTCTAAAAACTTATGACCTTATTTTTGTGTGACAGTTGCCATCCCAGGATCACTAGGAGGAGATTCTTTATTTCTCCCCAAGACAGGGGTGCAGAGCTTCCCATCTTATGTCCAATCCAAAGCATCCATGATAGTTTCATATTGGAGAGCTAGATCACACCTGCACCCTGTATGCCTGCTAGTGGAAATTGAATTGATGGACATGACAAATCAATTCTTTAGAAGGTTGCATGGCTAGGCTTATAAGGGCCCTAGAGGTCATTAGCATAGTATACATCTATGATCCTATGAACCTATGAGCAAGAACAAAATTTGTGACCCTGGCAGGATTGAGAACATAATATGAAAATGGATTAAGGAAGCTTGTCATCCAATCAATACATAAGGGCAGTGGAAAATAATGTGGTTCTCTTGTAAAGTTCAAGTTGATTCTTCCTCAATTTGCTGGTACCCCTGGTTAGACAGATATTACCTACTGGACAGATATACTAATGGACTCCTCAGGCCTCAATACCTTTGAGAATTACTTAAACTGCCACCCAGGTACTGCAGTGAAAAGATGGGAATACCACCAGCTATGCTCTTTAAATATGGCTAAAAACTCTTCTGGAGGGTGATCCTAAGTTGCAGAAGTGGATGGAGGTCTGTTTTAAGTAGGCTTGGATTCCTCAGACAGCCATGGCATTTTGGTATGGAACCTTGATTTAGAAACACAATTCTACTATGTTGTCTTTAAGGTACAAGTGGCAGCATAACTTAGGAGTCCCGTTAGAGGAGTATCTATGGGATAAGGTTCTATCATCAAAAGAACAACTCAAGGTTTCTCCAGTGCTGTTTCCGCATTTTAATATTCTACATCAGTTAAGGTATATCACCCCCATGGAGATTTTCAAACACTGAGAAAGTCAGGTTGCAAGATACTAGAGATGTTCACAGGAATGGTCAGATTTTAAGCATATATTCTAGCCTGCTGTTGCTCAGAAGATGTGCGGACAATGGTTTTGGAGACTTGTCGATCAGCCCTTGGCAAGAATCTCTCTCCACTTATCCCAGATAGTGTTTTGGATCTTAGTGTTATCCATCCTTTTATATCCCTTGGACTTTAAGGAATGGTTATATCTGATATAGCTGTCCTGCCCTAAAATCTATTCTGCATACCCATGTTCCCACCAGAAATCTCTGTTCTACTGATAGACAACTTATAGAAACACACAAATCCAACAAAAGAACTGGCCAGTGTCTCTACTTTTATGCCATAGCTAAATTATGGAACAATCTACCAAACAGTATTACCAGTATAGACAATACCAAAAAGTTCAACCTTATACTAAAAAAGTACCTACTCAACTTCATGGACCTGCCTTTGCCCTACTACCAATATCTAACCCCAACCTTCCAATCTTTTTCTTGTCTTTCTCCTCTCATCTTTCTACCTACACTTTTTTGATCTCCTACTATCTTAAATTGTCTCCTTTCACATCCTTCACAACTTTCCCTCCCTTGCTGCATCCTCTTTACACTATATCTTAATTTTCTTAATATAATACTTCTTACAATCTCCCTTATAACTTATCTGTACATTTAAATACTTTGACTTCTACCCTCTTTATAGGTTCATAGGTAGGTACTAGGCTATCAGCCCAAGGGCCTAAGCAAGCCTAGCCAATGAGGCTTAACCAACCCAAGAAAGCTATTTTCCTGTGCCCCTCCCAAGCAGAGCCACAGAAGTGATCCTGGGGTGTATTTCCGATTTCTTGAAGAGTGCTAATGAGGAACTTTGCTTGACATAGATGGGTAGCTTGTTTCAGAGTATGGGAAGTCTCTGGGACAGGAATATATCCCTCCAGCATGTCTTGTTTATTGTGCTGACAAGGTTAAGTCCCTAGTGCACTTTTATGCCTGTTAAACACCATGTGATAGAAGTGTTCACTAAACTGTGTAAGAACAAAGTTTTTGCAAAGATACAATCAGAAAAAAATGAATAATGCAAAGAGATATAATATGTCTAGAGAGGAAAATGAGGCATTAAAAAACTTGCAATCTGACGCTACAATCACTATAAAGCCAGACGATAAGGGTGGTCCAGTAGTGGTAATGGACACACAATTCTATAATGATAACATGTTCAATATGTAGCAAGATGATAAGGTATATTTACCTATGGACAATGGCAGACTTAATAATATTATTAAAGATGCGGAGATGATTTTAAATGACAGTTTATTGGAAGGAATCACAGATAAAAACTTATATGAGTATTTCTCAGTAGCCAAACCATTGACACCTGATATACAAGGAATATCCAAAAATTCATAAGCACCCATGCAAGCCCCCATTAAGACCAATAGTATCTGGGAGAAATTGGGTAACTGAACCCTTATCTATCTACACAGAAAAGATGTTGAGACCAATAGTGGACAATAATCCTTATGTCCTGAAAGACACTAAACAATTCCTTCAAGACTTATATGAGTTTTTGGAACACACAGAAGAGGATAGGACTAACTTGATATTAGTAACAATGGATGTATGTTCCTTGTTTACGTCGATTCCGAACTCTACTGGAGTAGATATGTTCAGAGACTATCTGTTAACTGATAGTACACATGACCATGCCAAAATAGATCTTATCTGTATGTTAACGGATTTAATTTTGAGACAATGCCATGCTACTTAATCATAGAATATACTTGCAAAAAGAGGGGGTAGCAATGGGTATCCCAAGCGCAAACAGTTACGGAAATTTGGTTATGGCTACTTGGGAGAAATAACACATTATCTCAGGAAAGTGGAGCCAAATTGTCTTTTATAGACACTTTGTAGATGATCTCTTCCTTCTGTGGAGGGGAAGCCATGAATATCTGAGATTATGCCATTTAAAGCTG
The DNA here is from genome assembly GCF_019279795.1 of Protopterus annectens. Lineage (NCBI taxonomy): Eukaryota > Metazoa > Chordata > Ceratodontiformes > Protopteridae > Protopterus > Protopterus annectens. The sequence continues at coordinate 1,377,542,802 of NC_056744.1, read as the reverse complement.
AATGATAGTGCACAATTTTTGAAGTCTGACATTCAATATTCTGAACAACAGCTCCATTTTTTAGATGTTAACATATTAAAAAATGAAAAAGGAGAATTCTCCACAAATATCTTCCATAAGGATTGTCATAGTAACACACTTCTTTATAAAACTAGCAAGCATCCGGGATATATATTTGATAACATAGTAAAGGGACAAGCCCTTAGAACCTCAAGATTGGTAGCAGAAGATAAGAGTTTTAATGAGGAATTAGGAAATTTGAAGAAGAGGTTAAGTGATAGGGGCTACATAGATAGCAAATCGATACTATAATCAGAGACAGCATCAAACATAGAAGTGACATTGGGAAATCTCACTTTTCATCCAGGCATAATATGCCAATTAGACGTAAAAAAAACATCTAACCAAGTAGTGAGGATGCCTGCTCACTATGCTTATAATAGTATTCTAGTTACTGATACGGTGAGGAAGTATTGTTCATTTTAACGCAAGACTCGGAGATTAGTAAATGAATAAGAGAGACACCAAGCTTTATGTTTAAAAACAAAAAAAAATCTGTAAAAAGAATGCTCTGCTACTCACAAGGTTCAAAGGAAAAGAAAGATATTTCAATAGGTATGACACCATGCACAAAATGTAATCAATTCATTGATCAGAGTAGCAGTTTTGTTCACCCAGATCTATATCAAACATTTACTTTTAAAGTGGAGGCTAATTGCAATAGTATAAATGTTATATACTTAGCAGTCTTCCAGGTATGTTATTTGTTTTATGTGGGAAAGACGAATAAGGAATTTAGATTCCGTATTCGTGAGCATTTATTGCATATTAGAAAAGGCCCACCCACCAATGCTCTAGTCAAGCATATACTTCAAAATGGACAGTCACACTCTTTCACGTTTCAAGTAATGGAACAGGTTTCCCCTAATGAAAGAAGTGGTGACTTGAGAAATAATACAGAGACATCTGAAAGTAGATGGATAATTAGGTTGAGGGCTGATAGGGGCAGAGGTTTAAATGAAAGGATACCTATGAAGCCTATTTTAAAGAATAGGCCTCTTTTTTAAATGAAATATTAGAAGGAACACATCTAGTTTTTGCATCAGAATTAATATATTTTTATTTTTATATGAGACGTTTGTATACATGTTTTTCATCATTTATTTTGTCTAAGTTTTTATTCATGATATTTAAATTAATGTATAACAGATGTATACAGTGTATAGTTAGTATATACGTTATATTAGTTCTTAAATTGAATAATTATTCATACCCAACTGATTAACTGAAGTTAATGGTTATGCATATCTACTGAGTACCACAGTAACACATTTTTATGGTCTGATGAAGTGGTGTGATACAACCATGAAAGAGCTAACCTTGTTTTATCTGATTGTTATGGAAGATTAAAGCTGGTTTTACTTCATTTGGATGGACTGACATTTCTTTGCCTATGGTTGAAGTATTTGCCTTTTTGTTGTGTAGTAAGGTCCTTAGAGTGTGTAGCTCAGAGAGACTGGGATTTCTTTAGGTGTAGCATGTCCAAAAGCTCTGGGTTTCACATAGCTTTATATGTTAGGCAAAGATTACCTCGGAGTAGGCGATATGCTACGGAGTAAAGCTGGAGTATTTTGAGATGGTCAGTGTAGGGCATCTGTTTGAAGCCAGTAATCCTCTTTGTGAGGTACTTCTGTGGCCTTTCCAGCTGCTGCAGATGTCAAGGTGAGGTACATTCCAAAAGGGGCGTTGTACTCTATAATGGGTTTAATGAGTGTGGAGTAGAAGGGAACAATGACTTCTTTTTGACTGGATGAGTACCCTTTTATGATGAGGTGTGCCACGTAAAAGGCCTTCCTGACTACAGTGGCAATGTGATTATCAAAGGAGAGACTACTGTCCACCTGGGTGCCAAGGTCTCTTATCACACATTCAGTGTTAAGTAGACTGATGCCTATGTGGTAGTTCATGGGTACAGAGTTTTTACCAAAGGGAATGACAATGCACATTTTTGGCATTGAGCTTGAGGCCATGGCTCTGACACCAGGCATCTGTCTCAGTGAGGCCCTTCTGTAGGATGTCCACATCATTTGGGGACTCGACTATGGCTCCTAGTTTGCAGTCATCTGCGAACTTCATTAGCCAGAGGCCTTCTGTGTTAGCCTGTACTTCAGATAAGTAGATGCCAAACAGGAGAGGTCCCAGGACTGAACCCTGTGGTACTCCACTTGTCACTGGTTTGACATCAGATTTGGAGTCTGCAACTTTTACATTGTGGGTTCTGTCAGTGAGCCAGTTGGCAAGCCATCTTGTGACGTAGGGATTTATGCCTAGTTTAGTGAGTTTAGCTATAATTCCAGAATGGGGGAAGTTGTCAAAAACCTTGGCAAGGTCAAGATAGGCTGTGTGAACCACCTTACCCTCGTCTATGGCTTTGGTGACTGCCTCAAAGAAGTCGATCAGGTTCAGGAGGCATGATCTGCCTTTCACAAACCCGAACTGAGTGGAGTCCAGAGTTTGGAGGTTACCAGTGTCTTTGCTTATGAGTTCCACAATGATAAGTTCCATGGCCTTGCAGACCAGGCTCATCAGGCTAATAGGGCAATAGTTCCCGGGATCAGTGATGGCTCCCCCTTTGTGGAGTGGGATAACTGTTGCTGTGCGCCATTCAGTGGGCACAAAGCTGGATGTGAGGCTCTGACTGAACATGCTGCTTAGGTCGGGAGCCAGTTCGTTCTTTCACATGCACTATTTTCCTTACGATTAACCTTCTGCTCCAAAACTATTAAATGTTTCTGTGTTTTTCTTATGCCTATTACCCAACCTACTATTTATATTCTTGCAAAAATATGTTAGGTGATGTTAATATGGTATCCAAACTATAAATTAGTATGTGCATTGTCTACCTCCTGTTGTACCTCTTGCATCTACCTAAAGTAGTTTAGAATTTGTGTTATATTTTACTTTTTTATGTCAAATTTTTTAATCACTGTTGGAGCTTTTCTCACCAGGCCTCCATTGAAAATGTTTTTCTGACCCAGTTGGACTTTCCAGGTTACCCAATGTCAAATAAATGAATAATAAATAAAATATTTATCTTTCTGATGCCTACAGTGATCAGTTTTAGAGACTGGAAAAAAGGGTTGCCTGAGGTTGGAAAATTATTAGCATATAAGAACATAGACTCTGGTTTTGTTACATGAATTTTTCATATCCGACAGAGTTTAAACGTCGGTGGAATTTTTCTTCAGTTTTGTTATACTAATAATTACTGATGTATGGTTTTAGTTTAATAGTAAAGAAAAACATTAATGGGAAGAGGGAGGCTATGAGATATCAGTGCTAACCAAAGGCCTTTTTCCTGGAAGCAAAATAATGCATTTATTACAGGGCTGTAACTGCAGGTGATGTGGAGAGAAGGGAGATTTAATTAGTAATAATCCCAAGGTCATTTTTGGCTCAATTGTCCTATAATATAAGACAAAGGAATAGCTGAAGAAAATACTGAAAATAATAACAAAGAGAATGAGATGGATAGTGTTCTAGAAGAATATATAGAAGAAGAAGAAGATAAAATAATGTCAGAAGAAGTGGAGTTCAATATAGGGAAAATGTTGATATTCAGGAAGAGGATAAGTATAAAATGTTGCAAAGGGAGGATGTAGAAGAGGGGGATTTTGACACAGGAGAAGATCAAGAACAAAAATAATGAAAAGTCAATAGGAAGAAGGGTAAGAAGAAAGAAATAAAAAGATAAAAGTTGGAGAAAAAGAAGCCAAAAAAGGATAGGAATTATGTAAAGATACTAATATGAACAGTATTAGAAATGGTATGGGGGTAATGGTAACTGTGTGGTAAAAAAAGATGAAAGCAGAAATTGTATGTTTATTACATTCAATATTTGTTACAAAAAAGAAAAGGTATAAAGCTGAGGTCTTGTGGGAAAACAAGATTATGTGGTCTGTAGGAAATGAACAGTCTTCAGGTACATGGATTTATTACCAATCCCTCAGCACCAATAAATGGATAAAGTATGTGAGATGATGTGAAGGGAAATTTTTATAACAGTATGCCTGTCTTAAGCAGATGATTAGGTTATTGTAACGAAAATAGAGGATGGATGAATGAAAGTGTTATGAGAATTAAAATGTCATTAAAAGACTGAATAAAGGAAAACAATTTTATATCGGATTTGAGATTGAACTCTATTAAAAAAGGAATCATGCGTAATAGAAAAATAGATGAGGTTAGGTTTGAAAAATCCTAATTTTCTGTACACCTATTCTGAGTTATTAAAAAAATGAAGAATGGGGATAAAAATGGTGGGAAACTGTTATATGAGAGATATGAAGAGATATGGAAACAAGTAAAAAGGAAAAGAAGAAAGGAAAATAAGAGATTATGGTAAGAAAGAATATTGCAAATATACTGGCGGACAGATTCAGTGCTACCTCCCCCCAAAGGACCAATCACAATACCAGTAGATTGTCAGGTACCCAGTATTACTGCTGCACAGGTTAAAGCAGCACTCTCCAAGGCCAAGAATACAGCTTCTATGGGACCTGACAGTATCCCTGGCTGTGTTCTACATGAACTACAGAGTGAACTGCCACCTCACCTGTGTGCCCTGTTCAATCACAACCTCACCTCAGGATTTGTCCCTACCAAACGGCACACTGCTACAGTCATCCCTCTCCACAAAGGAGGAGTGAATACAGACCCCAGGAACTATCACCCCATTAGCCTGAGCAGTCTGATATGCAAAGCTATGGAATGCATAATCATGGACCTAATAAACAAGGATATAGGGAATCACCAAACTCTGGATCCCACACAGTTTGATTTTGTGAAGGATAGATCATGCCTGCTCAACTTGGTCGACTTCTTTGAGTCAGTCACCAGAGCTGTGGATGAAGGCAAGATAGTTCATACAGCCCACCTTGATCTGGCCAAGGCCTTTGATGATATTCCCCACTCAGGAATCATAGAAAATCTTACTAAGCTAGGCATCAACCCCTATATCACTAGGTGAGTTGCAAACTGGCTCACAGATAGAACCCACAGTGTGAAAGTAGACTGCAAGTCAGACTGCCGACCAGTCACGAGTGGAGTCCCACAGGGATAGGTCCTGGGTCATCTCCTGTTTGGTATCTACTTCTCTGAAGTCCAGGCCAATGTGAAGAGACTATGGCTGACAAAGTTCGCAGATGGTTGCAAGTTGGGAGCTATTATTAACTCCCCAAGTGATGTTGACATCCTACAGAAAGGCCTCAATGAGACCAACGACTGGTGTCAGAACCATGGCCTTAAGCTCAATGCCAAAAAATGTGTCTTCATCCCCTTTGGGAAAAACCCATTTCCCTTGCATTATCACATTGATGGTAGTCCACTGAACACAGAAGGTGTTATAAGAGATCTGGGAACACAGGTTGACAACAACCTCTCTTTTGACCACCACGTTGCCACTGTGGTCAGAAAGACCTTCTGTGTGGCATATCTCATTACTAAGGGTTTTGCATCTAGGAAGAAAGTGGTCATTGTCTCCCTTTACTCTTCCTCATTAGGCCAATCATCGAGTACAATGCCCCATTTGGCATGTACCTCACAAGACACCTGCAACAACTGGAGAGGCTGCAAAAATACCTCACAAAGAGGATCCTAGGCCTTAAACACTTGTCCTATATGGACAGACTTAAAAAACTCCAGCTATTCTCTGTCTTATATTGCCTACTTAGAGGTGATCTCTGCTTGACTTACAAAGCCATGTCTGACCCAGCTCTGTTAGAAATGCTACATCTAAAGAAATCCAAATCCCTCTGCACCACATGCTCCAGAGACCTCAACCTCATTAACACAATCAACAGAACATGCTGGAGGGACAGGTTTATAACCCAGAGACTGCCCATGCTATGGAATAGACTTCTCATACATGTCAAGCAAAGCATCTCACTGGCCCTCTTCAAGAGGATGGGAAATAGAAACTTCACCCCGGGGATCACTCCAGTGGCTCTACTCGACAGAAGCACTAGGAACTAAGGTTGAGTGGCACAATGCCAGGGTTATCCAATGGGCTAGGCTTTTAAAGGCTCCAGGGCCACTAGCCTAGTACACACCAATGAACCTATGTAAATAAGGTAAGATTATGGAAATTAAAATTGATGAATGTATTAAGAAAATAAATGAGTGGTATGGAAAAGTTAAGCAAGACTTTTTTTCTTTCATATCCATGGAGTGATTTATTAACTGATATTAGAAATGCAAAAAAACAAAAATAGGAAAATTATTGAAGATTTCTACGAACCTTAAGAATTTTTGTGGAGAATTTTGTTAAACAAGTTACTTTTTAAGGGAAATATGAAACGTAAAGCAACAGAATAAATGTTTTATGAATAGAAGGTAGACAAAACTGCAAAACATTTTTTTAGTATGTAAACTGAAAAAGTCCTTTGGGGGGAAAATTTAAAGATAAAACATAAAAGTGCATGTAGTTGGAAAGGTTTCAAGGATATGAATATGGAAATGACAGAAAAGGAAGGTGCATCTGTACATGTATGTATATGTAAGCAGTATGTGTGTGTGTGTGTGTGTGTGTGTGTGTGTGTGTGTGTGTGTGTGTGTGTGTGTGTGTGCACGTGTGTGTCTGTGTATGCGTGTGTGTGCGCGTGTGTGCGTGTGTGTGTGTGTGTGTCTGCATGCATGCGTGTGTCGGTGTGTGTGTGTGTGTGTGTGTGTGTGTGTGTGTGTGTGTGTGTGTGTGTGAGTGTGTGTGTTTGTGTGTGTGTGTGTGTGAGTGTGCGTGTGTCTGTGTGTGTGTGTGTGTGTGTGTGTGTGTGTGTGTGTGTGTGTGTGTGTGTGTGTGTGTGTGTGTGTGTGTGTGTGTGTGTGTGTGTATATATATATATATATATATATATATATATATATATATATAGATATATATGCGGGTACAGACACACACACATATAAGTGCTGTGGGATCTTTTACATCTCTTCTCAATGAGATGGGGCTTCAGTTTTATGTCTCATCCATATTGTTATTGGATTAGTAACAAAACTTTTCAGGTGTTAATTCATATAGTGTTGAAAAGACTAATATATAAAACGTCTATGTAATATATGTTAAAGAAATGTAAGAATTATTAATGTTGTTAAGACAAATAATAGACACTATAAACATGGTTGAGGAAGACACAATTATTGTCATATAGCAATTTAAGAACATTAGAATCAGTCTACCATAACATAATGTGGAAAATTTCAGAAGAGTATGTGTTTGGATAGAAATCCTTGCATTTTGTGTCAAATTAAACCATACCCAAATTATACCATTTGTGAAAAAAATCTGTAAGTATGTGGTGAGGCATACACCAAGGATATCAGGTAAGATGGCACTTGTTTTGTTAATGATAAATGCAGTTGCATCCATATATATATATATATATATATATATATATATATATATATATATATATATATATATATATATATATATATAAAGAAATGGACATATTAGGTGGGAGCGTGATCCAAGGTTATATCTTCCAATAATTTTTGGTATACACAGGCAGGAGTTTCAGTGTTATAATCAGAGTTAAGGGAAGTAGAACTGATTTAGAATAAAAAATGCTATGAGAGCAGTATTGATTTGAGATTTATATTTCACATAGCAGGTTTTATAGGGATCCCCAAAGCTCCATTCTTGGACCCCTACTATTTAACATTTTCACTAACAACCTCTGCCCATCATCTCCTCACTCCTCATTAATACAATATGCTGATGACTCTGCAATAATTTCCACTTCTGACAATCTCTCCCACCTTCTCACCCTTACCCAAGAATTTCTCGACTCAGTTGAAAAATGGCTTACAACCAGCCAACTCCTATTCAACAAAGGAAAACTAAAATCTTCCTCCCTAAATCTCTTCAACACCACAAATCTACCTTCACTGTCACCTCTCTCAATGACACAACTGTCAAGGTTGTACCTCACACAAAACTACTAGGAGTCTTAATAGATGACCAACTAACATTTGATCTTCACATCCAACAGTGCATCAGAAAGACTAATCAAAAACTGGGCTTGCTCTATAAGAACAAAAAAAATTCCTCACTAATGAATCTAAACTCTCTCTTGTCAAGTCTACCTACTACCCACCCTATTATATGCCACTCCAGTACTTACCAATGTACACTCTACTCTTATGTCTAACTTGAACTCACTTAAAATTAAATCACTAGATCTGTTGCAATTAAACCCTATTGCTCACACCACTGTCTATCGTTAAAAAACCTACAGTGGCTAAAAATCCACCAAAAACTCCTTCTGCCTCAGCTACACCTGACTCACTCCATCCTAAACAAACCCACCTCTTGTCCTGCTCTTTGAACTCTCATCTCTCTCTATACTCCTAATTGTACACTCCAAAGCTCTGACCAACACCTCCTGGAAATCTATACGCCCCAAACACATAAGCAAACTTCTGTACAATCAATCTGTTGCCAATGCATGGAACCAACTGCCCCTGTGTTTAATAATTAGTTCTAATACTAACTGCTGCAAAAAAAAACTTTAAAAGACAAACTACTAAACTCATGGATCTGTCCTTGCCCTGATTCAACTTACACTGCCTTCCTCTCTGTTGCAACTAACCTCTCCTTCTCAGAGTTTTTTTCACTGTCTCCCTACTAACTCCTCCCTCCATCTCATTCCCATCCATCTGTTACCTACCTTTATTTAAATCCTGCTCTTAACTCAAAAAAAATAGGCTATACTACAAACTTTCTGCCCTGAAGAAACGTCGCAGATTATCCAGAATGCACTTCTTGTTAAATTATTATACGTAATTGTATGTAATTTCAGTTATTCTTAGTTCCTTGTGTCATATTATATAATGTATATATCTTTTCAATTATACAACTGGAGCTTTTCCCCTCGGGCTTCTGCCGAAAAAGGGCATCTGCCCAATCAGACTAACCTGGTTAACAAATGCCAAAATAAATAAATAAAGACATAAATAAATTACATATACTCCCAAAGAAAATGTAGTAAGCAGTTGCTGTGGAACAAGTGATAATGTATGACATATTATTTATAGTTCAAAGGCTTTCACGGTACCTTCTAAAAAGGTTTATTTGATGAATACTGTAACAAGTCTTACAGTGAATAATGTTATATTATAGCTTTTTAGATGTAGTATTATAGTTAAAATACAAAGGTGATTGAGAAAGTGTGTTACATGGAAAAGGAAAAAAAATGTATGACTGTGGATGCAAGGATAGCAGTGAAAAGGAATGTTGTGGGAAATAGATATTAAAAACAATGAAAACGATACAAAAATTATATGCAAATGTTAAGAAAGAATACCCTGTAGTAGATGTATAGAAAAAATAGGATAAAACAGTACAAAATAATTAAAGCAAGGAAAGTTTCAATAATAATTAGAGTCGACTGATTTTTCATGACACGTTCCATGCAAAAGTTACTAGTTAAAGTCTTTGTGAAATACAGTCTGAAACAAGAGAGTTTATATTTGATCAAATGATGTGAATGTGAAAAAACTTTGAACATGTGCTTTTGTATATAAAAGATTTCAAAGTTTTGGACAGGACTTTTGTTGTATTATTAAATGTGTTTTATGAAGGAAAACAGAAAATTGATGTTGAATATTTCAACAATAAACTTCTAAACTGTTGACTGCATTGCTAAGATATTTGATATTTTAAACAGAACCACTTTCACCTCTGTCTTTCTTTTTTTTTTTTAATTTGTGGATCGAAAAATTTTTTGTACTGTGGAATGTGAAGAAGTCTAAATAAGGTGCTTTTCAGATAGGAAATTTTCTTTTCAGTGCTTGTCCTCGCTGAAAAAAGAGAGACATTGTTCGGCACAAAGTCTCTCAATCAGGCTGACAGGCAATGAATCCCTGTCTTTGATAACATGCCTTTAGCTATTGTTTTTTAACATGCTTTATTAGAAGATGGTAGGATTTTGCTAAGTAGATGTACATTGTTTGCTGTATGTTTGATAATCCCACTGTTTCCTTTTGCATAAGCAAGAAACGGAAGTGACACAGACTGAAACTTGCTAAAGCAATGTCCCTGTTGAAGTCACTTTGATTTCCTTATAAACAGGCTGATATGTCTCTGATTCCGACTCCAGAGTGGCATGATACCACCCAAAACTCTATGCAAATTGCAGTGAACTATATGTTTAATTTATGTACAATGGAGTCATCAATGACTAGGAGGACTGGAAGCTGCCAGTTTAGAGGGCCTCCACCATACTGCTCCTCCCAGCAACCTCTGCACTAGGAAGTGGGAGAGTGATGTGCACACATTGAAAAGAGTTGGGGAAGTTCTGTGATGTCCCGACCAAGATTCTACCCAGCAGTATAACTATCACCTCAGATGTTCCCTGAAAAGAGGCTACTAACCTAGTGGGACTACCCTGCCAACAAAAGATAAATTTACTTTTTATTGTTGTTGTAGAAAGTATACTATATGTTTAGGAAGAAAAGACTAGTATGGTATCCACTGTCCTTCAGAATGTTTTATTATTGACACTAGGAGTGTGAGAACGTTTTAAATCAGACACTGGTGGCTGTCCATGCACAGCAGAGAAGATCTTCCTTTTATTTGTTAATTTTTGCCTGCTTTGGATATTCTAGCAGCTGTTTATTTTTATTTTTTTTATTCAACAGAAAATAAATACTGCATGCTGGCAAAATTGTCAAATGAAATATGATATACAGTAATATTCAATTTAAAAAAGAAATGCAAAAATGTTTAAAGAATGGCACTAAATGAATGTTGAATTAAGGAAAATAATGTTTATTTAAAAAAAGAGGTTTTCTTTTCATACATACTGAACTGGAGCAGGTCATGTATTGCTTCTGCAAGTGGAAGGCAAGGAAGAAAACAGAAATGTAAACTCATACTGCTATAAATCAATATTAATTCTTGGTATTACATACAAAAGGATACATGGGAATGAGTAACCAAATGTACATTTTTTTATTATTCATGTTACTTATCCTTTGTTGACTGGTATAATCCCACTAGGCTAGTACTGTCTTTTCAGGGGAGACCAGAAGTAGTATTTACACTACTAAATGAAATTTGTCCAAGGCATCAGGGAACTTCCCCTTATCATTAAGAGAGTGCTTGTTCCAGTCCTAGCCCAGTTGTAGCTGGGACAATAGCACTCAAGGAGACCGACAATAGTAGATAGCATACAGGCGAATGCTGGTGCAGTGTTGAGGCTCTACAACATTCTGAGGAGCTGTTTCAGCAAAATGTGTTTGTTTTGTCAGAAGCAAACATTCAAAACAAAGATAGATCTGTTATTACAACCCTTAATTTGAGAGGGTTGCAGAATGATATTTTGGGTGAATTGTTGTTGTAGAGTTAGCAAAGTTTTATGGGGTGAAATTATGGACAAAATCCGGTTAAAGGAACTGGAGGCAATTTTAAAAGAAGATAGCCAGAGAAAGAACTTATGTGTTGAGACTATTACAGAACCTACAGGGAAAGCACTAAGAGATGAACAGAGGAAAGGAAATGTCAGCAATCAGACGAAATCCATGGAAAGAATTCAGAACAAAAAAGAAAAAGAAATGGACAGGTATGACGTGATATAATTTAATGGTACCATTGGTAGTGAAGGTGCATAAAGTAAGAGTTTTTATTCTTATTCATAATGAGACATTTTGTGGCATTATTTTTGAGACTGATTGTGCTATAGGATGTTTTTTGTGGTGAGTATGAGAAGAAAATGAACTGTAATCCATGGAACTCCTATGTGGTTAAAGAATTTCACAGAGAAATGTTTATATATATATATATATATATATATATATATATATATATATATATATATATATATATATATATATATATATGGGTCCCCTACACATGATCAAAATTCCAAAAAGCCAATTCCCATATGGCTGAGACCATATCATCGACTTTTGGAATTTCAAACGTGCAGAATGGGCATCTCCGTATATTGTGGAATGGGAAGATTTCCATCTTCCGCACTGTAATGCAATTTCAGAGTTGGTATATTTAAACTGCTGGTGGTCTGGGGGTTTTAGCAATGTGCAGGTAAGTTTTTATTTTTTTGAATGATGTTCAAAATTTCAAAAGTCATATAGTCCAGGCCATATTTGAATCGGCTTTTTGAAATTTTGATCATCTGTAGTAAACCCCTATATATATATATATATATATATATATATATATATATATATATATGTATGTATATGTATATTTTTATCTTATATCTATAGTTTTTTTATCTGAAGAAGGGTAGAGGTTTCTACGCGAAAGCGCTCATTCCTCTTTCTGTGAATAAAGACTTTTATGGAAAATATTTGAACCTGCTGATCACTTTAATTGTGGAGAGACTACCTGTTTTTGTTTTTATCAGTTGTTTTTTCATTTTGACTGGTAGTCTCATTGGTATCGCAGCTATAGAATTTTGTGTGTTCTTCTGGGCTTTCCTGATTCTTTGCTGTAGCTGCTTACATGCAATGGAACCTGCTAGTATTGAACTCGATTATCATCCAGAGACGAGGGACAATCAACCTACATGGAATAATTTACTACATCAGACCTCCAACCCTTTATTGGCTCTGGATTTATCTACTAATAACAGCATCAATCCTGCACCAACGAACGGTGAGAATTGAACTGAATTTAATGTTTTGTCTAAAGAACTGGAAGATGATCTTTATAAATTGCAACAGTATGCTTGGCAGAAGCAACATCTTGAAGCCTGCCTGCATTTCCGTATTGTACCGAGAGGCATGCGGATATTCTGCATGCCGACTAATGGTGAAAGCCATCCAGTTCTTCTTAAAAAATGGCAAGACTTGAATATAGAACTGGGGTTTAACTACATGAAATTACTCATAGAATACTTCTCTCCGCTCGTAACAGATCTGAGAACTAAAATTGATAATACTTACAAAAACATTACAGAGCGCTTTACTTCTGATTTTTGTGTGAAAAGAATAGACAATATCCGCTTTCAAGTTAACCTTTTTAGTGACCGTTTGAAACAAACTAAACAAAAGAAACTTCAGAGAGACCATAATGACTTTATTTCTGGCCAAATCTTTGTTTGGCCGAGAAACAACAACAACCAACAAGCAGTGAACTACATATCCAATGAGTTTCATTCTAACCTCACAGCTGTTGATACACAGGCTGTACGCACAACTACTTTTTCATCTGCAGTCACCAATAGAGGAAGACAAGAGACTATATCTGATTTACCTTTGACCAATCCCGGCATGAACTCAGACTCTATTCTAGATACGCCCCCTCCGAACCAACAAGCCCTAACTAGGAATCAGGGGGATATTTCTCTAGGAGCTAGACAGAAAACATTTACTCCAGAAGATACTCGTTTTTTACCTTATCCCATAAAACAATCCCTGACAAGGGAGCGCTCCAGCAGTCGGGGACCAAGGAAGCAAAAGTATTCCACGGAAAGACCGGCCAAGACAAGAAGAACAAGAAACTGAAAAATCTGACTTATAATTTTTCTAATTTTATTTTAACAGACTCTGACATCAGTTTGTTAAGCAGGGGACTTAATTTTGTCCCAGCTCAAATTAGTTATTTAAGTGACACCTTAGTTGATTTAAGATTATTTTGTCGCTTAGTTTCACTCAAATTGTTCTTTAAAGATGAGGTCAACATAGAACAGAATAATGTGAAATCCTTTATGCCCAAAAGGAAGAGTTGTTTTACACCCATACAACCCCCAAACATTGAATGTTTTCAAAAACTATGTGAGAATGATTTCTATTCCCTGTATTCCACTAAGCGTAATAGAAACTTGTTTCATAATCTTACTAATGCTGAATTTGACTCATTAAAGAAATTAAAAAAGCAAAGCGATATAATTATCAAACCAGCAGATAAGGGGGGGGGGTATAGTTATCTTGAATACCACTGACTACTTTAACAACATGCAGTCTCTACTCTCAGATAATAGCACATATTTATTTATTTATTTTATTTATTGCCGTTGGTTTACCAGGATAGTCCATTGGGCCATAAAGAACCTGTTTTCAATGGAGTCCTGGGGAGAAAAGCTCCATAACAGAAGGTATTTTCAACATTTAACAGTAACAATATTAGTACATAGACTTATTAATATTGTGTAAACAAACAAATGTAGAACTCATCAATTTAGAATAGCAGTCATAACAGTTAAAACAATAGGAAGAAATGTACTAGTAATTAAATAAATGTAACATAATACTGATTAGAGAATAAATATTATAGCTATAGAAGTAGAATATGGTATTGAGGGTGAATTAAGTAGAGTTAGTTATGTGGGGTGGGAACAAGAGCATTCCCACTGAGAAGCTAGATGAAGGTGAAGAGACTTTTTGAAGGCAGAGTGGTTAGAGGTGGTGCAGATGAGTGGAGGTAGGGAGTTCCAGAGGCAAGCGAGGCTGAAGGAAAGAAGGTTTTTGCCTGGGGCATGAGTCGGTTTGTGTACTTCGAGTAGATTTTGATTATTAGACCGTAGAACTCTGTTAGGTAGGTGCATTTTAAAGGCAGAAGAAAGAGAGGGACAGAGGGAAGGGTTGAGAATAAGCTTATGGGCTAGAGTTAGTTGAGTATAAGTTAGTTGATTGGGAAGTTCTAGCCATTTTAGCTTATGGAGGGAGATGCAGTGGTGGGTGGAGAACTTTTGGCTGGTGGCAAATTTAGCAATTTTGTTGTAACAGGAGGTAAGTTGTTTTTTTAACAAGGACTGAAGATTAGTTAGTAGTGGGGCACCATATAGAAGGGATGGGATTAGGAAGGAGGTAGAAAGAGTGATTTTAGTGGCAGATGTGAGGTAGGTGTTCTGTCTATAAAGCATGCCAAGTTTCTGGTGTGTTTTTTTGATGTTAATTTGCAGGTGGGAGTTAAATTTCAGTTGTTTATCGATTTGGACCCCAAGAAGCTTGGTTTCTGACACTATTTCAAGAGGTGAGTTGTGTAGAGTAGTAATTGAGAAGGTACCCATGTCGGGAAGGATGACTTTAGAAGGAGTAAATAACATTAGTTTGGTTTTGGAAGCATTGAGAGCTAGATGATTACATAGCATCCATTGTTCTGTGGAAGAGAAGGCATCTTGAGTAAGTTTTTGTAGGGTAGTAATAGAAGAGGCAGAACAGATGATAGTTGAGTCGTCTGCATATTGGATGATGCTAGAGAAAGGGATGGATTTGTGGAAGTCATTTATAAAGATGTTGAAGAGAAGAGGACCCAGTATGGAGCCTTGGGGAACTCCTGTAGGGGTACCAAGGAAAGAGGAGGTAGCTTTTTTCCATTTTACAGCTTGACTTCTGTTAGATAGGTAGCTAGAGAACCAGTTCAAAGAGGAGGAAGATAGGTGAAGTTTGGAGAGTTTGTTTAAGAGCAGGCTATGTGAGATAGTATCGAAGGCTTTGGAGAGGTCAAGAAGTAAGGTGGAAACAATTTTTCCAGAGTCACGGGCTTTATTTACAACCTCAAGGAAGGAGAGGAGGGCTGTCATGGTGCTATGATTTGGTCTGAAACCGTGCTGTGTGGGAGATCACCTGTGTAGAAGTTAATAAAATAATCGCAACTGTCCATGATGATGTTTATGATCTACTTATGTGTAGACAGACAGACAAAGAAATTTACGACTATTTTTACATAGAACATCCAGTTATACCAGTTATTAAAGGGTTACCAAAGATTCACAAGGAGATTTACCCTATTCCTATGAGACCCATAGTAGCTGGGGAGAGATGGGTTACATCCACTATATCCAATTACATAGAGTTCACATTGAGACCTATGGTTGATAAAATACCATCTATCTTTAAAGATACCTACCAGCTTCTAGATTGTCTATCTGATTTATGTTTTGATATACACATTAACAAGCATTTACTTATAACTTTGGACTTTAAGAATTTATTTACGTCTATCCCCAATGATTTTGGTTTGGAAGCGGTAAGAGAGTTATTGGTAAGGGATTCTGACTTTGATATTGATAAGCAGATATTAGTCTGCCAACTACTTGAATTAGTCTTATATAATAATGTTTTTACCTTCCATAACAAAAGCTATTTACAACAATGGGGAGTTGCCATGGGCACCCCCTGTGCCAATACATACACTAATTTATCTGTACTTTATTGGGAAAAGAGTCATCTATTTAACACCCAAGAATTCAATAAGATCAAGCTATATAAACGTTTTGTTGATGACATCTTGATTGTATGGGAGGGCACTAAATTAGAATTTGAACAATTTCTCTCTTACTTAAACTCCACCACAAGCTTCCTAGAATTTACAATGGAAGCTTCTGAGGGTAGTATAAACTTTTTAGATGTTTCTCTAACTTTCTCAGACACAGGCTTGATTACTTCTTCCCTTTATAGAAAACCTATTTGGAAAAACACCCTCTTATGCTATGATAGCATGCATCCCAGACATGTTTTTAATGGGATAGTTAAGAGTCAATTTGTAGGACTTTCCAGAATTTGTAAAGATCCTAACACTCTTATGATTGAGGCTGATAACATGGAACATCTTCTTATAGACAGCGGGTATAACAACACGTTAGTGAGGAATATAAAGAACACTACATTGGGTATAGTGGATCCTGAAGAATATCTTGGCAACACCAGTAAACATGATCATGCAATGAAATTGGTAAATAATTTTACAAGTAGATATATACCATTTACTATCAAATACACAAGTGACATATCATTATTAAAACAAGTAGTGATTAAAAATTGGAATGTCTTAATTATGGATTCTTCCACCAAAGAATTGGTAGGAATTACTCCAAAATTCACATTTAGAAATAGTGATAATTTAAAACAAATCCTTTGCAAGGACTGGTCCTTTGTACATCATTCCCATGTCATTAACAGCAAGAGGGTTGGTACATACTCGTGTGGCCACTGCAACAGATGTAAATATATCACTACTATACAATATTATAAACATCCCACCTTGAATTTTGTCTTCTCTCCTACATTTTATGCCACTTGTGAATCCAAAAACCTTATATATTTAGCTACTTGTACAATATGTGACACATTTTATGCTGGCCTTACTACCAGGATGTTAAAAGATAGAATATATAATCATATCTATGAAATTAGGAAAGGCAATGAACTAAATGCCCTTGCCAAACACATCCTGATTAATATGAATCATGGCTTTTGTTTTAGGGTCCTACAAATGGTGACTGAAAGTGAGAGGGGTGGTGACAATATGAATCGACTAGCGAACACTGAATTAAAGTGGATACTAAGGCTAGGTGCTCATTTAGCACCTGGTCTTAATAGTTTCATTTCTATGAAACCGGTTCTAGAGAATAGAAGACTATAATTTTCGTATTTGTACAGTGTTCACATCATGGCTCTGGACTGACTTATGTTTTATTTTTTGACATATGTATTTTAGTTGGCTGCTATTTAGATATTTTAATGGTACAAGGATTTGTTTTTGTTATTTGTTTTTAATATAATATACATATTTTTTGTAGTTTATTTTCAAGACTGCTTTAGGACTGTCCTTAAGCCAGTTTGATCCTCGGCTCTCTGCTGAGTTTCCATGTCTACACAACATTTTGACATTTTACATTTTTATAATTGACTCTGTATAAATATCAATTATTATCTTAGTAATGTAAACTTTAAATTATAGGTTTATTTTGCTATTAGAACAAACAGACATTTTGCTATAATTTTATTGTACCATGTAATGAGAGTGTTTTAGTGGTTAGATATGTTGTCTATACACAGAACGCTTCTTTAGTTTTCATATTTAAAAGTAAGAACAGGTTATGTCCTGTCTTACTTGACTCAATGGTATATCATAGGTTTTAATCGTATAATTTTTAGTATCTTTTTAGAGTTTGAATGTGTCTTAGGAAACAATAGTTAATACTTATTATCAAAAAAGATGGTTTATATAATAGTTAGAACTAGACAATTATGTTCTAGTACTAGAGTGAATTATATTCATATACAATGGAGCTCTTTGTTTTGTTTATTTAGCTTCTCCATGGTTACGTTTATGGTTGAGTAATGTTCATCCAAAATTTTTTACCAATACCTTAGTTATTTTGTTTTCTGATTGAATAATAGATGCTTAATTGTATAATTTTCCCACCTTTATGGTATTTAAGTGGATTAGTTGTACAAAGTTTTCTATCTGAAGAAGCGTAGAGGTTTCTACGCGAAAGCGCTCATTCCTCTTTCTGTGAATACTTTTATGGAAAATATTTGAACCTGCTGATCACTTTAATCATGGAGAGACTTCCTGTTTTTGTTTTTATCAATTTTTTTGAATGATGTTCGAAATTTCAAAAGTCATATAGTCCAGGCCATATGGGAATCGGCTTTTTGAAATTTTGATCATCTGTAGTAAACCCCTATATATATATATATATATATATATATATATATATATATATATATATATATATATATATATATATATATATATATATATATATATACCTATGTTGTATTATCGAAAACACAGTTCATCGAATCATGTTTCCGATAACACACTTTAGCTAAAGTGCATATTGTCGAATATACACTTTCGCTAAAGAAAGAAACTCCACAAATAAAATAATAAAAAAAAAACAGTAAACAACATTATGCAGAGGGGCAAGCCCCCCTGCACCCCCCCTACACCCCTACTTTATTATTCTCACTCCAAAATTGCACTACAGTGGGGAAAAGGGAATATTCCCTTATCCTCACTATACTACGATCTCAGCAAAACTTTCCTTAGTTGTACATAAACAGTATACATTGATGATCAACTAAGGCAACATGCAAACGGCATGTTTTTAAAATGTTTTTGTTTACTTTAGCGAAAATGTATTTTTGACAAAATGCACTTTTGCTAAAGTAAATTCAACAAAGTACATTTCAATGAACCGTACTTTCAATGATACAACTAGGACTCATATGGGTCCACTTTCAAATTTTGAAATTCCACAACTTCAAACCTCTACATACCAAAGCCCAGAAGATCACAGTTGTGGAATCTTGAAAAAAAAATAATAATAAAACATCAGAAGACACATTTTTTCAGGGAGGCAAGCCCCCCCAGTAACCCCGATGTGGGAGACGAGAATGGTTAAGCTCCCATTCAACACTGAACTTTAATCTCCACTGACAAGTTTTGAGATTTTACAAGTTTGATCTTCTGGGCTCCAGAAGTGCACTCAGTCGAATTGTGCACCATCAAAGCATAGTTTCAAAATGGCTAATCATCTATTGATAACATAATGAACCACATCACTGAGCATCAATCAGCACATGTAATCCAACGGCCACATTTTCACAATAGTGAATGTTGACCCATTGATATTAACATGGTCTGACAAAGGGGTGAAAAGACATTTTTGTTTTTGTCATTATGATTCAGTAACATGACTATTCGACGGAAGGCACTTCTAGTTTTTGATAGTAAACCTATATGTGTGTGTGTGTGTGTGTGTGTGTGTGTGTGTGTGTGTGTCCAGTTTCATGGGACTGTCATGTTGTAGAGAAAATGGAAGAAGAAAAACATGTTCATATCCTTAGTATGATAAATGCAGAGGGTAACAGGAATGTTGTAAATATTGGGGATAAACTAAAACATGTTGGGCAGGATTCTCGAAGCCTCCGTGTAAGAGTTACAAGGCTTACACAGAGGTTGCAGTTAAATGGTGTGACGTCAGCATGTCATGTATATGCATGAGGGCATAGTGAATCACACCTAAGCCTTACACGGTCCATGGAAGACAGTAGGGGCATGTCCGTAGGCCGAGCCCTGCAAGCAGACATGCCCCCAGAAGAGTAAAAGTGCCTAAAGTAAACCCCCACGACAGAGTACATGGAAATGTGAATAAACACAACATAACACATGCCCTCACAGACTATGAACATAAAATTATATAAATGAACATGTTATATTTTTTTTAAATTGTAAAGATGTTTGCCCGTGAGTGTTCTTGTTTGTGCGGGCATGCCCGTAGCTCAGCCACAGTTAGCAGTAAGTGAAAAAGCATATAAGAACTAACTATGCAAAGTAAGCCAAAAAGCAATAGCATAGTGGTAGAGAGGTTGGCTAACAAACAGGCAGTCATGGTTCGAGCCCCCACGACATCAATTTTTATTTTTACTGAAATAAGCACGAAACAAGTCCCTGACATATATGTACACATATAAAATTATATTTTATGTAAAATGTAATGAAATAGGCCATTTATTTTGAAGAAATATGAGATAACAAAATAATAAATGCCAGATGTGCCTATAGCTGAGCTACAGCTTAACAAGGTGGTGCATGTGCCCGCAGGTGAGCAGTGGTTTAACAGGTGCAAAATGAGTGCCCGTAGGTGAACCGTGGTTTAACACACTGAAACTGTGTGCCCCTAGCTGAGCTGAGCATAATATGCGTGCTGACAGCCAAATGAGGTGTAAACCAGCGTAACCCGTTTGTGCGGAGCTGTGCACCGCACCAACAAGCTAACTGACGGGCAATGTTGAGCAAGCTGTAACAAAACTGCCTTTACACAGACACACCCTCTAGCCTGTCTAGACAGTCATAAAATATAAAAAGCAGTGGCCAGGTTCAAACCCAGGATATCATACACCATAGTCAAGGTACTGAACCACTAAGCCATGACAGCTGTACTTAGAAATGCATTAATAGCACAAATATAGGAATGAATAGAAAGAGGAGCATGCCAAATCAGGTTTTGTGAAGCTGATACAATTCCAAAATGGCCAATCACAGATAAGTGTGGGAAAAATGGCATATATAAGCCCCATAGGTGGGAATACACAGCATAACTGATTGTAGAACTAACTTGCAGCCAGAATGTCAGGAGTAGGTGAGGGTAGTTGCTTCCAAGCACAGAGGTGGGGCATTTAGGAGTCCAGATATATGGTCTGGCTCCTTGTCCACAATCATGAGGCCCAACTCATGCAGGGCCAGGTCCTGTGGGGAGCATATAGGGCTGAGGTGTGGGACCGGTTGGCTCATGATCTCACTAGTGCCACAGGGATTCCAAGGACTGGTGAGCAGGTCCGTCACCACCATGCGGACCTGAAGAGACGTAAGCAGGACCAACTGAACCTTTGGATCCAGGAGGTCCGGCAAATGCCCAACGCCCCACTACTGAGTAAATTACATTTAATTATGTATGTAAGAAATTAACCTAGCTGATATTATGGAGATGTGTATTCCAATATTACTTTATTTATATTACAGCTGCAGGTGTCTGTTCTGCGAACCGCAGATCCTATGGCGATAGGCTGGTATGGTTGTGCCACCAGGCAGGTAAGTAATCCTCTCCCTGTAACTGTAAATAAATATAAAAGTATGACAGTTAGCAAAAGAGTGCAGTGTAGTCACTAAGTAAAAAAATGTGCAAGTAACAGTGTGAGTGTTTGCAAGTATTGCTTGATTTCAAAAGTGTGTTGCAGTCTGTAATCCAAACAGAAAAATGAATTGAAATAAAGTCTGAAATAAAGATGCCCCACCTGTAATATAATAGTACACAACCTGCAGCAGGCTGAAAAGTACAAAAGTACAGCTGCAGAAGATGAGCAAATCACATGTGTGAAATATATACCTGTTGAAATACTGAAACATGACAGAAGTGAGACTGTTGGAAAGGATTGTAATAACTACAGGTAAAACATGTCAATAAAGCCTAGAAGTAAGTACCATCCTGCATTGTAAAAATAAAACAAGCGAGAGAGTGTGAGAAAGAGTTATGAATCCACCAATAAAGTAGTAATAACTCCTAAATAAAGTATACTGCAGTCACTACAGAATGAAATGAATGTGACAAGCAGAACCAAACTGCGAAATGTGTTCAAAATGTTCCTGCAGCTGGAATGTGTACCTAAAACTGGATATGTTGAAATCAGTCTGCAATATACAGATAGTATGATTGTCTGAAATACCAAGCATCCACAGTTGTCTATAGCTATATAAAGCAAATATAGCAGGATGATGTAGCTGAACAGAGCCAGATATGAACGTGTATGAATAAAAATAGAAATGTATATTGATGTAGCAGTAACATTCCTATCACCAACTTGAAGTAGTTATCACATAGGAAACTGTAGGTAGAACTGTAGTGTGTATATATCTGCAGCTATTAGAAATGTACAGCATATGTATTGGTATTTGAAGGTGTTAATTATATTTTCTTCGCCCTACCCTATAACCACATATAATCCATTCCACGTGAAATTGGTATGTGCAATCACAATTAACACCCCTGGACATTTGTCCTGTTGGGTCATACATACTTGCATGTACGTTGATGCATCTGCCCTTTTCATACATCCAAACCTGATGGCCTGTTGCCATCAATCAACCCTGCATGTTGTTGGACTGTGTATTGCTGTTCAAATTATGCATGTGTTATGCTCGCTGTTCAATGGTGTGAATATCTGGGTGTTTGGTTAATGGGAATACTAATGCATGCTGTTACAACTAATTGCAAATGGTATTGTATGTTACTAACCCAAACTGTCATGACATAATGCAAAACATAGGACGACAGAGAAGGCGGGTACCAGTGGACCCACCACTCCCATCTCAGCTGGCGAGTGCAACTGGCAGTAGTGCCCAGTCCGGACCCTCCTCCGGTAGGTCTGTGCCACCTGCGGGTGGAAGCGCTGCAGGGGATGGGGCTCATCCCCCCTCTGCAAGTGTGGCCAGAGGAGGACCACCACTCACCCTCTGTAGCGTCCGGACTGTGGTGCGTAGGGAGATCCAGAAATCTGTTCTTGGGCCCCTATGCCAGCTTGAGGCACAGGTGGCACACCTAACGGGCATGCTTGTTGCCCGGCCTACACAGCCCCCAGCACAGCCCTGTCCTGGGCAGTGAAGGCACAGTGGCAACTGCCCATGGGTGGGGATATCAGTTCCACTGTTGCCATCTGTAGGCTCATGGGCTCTAGATATCCAAACATCTGTCCCCGTCAATTGTGTAACCCCCTCACACGTGTCATACACCGCCCCTGTATGCGTCTTGTCTTGTCTGTTGACCTACCCAACCTACCTCCCAAGCTATACCAACTTCCTTTACCTGACATACCCCTCTCACCTGAAAAAAAAAAAAAAAAAAAAAGGGCACTCTGTACCCACAAACAAATTACGCCCCATACATAGCTGCCCAGTTTGCACACATCTGCTGGACATGGAAACTGTCAATTACAATTGGCTGTACAACAAGTATTATTGTTGTCCTAACACCTCTCTCAGAGGTGGAAGGTTTCAAATGTCACACCAAATTACATACAGATGCACAGCTGTTGCTGATGAAGAAATGGGCAGCTATGGGCCTTACCTACATCACTCCTGCAAAACCCAAGCTTGTTTCCCTACTGTCTTACCCTCTTTGTGACCCCTTTTTCACCACTTTCCTGTCTCCCCATTTTCATTTCTTTCAAAGAAAATAGTGTGGGTGTGCGCACGAGTAAGCACTTTTAAGCGGTTGTAAGTGGGTGTGCGCGGAGCTGAACGCTAGTGCGCATGCGGGAGCTCCGCACAAACCAGCACTAACCTGGTTACAACTGCTTAAAAGTGCTTTAGTCATTCTGAATGACAGGTCCTGTAGTCAGTTCAAAAGCAAAATAAAATCCCACTGTCAGTCCCGAACCCAGGATCTTGGAAACAGTAGTCTGCATGACTTACCACTAAGCCATGACTGTTATATATGAATATTGTGCTACAATAAATATGTCATGTAATAGTAGGAATGAATGTAAAGGGAATATAGGATGTGTAGTACACAAAGCATGTCATGTATATTTACTGTCAAATCTAGTGGATTTCTATAATAGTAGTGTGTGAACAGAAACAGCCATGCTAGTTGGTAGCTAGTAGGTAATAATGTCACTGTGGTACCTTGCAAGCCACACACCACAAGTCCCACAGGAAAGCACACACACCCATATTAACAGTAGTAGTAGTAGTTGTAGGTGTCAGTTTACATACACACTTAGTACAGGAAACAGGAGAGATGAATGGAGAAATGTTAATCTACAACACAGCCTGAATTATGAGAGAGATACTAACCTTTACACTCACAGAACAGTTTCCACAGCATACCAGCATGGTCATAGGTTCATATGTTCATAGGTTTATACTAGGCTATCTGCCCTAAGGCATTTATAAGCCTAGCCCAAAGTTTTGTGGCTTACGCCACCCCTTATGTTAAAAAATACTGTGCCCATTAGTTTGTTGTGCCTCTGTCCAGCAGTGACACAGAGATGATTCCCGGGGTAAACTTATGATCTCCCATCCACCGGTCAAGATTTCTCTTGAACAGAGCCAGCGAGGTGCTCTGCCTCACATGGACCGGGATTTTATTCCACAGCATAGGGAGTTTCTGGGTGAAAAATCTATCCCTCCAGCATGTCCTATTTATATCCGTGCTAAGGTTTAAGTTGCTTGCTCTAGTGGATCTGGTAGATTTGGATTTTTTGAGGTGGAGCATGTCCATTAATTCCGGGTTGGACATGGCCTTGTATGTCAGGCAGAGGTCACCTCTGAGCAGATGGTATGCAACTGAATAGAGCTGGAGTTTCTTCAGTCTGGCAGCATATGACAGATTTTGGAGTTCCTTTATCCTTTTGGTGAGGAACTTTTGGGGTCTCTCCAATTGCTGCAGGTGTCGGGTGAGATACATCCCGAATGGGGCATTGTACTCGATCATTGGTCTGATAAGTGAAGAGTACAGGGGAACAATGACCTCACTTGATCTGGATGTGAATCCCTTCATGATCAGGTGGGCAGTGTAGAAGGTCTTTCTAACCACTTTAGCAATGTGAGTGTCAAAAGAAAGGCCACTGTCAACCTGGGTCCCCAGGTCCCTGATAACCTCTTCTGTGCTTAGTGGATTGCCACCTATATGGTAGCTTGGGGTTACCTTGTTTTTCCCGAAGGGTATGACTATACATTTTTGGCATTTAACTTCAGGCCATGGCTCTGGCACCAGCTATCAGTTTCCGTGAGACCCTCTGAAGGATATCTGTGTCCGATGTACTTTCCACTATGGCGCCCAGTTTGCAGTCATCTGCAAACTTTGTCAGCCATAGTCCTCCTATATTTGCCTGTACTTCTGAGAAGTAGATGCCGAACAACAGGGGGCCAAGGACTGAGCCCTGTGGGACACCACTTGTGACCGGCTTGGAGTCTGACATGGCGCCAGCAACTCTAACCCTGTGGGTTCTGTCCTTTAGCCAGTTTGCAACCCATCTTGTGACATATGGGTTTACATTTAAGCTGGTAAGTTTCTCTATAATACCCGAGTGTGGTATTGTGTCGAAAGCTTTTGCAAGGTCAAGGTAGGCTGTATGGACTGCCTTTCCCTCATCAATGGCCTTGGTGACTGTTTCGAAAAAGTCGACCAAGTTCAAAAGGCATGATCTGCCCTTGACAAAGCCAAACTGGGTCGGGTCCAATGTCTGCAAGTCCCCTATGTCTTTTTTTATGAGTTCCATTATGATCCTCTCCATAGCTTTGCAGACCAGGCTTGTTAAGCTTATGGGGCGGTAATTACCAGGGTCCATAGAGGCACCGCCTTTGTGGAGTGGGACCACAGTTGCCTTACACCACTCCTTGGGCACGTATCCTGTGGTAAGGCTAAGATTAAACAGCTGCCTTATGTGCGGGTTTAGTTCCTCATTGAGTTCGTGTAGCACACAGCTGGGGACACCATCCGGTCCCATTGATGCTGTGTTTTTAGCTTTAGAGAGAGCAGCTTTCACCTGCGCATTTGAGATGTCTGGGAGGCTACACTCCACTGGGATAGTTATCTCTCCTTTTGGGGGGAGGGTGAAGTTTGCACTGAACCTGTCTGCCAGTATGTTGGCAATGTCTGTGGGTTCAGTGATTTTTGTATCATTTTGGACTAATTCTGAGCATATCTGGGAGTTTCCACCCAGGTTTCTAACATAGCTGAAGAAGGCCTTATGATTGTCTTTTGAATCTATGGCAATTTTTCTCTCAAAGTTGGCCTTGGATGATTTTATGAGTGCTCGTATTTTTTTACTAATAATGATCAAGGGTGTCTTCTCTTTTAGGATTTTGCTCTATCATGTAACAGCTTTCTCCTTTTATTGTAAAGTTTGTTTATGGCTGGGGTCCACCAGACTGGACGTTTGCCCTTGGTGGAAAGAGTCTTGGTTTTATTAGGGATTGCCTGATCCATGCAGTCCTGGAGGTGTTCGTAGAAGGCATTTGTAAGGGCTTCCGCAGATTGGGTTGTGGTTTCCACTGGCTCGGGGGCCTTGAAGGATACCACACCAGTCTTGAGTAGTGTGAAGTTTGCTTTAGAGAAGTTCTTCACTGTGGTCTTTTTTGTTTGGGGTGGGGGCGGGATGTGGATTTCTAGTGAGATTAGTTTATGATCTGATCTCACCAATGAGGGATATACTTCCGGTGTGGAGCATTTTGTCCCCATGTTTGTGATGATGAGATCTAGTATATTTTCTCCTCTTGTGGGAATGGTGACTAGTTGTTCCATGGCATTTGAATTTATGAACTCCAGGAACCTTTGGGCTAGAAAGTTGGGGCTTGAGTAATGTTCCCAGTCTATATTCGGGTAGTTGAAGTCACCCAATATAATGGTGTTTGGAGATACATGTATACCCTCCAGTGTCTTCAGGAAGGCTGTGTGGGGTTCCTGAGTTTGAGAGGGTGGCCTGTAGCATGCTACAAATTGTAGAGCAGTTTTGCCTATGGTTAATTGCACCTGGATGGTTTCCGATGCTTCGTGCGTTGCCACCAACCTGGAGGTGTGGGTATCCTTGATGAATATGGATACACCCCCTCCTTTTGTGGTGTGGTCCGGGTTTTGGGGCCGGAACGCATGATATGACGTAAAACCTGATAGTGCCGGGGTGCTCTCAGGAGCCTTGAACCAGGTTTCAGTCACAGCACAGACATCGATGTTCTCCATACTGAGAAGGGCCTCTAGTGTGTGCATTTTGAGATTTAGACTTCTGGCATTGAGCAGCATTACCCTTAGTTTCTTCCCATTTTTGTTTTCTAGGGTGGTAGGTTTAGAATTTGAACCTTGCCTAAAAAAGGCACTATGGGGGTGGCAAGAGCATTAGCCAATATCTGGAATCCCAGGGGTGACAGGTGCAAGCCGTCCCTTGCGAAGCAGCGTGGCTTGTCAAGCATGTCATCCCAGGCAGACAGACACTGGATCCCCTTTGAATGACACCAGAAATTAAGCCAATTGTTAAAGCTGATCATCTTGTCTCTATGTTGTGGCATCATTCTTTGTGAAGGAAGGATACTGCTCAGGGTCAGGGTCATACCTGCCTGGGCTACATAATCAGAGAGCTCCTCTATGTCTCTTTTCATGTAGTCCAGGGAGGTACGTCTCAGGTTGTTCACACCAGCATGGACAATGACTGTGTCATATTTGTACTTGCTGTGGAGTGACCCGAGTGCTTGTGTTATGTGGCGGATTCTAGCGCCCGATAGGCAGCTTACTGTGACCCTCTCCTTGTTCAGCCTGGTGAGTGGGACGTCAGTGTGTCTGACTATGGAGTCACCTATGACAAGTATGTTTGGTGTTGCATTTGGCCTTAAGGGCTGTGACTGCTTTGCACACTGATTTTGTGGTTTATGTGTTGCCTGTGGTGTGTCATGAGGTGGCAGTTGCTTGGGTGTCTGCTTTGGAGGCCTCTGCTGTTTAGGTAAATTTTTGCTCAGAGCCTCCGAGTATGTCTTTGTGTGTTTATGTGTTTGATTCATTGTTGTGATAGCTTTATGTGAGACTGGTTTTGTGGTGTGTGTAGTTGCCTTCTCCTCCTGTCTGGTCTTGCCAGTCCTGAGTTGAGAGAGCTCAGCCTCCAGTTTGGCCAAATAGCTGCATCTCTTGCAAGTATTTGTGTTATGTGGGAGGAGGAGAGGGTTGTCTGTGTACATGAGGCAATTGTAACATTGCCTCAATATTCCCAGATTCACCAACTGGACAGGAGAGGACACCAGCATCGGGCCCTTTGACATGCTAGAGAAATTAAGAAGTTAGGGGTGTAACTGAATAAGAGAGGACTTAGTAAGGAAGTGGGTACTCCTGGGCGGGGGGGGGTTCGCTAGTGAGGGACTTTGTATAATACAAAAGTGCTAAACCTGAAAAGAAGATGCTTTTAAGACAAGTGCTGAGCTTTTTCTTTTTTGGAGAAAAAAAAAAGCTTTTAGGAACAAGTGATGCGCTTTTTAGCTAAGGGATATACTGTTTAGATTACTAGTAGAGCAGTTCTAAGGGAAAAAATGAAGAACAGACTCTATGGATCCAGAAAAAGTTCAATCCTGTTAAACCAGAGCCGCCCGATGCTGCTCTAGTGGCAACTCCGTGCTAAATCGCGCTAAAGCATGCTAAAGCGTGCTTGATAGCAGGGGCTGGAAAGAGCCAGGAATTGACCCAAAACGGCCAATAAAACTACAGTTTCAAGTCAGTAACCACTCCCACGGGGGGCAGGGAAGCTGCTCAATGTTTTTCACTGCCACTGATCAACAGAGAGACTTTCCTTTAGCCCAAGCAAAAATGGCCTCACAGAAACTTACAAACAGTTCAAGAACAGCAAGCCTGTAACTGAACTTTTTTAAATCTCAGAAAAGTGGGAAAAAAGCAAGATTTTTTTTGTTTTGTTTTTCAGAGATAGCAGAGGTTCACAAGTAATATCAAGTTATAACAGTGCAGTAAATGACCCCACACAAGAGTGCTAGGCCAAAGACAGAAAATATGCAAGTTTTGAGGAAAAAACGATTTTAAAATTAAGTGCAAACAGGAAATTCAGTAAACAGCTTTTGGTTGTGCTCTAAATACAGCTACTAATGCAGAAATCAAGTTTAACAAGCCAGAAAATGCTCAAACTAGGCAACTATGCAGAAAAACTTAGCAAATAAACAGAGGAAAAATACTTAAAATCTCAAAAGTGGCTCCTTTCTTCTCTCAGCGTTTTCTCCTCTTGGTGGGTGCTTCACCAACAGCCAACAAACCTGAAAGGATGCCAAAACCACGAGGCAACCCTTATAATCTGAAAGGGCAATGCCTATCTCACATACCCTTTTATATCACTGTCCTGAAATCACAGTGAGAACTGCAATCAGTACACAAATGGCTGCATGCAATCAGCAAATGCTGGCTAACAATTGGTGTAGAGGCCATCACATGGATATATGCAGATACCTACAAAAGCATCCTGTACTCCCAGTCCATGCATGCAATACATTCATTGCACCGTCTGGCGGCAGAGAGAGAGAGAGAGAGAGAGAGAAAAATAAAGAAAAAAAAAGAAAATAAAAATACAAACAAAAACTGCACTTAAGAAAACTAAGTTGAAGCTGTGATCAGTGACAGTATCAAGCTGGGCTAGCAGCAGCAGGAACCTATACAAACAGTAACACAATCAGCTGCGACAAACACAGGTAATGTAAAGTAACAATTTAATAGTCTACATACTGTGAACCCTCCATATGTGTTATTGGTCTTTATCTATATGTATGTCTATGTGATAAGTTGTGTGTATGCTGTTTAACCCAAAGGGGATGACTATACATTTCATGCCATTCAGTGTTAGGCCATGATTCTGGCACCAGTTGTCCGTTTCAGTGAGGCCTGTCTGTAGGATGTGTGTGTCAGCTGGTGTATCGACTATGGTGCCTAGTTTTCAGTTATCTGGGAACTTTGTCATCCACAACCCGCCCATGTTTGCTTTCACATCTGAGAAGTAAATGCCAAACAAGAGGGGTCCTAGGACAGAGCCCTGTGGGATACCACTTGTGACTGGCTTTGAGTCTGACATGGCTCCCACATGTTTGACTATATGGATTCTGTCATTTAACCAGTTTGCAACCCATCATGTGACATATGTGTTAACATTTAAGCTGATGATCTTGTCTATGATGCCTGAGTGTGGTATTGTGTTGAAGGCCTTAGGCAAGTCCAGGTAGGCTGTATGGACTGCTTTGCCCTCATCAATGGCTGTAGTGACTGTCAACCAGGTTCAAAAGGCAGGATGATTAGATGATGGACAGGATACAGTGGGCATTGACCAGGGTAATGTGGTATCTGTGGCACATGCTTCCCCACACAGCAGCCATGGGCAGGGTCCTGAGATGGTACCACACAGACAGTTGCCCATGGGTTCTCGTGGGAGCATCCGTAGGCGTACTACCTCTGGCAGACGTGCCCAAAGAGGTCTGTCAACCTCAGCTATGTTTCGGGCTGTCATGCAGGCACAGTCACGTATGGAAAGTTACACCAGACAGGGTCTGAGGGAGCTGAGAGCATGTCGCACATCCATGACTGATGACTGACAGTATGCGTGACATTGCGGATGCTATCCGCAATTTCACTGATGTCATAGACAGACATTGTGGGGACATATTACAGCAGTTCCACAACTACATGTCCATGAGCCAGGACAATGGTGGACGGTTGCGGCATTGACGTGGCCATATGCCAGCAACAGCAACAGCTGGCAGTCGGCATGGATGACAACAGGCCCGTGGATGCCCCCATAGTGCCAGCAGCAGCCCCAGCAATGCTGGGTCTGTGCTGTCATTAGACTGCCCCAGGAGACCACGTGCACATGGCTCTGGACAGTCCCAACAGGGACCTGTGTCCAGTCAATGAACACCCACTTCTGATGACAGTACCCAGTCTGGCTTAGTACCGGATATGGTCCGTAGCACCCCTGCCAGGCACAGGTACCATGTCCGTGGCCACAGACACTGATCTGTATGACCTGGCAGGTGCAGTCTGTGGCTGTCCACAGACTCCAGTATATGGCAGCCATGAGGTGGAACTGTGTGCATGCATACACACATGCAAAATGTTAACATCTAGGGCCACCACATACACGCACACACTGCATCAACAGTGCCCCACCCTGTACTGCTGTCCCTCACCAATGCACATACACATACATGTCAATTGGTGGTATCAGTGGCAGACTCAGGCATACCTATTTCACACCCTGTGCATATGATGAAACTGTCTCACCTCCTGCAATCTCTAACAGTGCAGGAACAGGTTAACATGTTGCTGATGCACAGGGTGACTACATAGATGTGTATTAATAGTATCATGTTGGTAACAGTACAGTGTGCTGATATGATTGTGTGTATATCCCAGCATGCCAGATGCAGTAACTGTATGACTGTCCTGAATTGTTATCTACACCCATAGTAAGTACCATAGTGTAACAGCTACACATTTTTGCATACTGGTGGTAAGGATGTCAACAGATAGCCACATACATAGGTAGCACAGGGGAGAAGGTAATGCAAGTAGTGATACGCAATGATGGGCATGTACACTAATGGTGGCATGTTGCCCACAACAACTATGCAATGTGGATGTTTGCGCATGTTGATATGTGTGCAGTACCAATTTAATTTAAATTAAATTAAATTTTAAATAATTTCAGTTTTACCATGGACATCTGAGCTGTGCATTCCTGGGTACATGTTTATAGTGCCTGCATATTTGCACTGTTACCTACTGGAAGTGGTACCCCTTCTTTGTTGTACAATGGACTACTTCCAGCTCTGCTTACTGTAGCTTTGTTTACATGCATGTTTGCTTGAGGTTCCCTGGAACACTGATTCCACCTGCAATGCAGATTTACAGAGCTTCTGTGGATTCCTAGTGACATCTGCATAGCTTACTATACGTATGTCAATGTCTCACTTGACAGAACGTCACTGTTTGTCCTGTTTGCATGTACATTGCCTGTGACACATTGCATATGACTTACCTGGCATTTGCCCACGTGTGCAGTCATAAATGCCAGCACTATGAAATCAGAAGCAGTACACCCACACATACTCACCTTCAGTATGTTGTTCCCCATTGGCCCTATGTGTTGGTAATCACCATGGCAATTGCACTACTATGTTAGCATGTGCAAAGGTAACTTGTGAATCACCTCTATGGTCCAGTTGTGGAATATGTGAGTCATGTGGCAATGTCACAGCTGCCACATGTATGCAGTCAACCCTCTCCCCTGGCCAGGAACGTACAACAAATGTGTGAGATGCAACCACATAGCCAATCTGGGGACTGAGCACTCTGAACCCAGTACTGGCATACCCTGTCAGGTGGCATGACATACTACAGTGACTACAATACCAGTCTGACATAGACCTGCACTGACAGCAATCCAAACACATGAACACACTGGGGCATACTTGGAGCCTCAGAATAGCATCCTGCCTGAGCATCACACACCTCTGCAGCTGGCACACAGGCATACGTTACATTGGAACAGAGCACATGCCACACATGGCACGCACATCCTGTGTGCCAAATACTCACAGCCTGTAGGGCTACACAACACACCTGTTACAGATATGTCAGGTACCTCTCTTGGCCGGTGCAGTGGGGTCCTGCTCAACAGGCTGTACATGGTGAAGGTCACAGTGATATGCTCGTGGGGCACTATGGTCTACCACATAACACATGCATACAGGTCAGTCAGAGGCATGGACACATGGACTCAGTCATTGTCCATGCCACTATGGATGACCTGAGACGAACCTCCCTGGACTACATGGTAGGGAACATAGAAGGGCTCTTTCAGCATTTGGCACAGGTTGGTGTGAGCCTGACCTTGGTTGCCATCATACCCTCACCAGATATGCTACCACAATATGTAGGAAGGGTGTTCTATGTCTACATTTTGCTCAATCTCAAATGTCATTCATAAGGTATCCAATGGCTGTCAGCGTGTGCTTACATGCTAGGGAATTCACAATGATTTGCGAGGGGCAGCTTGCAGGTGTCACCCATGGGCCATTGTATGTTGGCGAAGCCTCTTGATACACATAGTGCATTTTGATGCAGGGCTCATATTGCATAGCCACCTCCGCGGGTATCACACGGGATATGACACTAACAGTAATGCTACACAACACCAGCAGTGTACACCGCAAGATGCATGCACTGGACACTGTCCTCAGCACGGTAAACTGCAATATCTGTGCAGTAACAGATTCCTGATTCACAGCTCACAGGTGCAGCCCATCACTGCCAGGTTATACCTCATACCATGCCTGTCATCCCCTACACATGTACCACACATGAACAGGGGGGAGGTATCTCAAGGCACCACAGATACACACACCTCCAGGTTGTTGGCACAGCACAAAGCATCAGGGCGTATCCATGTGCAGCTAACAGTGTGTTGGACTGCCTTCTGGTTCATAGCCTGACACACACAACCCTCCCATACACAGGAAACCCACCTGTCCTCCCTAACAACACTGGGAATATGACGGTGTCTACATATGTCTTTATATGTCTGGACTGCATCCAGCCAAACATTGTGTGTGAGCATTACTGTAGCTACAACACATTAGCTGAAAGGTTCCTAGCATGTAGTCACTGAATTGCAGTGGAACAACATGTTACCACTCCCACAACAGGTGGGAACATGCAGCACTTGTTCATTGACTACATGTAGACTATATGGCCCAGACCAGATGTGTATCCCATGCTGTTAGGATGATACCATATACAACTCACACTGTATATACACATATCGCATGCAGCCCCTGCACAGTAAGACACATTCATAATGTTAGGCAGTGCAAATACCATTTATACACTTGAGGCATGTGTCAGACATGGGAACTATTGAAGGTCACAGGTATATATGTGTATGTGGCACACACATGCATCATGTGTGCATTGCCATTGCTGGTTTAAGCAATGTCATGCATTGTTATGAACAACAACCCACACATGGGCATTTTGTGTGACACAAACACACGTGGCAGTTGTGGGTTACCAAAACATACCTAACTGTGCTATGACAGTAGTAAGAGACCCAGTAGCGTAGCACACTATTTGCATTACTGGGCGATTTGCCCTGTTTGACAGTACTTGTAGTGTGGTGACATCACCTGTGTTTACTGGGGGAATATGCAGCATCTGGTGTATTGTAGTAGTTGCCAAAAGGAATGTTTTTCTCACACTTGCAATTACACACACCCTACTATCCCCCCCACACACACACTTGTCATTTGCAGGATTTATACTCTTTCCTAACTATGTTATGACACTTAAGAGAGACGCATTAGTAGAGTGTGCTATTCGAATTACTGGGAGGTTTCTCTTCTCCGGCTGTACTTATAGGGTGCTGACATCATCAGTGTTTGGAAAGGGGAATGTGCAACATGTAGTGTGTTCTCCTAGTTGCCAAAAGGGACATTTCTTTAATACAGACTTGTATACACAGTAACTTCCCTCCACACACACACACTGAGCATTTGCAGAATTCAAGCCTCTACCTAACTATGTTATGACACTTGAGACGGACGCATTAGCGGAGCGTGCTGTTTGCATTACTGGGAGGTGTCCCTTCTCCTGCTGTACTTATATGGTGCTGACATCATCATTGTTTAGAAAGGGGAATATGCATCCTGTATTGTGTTCTCCTAGATGCCAAAAGGGACATTTTTTTCATACAGACTTGCACACACGCTAACCCCCTCCACACACACCGGGC
Source organism: Protopterus annectens (assembly GCF_019279795.1). NCBI lineage: Eukaryota > Metazoa > Chordata > Ceratodontiformes > Protopteridae > Protopterus > Protopterus annectens. Next base: position 1,377,508,227 of record NC_056744.1, on the reverse strand, counting down.
ATTTGTAGGATTCAAACCCCTATCGAACTATATTATGACACTCTAGATGGATGCATTAGCAGAATGCGCTATTTGCATTAATGGGAGGTTTCCCTTCTCCTGCTGTACTTATAGGGTGCTGACATCATCAGTGTTTAGAAAGGGGAATGTGCATCCTGTACTGTGTTCTCCTAGTTGCCAAAAGGGACATTTCTTTCATACAGACTTGCACACACACTAACTCTCCTCCACACACACTGGGCATTTGCAGGATTCAGACCCCTACCTAACTATGTTATGACACTCGAAATGGATGCATTAGCGGAGCACGCTATTCGCATTACAGGGAGGTTTCTCTTCTCCTGCTCTACTTATAGGGTGCTGACATCATCAGTGTTTAGAAAGGGGAATGTGCATCCTGTAGTGTGTTCTCCTAGTTGCCAAAAGGGTCTTTTCTTTCATGCAGACTTACACACACACTAAACCCCTCCACACACAGTGGGCATTTGCAGGATTTAAACACCTACCTAACTATGTCATGACACTCAAGACAGACACATTAGCAGAGCGCGCTACTCGCATTAGAGGTTTCACTTCTCCTCCTGCACTTATAGGGTGCTGAAATCATCAGTGTTTAGAAAGGGGAATGTGCATCCTGTAGTGTGTTCTCCTAGTTGCCAAAAGGGACATTTCTTTCATACAGACTTGCACACACACTAACGCCCCTCCCCACACACTGGGCATTTGCAGAATTCAAACCCCTACCTAACTATGTTATAATACTTGAGACAGATGCATTAGCGGAGCACGCAATTCACATTACTGGGAGGTTTTCCTTCTCCTGCTGTACTTATAGGGTGCTGACATCATGAGTGTTTAGAAAGGGGAATGTGCATCCTGTAATGTGTTCTCCTAGTTGCCTAAAGGGACATTTCTTTCCTACAGACTTGCACACACACACTAACCCCCCCTCCACACACACTGAGCATTTGCAGGATTCAAACTCTTACCTAACTATGTTTTGACACTCAAGACGGACACATTAGCAGAGCATGCTATTCACATTAGTAGGAGGTTTCCCTTCTCCTGCTGTACTTATAGGGTGCTGACATCATCATTATGTAGAAAGGGGAATGTGCATCCTGTAGTGTGTTTTCCCATTTGCCAAAAGGGACATTTTCCTCACACAGACTTGCACACACAACAACCCCGCTTACCCACACACACACACACACACACACACACACTGAGTATTTGCAGGATTCAAACCCCTACCTATCTGCATTATGACACTTGACAGAGACACATTAGCAGAGTGCACTATCCGAATTACTGGGCACCTGTTTTGCACTGCAGTATTTATAGGGTGCTGACATCATTATTTCTACAGAGTTATATACATCTAGTACTCCCTGTCAGGTGGGGGATAGATTATACATGCATTTGCAGCCACCTACTTCAGGGTCAGATATGCACATCGCACTGGCAGGTATGTTCTATACCATGCTTCATGACCACAGGACCTGTAACACACAACACAACCAGTCCAGACCACCCCTCCCACATCCTGGACACACACTTTGCTTCCCTGGGACCAGTGCCAGGATATGCAGGTGTTCACATACACCATTCCAGTTGTTAATGTCAGGTACAGGCATATTGTATGTGGGAACTACTCAGGCCTCTACAACATTACCCTACAGCCACTACAATTTGTGAGTCCATGTGCTATGGCAGAACCACTCAACACAGCCACAAGGGGGAATACATATTGCACCTGACCATCTGCAACATGGGTACTCACTGTTCCACACCAGAGGTAGACCACCATTGTTGATATCTGACCATACCCACCTTTCCCTGGACATCCATTTCCCATCCCCACCCCCAGGCAAGGTTGTCACTGCAAAAAAACTGTATTTATCAAAAGCAGACTTTACACTTGTGAAGACTGGGGCGGAAGACTTCAAAGGACCCATGCTGGGGGGAGTATACAGGCCACTGCATAATCCTTGACAATTGCATTCTATGAGCATGTGGAAGGTTTGCATTGATCATGCTATCCCAAATATACCCATGACTGCTCCACAACAGGACACCTGTCAGGTGTACACCAGCCATATATGAGCTGTTCAACAGACAGAGTGAGCTAATACATTGCAGAGCAGTAGCCCACAGAGGGAGGACATCTCTGAACAGTACCGTCACGTCACTTCAATCCCTCATAATCATCATGACACAGTGTTGACAGTGAAATCGTCCAGACAATGCAGATAAGTCTCCCCTCAATCTGCTATTGGTGCCCACTTACTGTTGGAGGTCCTCAGCAACCCTCTTCCAGCACACACCAACAACATGGATGTGGCTTAGCAAATTCAAACCCTGGGATCTCCACTGTGTCCCTGCTTGACAGAGGCACAGCACACTAGTCTCACACGGTGCCTTATTTGACCTACTTTACAGTGGCACAGCAGCCTACTGTACTGGGGAAGCAGACGCCAAGCACACTCTGGCTAAGCTGTCATTCCCTAGGGCAAACAGCCTGGTGTTGACCTCTACACCCATATGTTTAATTGTCAGATGCACATTATTTGTTGCTGATAGACTGTTTGCAGGTCTTTATTGCCATAGCATTCCTTGTTTGTATGAACAACTTGTGTATCTGTGGAAGATGTCTGCATATGGGAGGGATCCACTATATCACATATGTCTCTGTAGTCATTTAACTGTGTGCACTAGGCAGACTGCTGTAATGTGGTTGGTTCCTGGAATAACACGTACAAATACCAGATATGTGTGGCCAACTGCTAAACAGAGATTTGGCCCAAGTGTGTGAGCATGCCCAGTTCAGCCTTCCCATGGCATGTTGTCTGACATATGTCTCATTTATCAAAGTGTGTGAGCATGCCCAGTGTGAGCTTTCCATATGTTGAACTCTGCAGCCCACCACATTTGTGGATGAGTGTGAACTTCAACAATATCTCCAGTTTATTGTTGTGTGTTGTGTGCGATGTTGTGTAGTTACTGTCCAACTGCTTTGTGTGTGAACACAACAGGGATTATAGTGTGCCTGCAGGGTTTGCATGGGATACTTTGCATACAGTTGTCAACATCCTTTCATACTGACTTAACACTGTAGTACCGTATAGTGTACTGGTTCAATACTTTCACTGTGGTGGACAGTATCCTGGGCTTTAGTCCTATCACTGCTTTACATTTCCATAGTGAGCACAACAGCCTGGTTAGGGGCCAGTTGTGCACATCTGAACATGTTGCATTATGTTCAGATATGAACTACTTAAACCAGGCTTGTCCAACAGTGGTAGTGTATTCCACAACATAGGTGTACATTGGCAAACACTAGTGATGTGCCCTAGGCCATTTCTAATGCTAGTCGGAGAGTGTGTTTGTCCTTCGACACACATTGTAAGTGGAGTTTGCCATGACATATGTCATGGTTAGTATACTGTGCCTCCGTCTACCTGTAACATAACAGTGATACCCAGGGTAAACCTACCATCTCCCATCCACTCATCAAGATTCCTCTTGAGGAGACTCGATGAGTGACTCTATGGATAACCTGTACTGGGAGTTTACTCATGAGTGGGGGTGGCTTCTGTGTTATGGATCATGCAGTACAGCCTGTCCTATGTATGTCAGTGCTGGAGTTCAGGTCTCTCATGTGCAGAGCTCACTGCCATTCAGATTGTACAAGGTACAGCATGTTCATTGATTCCATCTTGGACATGGCTTTATACATCATGCACAGCTTGCCTCTGGGTGGGCTGTATGGCAGTGTGTGGAGCTGCAGTTTGTTTAATCAGGCAACACATGGCATCTGTTCAAGCTCTTTGATACTCCTGGTGAGGTACTGTTGGGGACTTTACAGTTGATGGAGGTGTCTGCTGAGGTACATCCCACAGGGGCTATTGTAGTCAATTGTAACACTGATGAAGGATGACTGCAGAGCCACAATGACCTCCCATTATCTAGATCTGACAACCTTCATGATTAGGTGAGTATATGGTGTGTTTCTGTAAACACTACAGCCACATGTTTGTCCAATGCAGGATATCTATCACCTTGTGTCCCCAGGTTTCTCATTACATGTTAAGTACGTAATGGGATAACACCTATGTGGTAATTGATGGGCACTTACTGTATATCCACGGGGGATGACTATACAGTTTTCTACAATTAGCTTGCTGACATGGCTATGGAACCAGTTGTCTGTTTCTGTGTGGCCCTTTTGTGGGATGCTTATGTCAGCTGGAGGGTCAGATATGGTGGCCAGTTTGTAGTCCTCTGCAAACATGTTCAGACACAGTCCTTCCATGTTGGCTTGTACCTATGGGACATATATACCAAACGAGGGAGGTCCCAGGACCAAACCTTGTGGGATGGCAATTATATCTGGTTTGTAGTCTGACATGGCTGCAGCATGTCTGACCATGTCAGTTCTGTCTTTGGTCTGGTTTGCAACCCGTCTACTGACATAGGGGTTTATATTTAAACTGGTGAGCCTATCTATAATGAACATGTGGGATATTGTATGGAAGCCTTTGCAAGGTCCAGCTATGCTGTGTGGACCACATTGCCCTCATCAATGAATTTAATGACTATTTCAAGTGAGTCAAACATGTTTAAGGGGCAGCATCTGCACTTAAGAAAGCCACACTGGGTAGGGTCCGGTGTCAGTAGGTCCCCAATATCTTTATGTCTGTGGTACATGCTGATCCTTTCCATAGCTGTGCAGAACAAGCTTGTCAAGATTCTGGGGTGGTAGTTTGCAGTATCCATTCAGGCAACACCTTTGTTGGGAAGGACCACTGTTGTTGTTGTACACTGCTCTTTGGGTACATATCCTGTGGTAAGGCTGACATTGCGCAGTAGTGTGATTTGACATTCCATTCTTCTTGGAGTCCATGTTGGACTCAGCCTAGGACACCATCTCATACCATTGCTGCTGTGTGTTTTGCTTTGTAGATTCTGGCTGTTACCTCAGCATCTGCAATGTCAGGGGGCCAGCAGTCTGCTGGGATAGATATTTTGCATTCTGGGGGGGGGGGTTGCACTGCACCTGTCAGGTTGTATGCTGGCAATATGTGTGTGTGTTTGGTATGTTGTTTGTAATATATGAGTGATTCAGAGCATATCCGTAAATTCCCAGCAAGGTTCCTACCATCAGTTGAGACAGCCTTGTGATTATCCTTAGTGTCCTGTACAATTTGTATCTTCATAGGTTCATAGGTTCATACTAGGCTATCCACGCTAGGGCATTTATAAGCCTAGCCAGAGTGTGTGCGGCTTTCACCACCCCTTACTATGTGAATATTATGGCCATTTATGATTTACTTTACTGTGCTTTTGTCTGGACATGACACAGTGAAGACCCCCAGTGTATATCTACGATCATCCATCCACTTGGCAAGATTCCTGTTGAAGAGTGTCAGTGAGGGGCTCTGCCTAACATGGAGTGGGATTCTGTTCCAGGGTGTAGGGAGCCTCTGGGTTATGTATCTGTCCCTCCAGCAGATCCTATTTCATTATGTGTTGAGGATGACATCTTTCACTCTCACAGCTCCAATGGCTTTGGGTTTTCTGGGGTGGAGCATGTCCATTACTCCTGTGTTGGACATGGCCTTGTACAACAGGCATACAATGCCTCTGTGTAGGCAGTATGTGACTGCATTCAGCTGGGGTGTCTACAGCCAGGCAGCATATGACATATATTTGAGACCCTTTATCCTCTTGGTGAGGTACCTTTGAGGTCTTTCTAACTGCTGCAGGTATCAGGTAAGGTACATCCCAAATGAGGCATTGTACTAGATTATGGGTCTGATAAGAGAACAGTACCGGGGCACAATGACCTCTGTTGATGTAGATATGAATCCTTTCATGATATGGTGTCCAATATAGACAGGCTTCCTAGCCAGATTGGCAATGTGAGTATCACATAACAGGCTACTGTCCACTTGTGTCCCTAGGTCCCTGATTACTCCTTCCATACATAATGGTTTACCACCTATGTGGTAATTTGTGAGTACCTTGTGTGGTATTTGGTGGGACATTCATACTGTCCAGTGTCTTCAGGATGGCTGGGTGGAGTTCCTGTGTGTGACAGTGTGGCCTGTAGCATGCTACCAACTGTACAGCAGTTTTGCCTACAGTTAGGTGCACATGGGTGGTCTCCGATTCTTCGTGCATTGTCAGTTACCTGGACGTATGGGTGTCTGTGCTGAATATGGATACTCCCCCTCCTTTTATGTTTTGGTCCAGGTTTTGGGGCCATAACACATGATATGAGGTATAACCTGGTAGTGCTGGTGTGCTGTCAGGAGGCTTGCAGCAGGTTTCTGTCACTGCACATACATTGATGTTCTCCATACTGGGGAGGGCCTCAGGAGCATGCATATTGCGGTTTACACGTCTGGCATTGGTCAGCATTACCCTTATGTTTCTTAGCACTTATGTTTTCTAGGGTGGTGGGTTAGTCTTTTCAGCCTTGCCTACGTAAGGCTCTATGGAGGTGGCAAAAGCCTTATCCAGTATCCAGACACCCAGGGGTAACAGGTGTAAGCCATCCCTGGAACAGCAACATGGCTTGTCAAGCATGACATCCCAAGCAGACAGACATTAAATCCTCTTGGAATGACAGCAGTAATTGTGCCACTTGTTAAAGATGATCATTCTGTGTTTGTACTGTGGCATCATTCTTGGTGAGGGTAGGATGCTGCAAACGGTCAGTGTCATACCGGCCTGGAGTACATACTGAGAGAGCTCATCTAGGTCTCTTTTCATGTAGTCCAGGGAGGTACATCTCAGGTCATTCACGCCAGCATGGACAATGACTGCATCATATTTCTACTTGCTTTGGGGTGACCTGCGTACTTGTGTTATGTGGCATATTGTAGCAGCCTACAGGCAGCTTACTGTACCCTTTCCCTTGTTCAGTCTGGTGAGCAGGACAGCAGTGTGTCTGACTATGGAGTCACCTATTACAACTGTATCAGGCATGTTGTTTCTCCTTCTGGCCTGTGACAGTTTGGCACACCAGCTTTGTGTACTATGTGTTGCATGTGCTATGTTTGGAGGTTGTGGTTGCTTGGGGGTCTGCTTTGGAGGCCTCTGTTGGTGTGTTGTGTTTGTAATTAGGGCCTACGGGAATGTTTTTCTGTGTTTATGTCTTTGGTTTGCAGTTGTGATAGGTCTATGTGGGACTCAGTTTGTGGTGTGTGGTTACCTTCTCCTCCTGACTAGTTTTGACAGTACTGATTTGAGGGAGTTCAGCCTCCAGTTTGGATAAATGGTTGCATCTCTCACATATATTTGTATTTCTTGGGGAGAGTTGAGGGTTGTCTGTGTACTTGGGGCAGGTGTAACATTGCCTCAAGATTCACAGATTCAACTTGTTGTAGCTGGCCTTAGTGGATTGTATTTGTGGACGTATTTTATTGCCATACTACTGATCAGTGATTACTTCCCTTTTTATGTTTGCTCTATCATGTAGTAGCTTCCTCATTCTCTTGCATGGTTTGGTAATGGCTGGAGTCCAGCATGCCAGATGCCTGCCTATATGGCATTGTGTCTTGTTGTTATTGTGATTGCATAATCCATGCATTTCTGGCTGTGTTCATGGAATGCCTGTATAACAGGTTCTGAGGTGTGGCTCATATTTTGCACCTGCACAGGGCCTTTAATGGATTCTACATCAGTTTGGAGGAGTGCAACTTTTGCTTTACACATGTTTTTCACTGTGGTTTTTTGGCCAGGGACTGTGGTCAGGATGTGTATATCCAGTGTGATTACTCTATGGTCTGGTCTCACCAGTGAGGGATACACTTCTCATCTTGCCATCCAGTACCCATGTTGCTGATTATCACATCCAGGATGCTTACCCCTCTTGTGGGAGTGGTACATTGTTCCTGGGCATTTTGGTTTATGGATTCTAGGTACTTTTCTCCTACAGTGTTGGAGCTAGTATAATGCTCCCAGTCTATGTCTGGGTATTTTCAGTCACCCAATATAATGTGGTTTGGGGGGCTTGATATATTCATGTATTTCAACATAGGCCAGGTGCAGTTCCTGGTATTAGGACAGTAGTCTGTAGCAGGCTATAAACTGGGAAGCAGTTTTAGCCACTGTTACTTGACCATGGCTAGTCCATGCTGCTTCTTGTTGTGGTACCAACATGGGGGTGTGGTTATCCTTGACAATTATTGCTAGTCACCCTCCTTTTGTAGCTTGTTCCATGTTTTGAGGCTGTACAACACAGTATGAGGTGTAACCTGGTAGTGTTAGGGTGCTGTTGTAAGCCTTGACCCAGTTTTCTGTTACAGGACAGATATCAACATTCTCCATACTAGGTGGGTTTACACTGCACACATCTTGCTGTTTAGCCTTCTGGCATTGGGTAGCATTACATCTAGGTTCTTATCCCTTGTGATACCTCTGGAGGTGGGTTTGTGTTTTGAGCCTTACCTATTCAGGGCACGCTGTGGGTAACGACAGCCTTTTCCAGTATCCATGCTACCTGGACTAATAGGTGCACGCCACCCCTAGCAGATGGAGCATCATGTCATACTCAGCATGTCATCCCAGGCTGGCACACATTAGATCCCCTTTGACTGACTGCAATACTTCAGCCAATTATTGCAATTGATCATCCCATCGTCATATTGTGGCATCATGCTTGGTGAGGGTAGGATGTTAGTCAGGGTCCTCAAGTGTGCATATAGTACATGGTGTTACATTACTTAACACATGGCATTCATGCCTCAGGTGGTGCTGCAGGGCTGCCTCTGTCGGATGCACATATTACACTCAATGTACATGTTTGAGGGCAGGTTATGTCATTTTAGCCATCCATGTTATTATATGAGTGAGTCAGAGAGGTGTATCATTCCCAGGGTTCCTACTGAGCCAGTGTATGTGCTATGCATTGCCTCTTTGCCAAGGCCAGGGCATACTGGGCACGCCTCCTTCTGCCTACTGGGGCAGGCTAAGGTTGTTCCTCCTCTGAGTCATGGTCTGCCTGTGATGGCCTTGGCAATGGTGGGGGGCTGTTTGGCCCAGCCCTATGCTGGTCATGCTGCAGATGTTTTCACAAGATCATATTATATAGCATAGCACATAACATGACAATCTGGGTACATGTAGTTGGTGAGTACTGCAAGGCTCCACCAGATGTGTCCAGACACTGGAACCATGACTTGAGCAGCCCAAACACACGCTCTATTACATTATGTGTTTGTGCGTGTGCCTCATTATGGCGTTCTTGTTCAGGTGTGTGTGCGTTTCTGATGGGTGTCATCAGCCACGGCTCCAGTGCATAACCTGCATCCCCCACTAGGTGTCCGTGTGGGATGTCCCCATTGGCAAATGTCTGGTACAGCTGCATCAAATGCCAGATATGGGAATCATGGTAGCTCCCAGGGCAGCCAGCACACAGATTCATTATTATGCCCTGGGCATCACACATGACCTGGTAGTTGATGGAGGGAAAGCCCTTGCAGTTAATGTAGGCCCTACCCCACTCACTGGCTGGTGCTTTGGTGCATATGTGCGTGCAGTCTATTGCACCCACTACCTCAGGGTATTCCACTATTTGCTGGAAGAGACGCATATTGCTGGCCAATACCTCATGGGCACTGGGGAAATATACACAATCACCGACATGTGCTGACATGGCATCCAGGAACTGGTGCAGTACACTGGAGGCTGATGCCGTGATATCCCCATCATATCACCAGTTGGTCTCTGGAAGGTACCTGTTGCTAGTATTCTTAGGCCAACACATACCTTGGTTTCCACTGGGATGGGTTCCCCTCTGTTTGTTCTGTGTGTGAGGTGTGGCCCGCACAGCTCGACCATTTGCTGCAGGAGGTCTCTGTCCATTCTATAGCGCTCTACTATCTCCAGCTCATGTAACCTGTGGTAGGTGACCCTGGGCCTGTACACTCTTCTCTGTCTCCTCATTGTGGGTAGTCTGGCACCATCTGCATTGTCACCACCCTCAGCTTGTCGCCTATGTCTCCTTATGACAGCTATGGCAGCCCCTAGCATTTCTGCTCTGAGTTCAGCTTTTTCAGTTTTCACTTCTAATAGCTTACTCCTGTCTTGCAGTGTCTCGAGAGAAACATCTTGCACTGCTGTTTGGAAAGTTTTAAGTGCTTGGCTGAGCTACTATTCTAAACCACGTACCATGCACGTGGGGGATGCACGGCCCAAACCAAGTATTTCCAAAGTAAACTGGCCAGCAAAAAAGCAGACTGTGATGCTGAAATTTCAAAACAAATGTAGGTTTATTCATAAACCAAAAACAGACCGGTTTCGGCAAGAAGCTGCCTTCTTCAGTGTATTGCAGACAATGAGACAAGAAAATCTTGAAAAATGCAAATATATAACAAGTGTTATCCAATGGGAATAATGCCTGCCCTACCAATCATTAATATTCATGAATCATCAATTGGGAATAAATACCTTAAATGTTATAAAAATGTAAATAAAGTATTGTAATTACAATTCATATTATATAATAGACAAATGCATCAGAAGCATAGTATCTAAATATTATAAATACATGTTATCTAGTTAGTACTAAGTATTCAATAAATATTGAAAACTATACAATAAAGATGTACAACAGAATATGGTAGGTAATGCAGTACGGTTGACCCCATTCATTATAGACAAAATATAATATCATTATATTATATTCAATATGTATGTGAGACAAATATAATACAGGAATGTTAGCACGTAGTGTATATTAACAATATTCATCCAGGCTATTGTCAATATGTTGTAATGAAACCATGGATGCATATGTTAGTGCCAACATGATAATCTATAGGATGTATGTTGAGCAACAGACATCCAAATATAAGTAATGAGCAACCATACAGCCCAATATTCCGAAATACATAGATTTCCATTATTTGTTAGTGGATAATAGTGATATACGTGTTGTTAAAATAGGGTTATGTACAAGCACATAACCAAAGGAGCCATAGAGTTTCTAACCACATAGTCTAAGCTGTAAAATCCATAATGATTAGAAATAATCATTGAGACCTGGTGTGAAAAGTGCTCCCAAAGTAATAATCCAGTATTTTTCTTTCTGGTTTAAAATGCCATGCCACCCCTGTCTATTACTACGATCTCCCACAATGTGATCAATAATCATGAACATGAATTGTGCTTGTTCATGTTTAAGAACATGTTGGTACATGGCATTGGTGGTTTTCTTATTTTTAATATCACTGCGATGTTCGTTGATTCTGGATCTAAGTGGTGTAGAAGTTTGACCCACATAGAAAGCCCCACAATGACAGGTTGCAAGATATACAACCCAGTCGCTGCTACAGTTTCCAAATACTTTGCATTCATAAACTTTGTTGGTATTTCGACTAGAAAAGTTCTTGGATTTGGTGATCTGTTTGCATGATCCACAAAGACCACATGGATGTGTGCCCAAAAGTTCATGTCCCATCAATGTTAACTGTTTGTGGATAGCCCCATCACTGCCAATATGTTTGTAATGAGAAAGGTGGGACCCTAATGTTTTGCCCCTTTTATATGATAATTGGCATTGTTCGCCTAAAATAGGTCTAAGCTGATCATTAGCAAGCAAAATGTTCCAATGTCGATTAATAATATCTCTGATCACATTGTAGTTTCTTCCATAAGTGGTAATGAATCTGATGGTAGATTGTTGGATGTCAACATGAGAATTTTTGTAATCTAACAGTTCACTTCTGTTAGTATTAAGGGCCCGATTCCTGGCTATATTGATATCAGCATAATGATACCCCCTATTCACAAATCTGCGGCATAGGTCAGTGCTGGCGATGTCATAATCAACTTGAGTAGAGCATAGGCGTTTCATGCGCATGAACTGTGATACAGGGATGTTTCTGATGGTGTGGCATGGGTGCATGCTGGAGGCATGTAAAAGAGTATTATATTGGGGATATTGCGTAAAACTCGGGTAGACACACATCCATGTGGTCATTGTGGATCATGCAAACAGATCACCAAATCCAAGAACTTTTCTAGTCGAAATACCAGCAAAGTTTATGAATGCAAAGTATTTGGAAACTGTAGCAGTGACTGGGTTGTATATCTTGCAACCTGTCATTGTGGGGCTTTCTATGTGGGTCAAACTTCTAGACCACTTAGATCCAGAATCAACGAACATCGAAGTGATATTAAAAATAAGAAAACCACCAATGCCATGTACCAACATGTTCTTAAACATGAACAAGCACAATTCATGTTCATGATTATTGATCGCATTGTGGGCGATCGTAGTAATAGACAGGGGTGGCATGGCATTTTAAACCAGAAAGAAAACTACTGGATTATTACTTTGGGAGCACTTTTCGCACCAGGTCTCAATGATCATTTCTAATCATTATGGATTTTACAGCTTAGACTATGCGGTTAGAAACTCTATGGCTCCTTTGGTTATGTGCTTGTACATAACCCTATTTTAACAACACGTATATCACTATTATCCACTAACAAATAATGGAAATCTATGTATTTCGGAATATTGGGCTGTATGGTTGCTCATTACTTATATTTGGATGTTTGTTACCCAACATACATCCTATAGATTATCATGTTGGCACTAACATATGCATCCATGGTTTCATTACAACATATTGACAATAGCCTGGATGAATATTGTTAATATACACTATGTGCTAACATTCCTGTATTATATTTGTCTCACATACATATTGAATATAATATAATGATATTATATTTTGTCTATAATGAATGGGGTCAACCATACTGCATTACCTACCATATTCTGTTGTACATCTTTATTGTATAGTTTTCAATATTTATTGAATACTTAGTACTAACTATATAACATGTATTTATAATATTTAGATACTATGCTGCTGATGCATTTGTCTATTATATAATATGAATTGTAATTACAATACTTTATTTACATTTTTATAACATTTAAGGTATTTATTCCCAATTGATGATTCATGAATATTAATGATTGGTAGGGCAGGTATTATGCCCATTGGATAACACTTGTTATATATTTGCATTTTTCAAGATTTTCTTGTCTCATTGTCTGCAATACACTGAAGAAGGCAGCTTCTTGCCGAAACCGGTCTGTTTTTGGTTTATGAATAAACCTACATTTGTTTTGAAATTCCAGCATCACAGTCTGCTATTTTGCTGGCCAGTTTACTTTGAGCTACTATTCTGCCTGTGTAATTGCCTGCTTCTAATTGTTTTCACCTGCTATCTCCAGCAGTATTCCCTGTTAGCTTCCTACTAATTCTGTTGCTTCCTTTTTCCTTTCTGTTTCCTCAGGGGGGAGCAATGCGCATACCAGCAGAAACACGCTCACAGTGGCTTACATGTGTGCACACATGCTTACACAATTCAGAATCTGCTTATTCAGGTTAAAACGTGCGCACACCAGCGCAAACAGTCTTACAAGTCTGCCAACAGGCTCCCACATGCTCAGTCTGCCTTACATGCGCGCACACATGCTTACACGGTTTTGAATCTTGTTTTTCGGGTTAAAACGCGCGCACACCAGTGCAAACAGTCTTAGAAGTCTGCCAACACGCTCCCATATGCTCAGTCTGCCTTACACGTGCATACACTGCCCTACTCGCGCTTCATGGTGTGCACACGTACGCATGCACGCACAGCAAGAAACTTTGGTGTAAGCAACAGTGTACACCTTCCATTTCTTGACTTTTCCATGCTTATCTTGTGGCACTCCTCTTTCCATGATATGTGTCTGATATCTGTCATGTAACACTGACCTCCAATGAACTGCATTTCTTTCTACCATTCCACTCTGTGATGTCACCTATCTCCTACTATATTCCTCCCCCTTATGTCTCTTACACTACTCAGAATGTGCTCATTTGCTATGTGATAGTGGCATTCAGTATCCTAACACTCATTTACATCAGATTGCCTACTAATGCTTAGTTACATGTCTTAGACTCAGCTTCACCCCTTAGCAACCACTAAACGGTGGCCATGTTGTTTTTGGTCTGCTGGTCCCTGCATTGTCAATCCATGTATTGCATAAAACCCACATTTGTGGGTTTATAACCTTCATTTTTTATGTTTTATGCAGCGCATCCCGTTTATGCGGGGCTGCTTTATTTAAACATTGGCGATCGCCAAAACAAAAATTATTATTTTTCATATTTGCATTGGGGTACCTTGCCAATGGCCACATATTTGGCCATTGGCATGCTGCCTGACACATATGCACCCTTTATTTGGAGCCGACATGGCTCCATTGTGATTTTTGCAGAGACGTACTCAGTTGTCAACTGAGTACATTTCTGCAGCTAAAACAGCTCTTACATGGGCTGCTTTCTGCTTCATGGATCACTACTCTACCTCATTTGCATGCCTTTCAGCTGCAAGTGAGGTATTTAGCATATCCATACCCAGTTCGTGTAAGAGACGTTTTAGCTGGTCTCTTACATGGAGTTTCGGGCTCTTCCTGGATCGCGAGGCTTGCATGGAGTCTTACACGTCTCTTACACTCCGTGCAAACCTTCGTGAATCCTGCCCATTGTTTTTTGTGGAAAAGCTGGTCATTTGATAAATAAGTTTGATAACAGGAAATGTCATATTTTTGGGGAAACGTCATGATGCAAAAATGTGTGAATTGAAATGTTATAAATGTAACAAAATTGGGCATTTATGGTTGGATTGTGTTCTACAGAAAAAGCATAAAGAAGAAGAAAACCAAAATGAGCACAATATATGGAGAGAAGAAGCAATTCAAATAGAAGATACAGAGTGAGTAGGAAGCACGATCAGGGTAAAAAAAGAAGGTAAAGATAAGGAAAATATAAACAGAAAATTGTGAAAGGTAAAAAGAATTCAATTGGTGAAAGAGTATGAGACAGAAAAAAGTTTAAAGGGATAATTGTAAAGAGAAAAAGAAAGGAAATGTATAATAGAAATGAGTTAAACACTTTAAACTTACATAACCTCTGGCAAGCTACAACACAGAGAAGAATGGGCTGAAACACTCATAAGTACTACCAACAAAAATGTGTTTCAAGCAGCTTAAAGGAAGTAGATACAAGAATCCACTGTAAACCTTGTTAAATCCTTTAATATTAAAAACAATGTTTTTTGAGGGGTTCCATCATGTAAAATAATGAAGCCTTGTATTTGAAGTCTTGGGATGGCATAATTAGGTATATAGAATTATAGCACTGTATGCCTGTGTTACAAGTAAAGAAAGGGACATTTTTTTCATAAAATTCTGGATTATGTAACAATTAATATGAATACAATAATAATGGGTGCTTTTGGTTGTTATTTGAGAGAAAAAAAGAAGAGAGGAAATGATTTTAAGAAAAGTTTTGAATAAAAATAAAATATATAAAATGTGGAAATTTAAAGATTTGGATTAATTTGTGGACATATAGTTGAGGTGTAGATAAGACAGAAACAGATTATTTTATTATATCACAAGGTTTAAGTATAACTAAAACAGAGAGACACTTGTAGCAGACTTTTCAGATCACTTAGCCAAATGGGTAGAACTACAAGAAAATGAGTATTTCAGATTGGGAAAAAGAATAAAAGAATAAATGAGAAATTATGAAAAGTAAATAGACAGACTTCTAGTAGAGTGTGTTATAAAAACTGTACTAAGTGGTGGCTAGCTTTTAAAGTAAATATAAAAAATGTTTTTCGAGTGGAAGCCAGACATAAGACAAGTGGAAAAAAAGAAATTATAAAAAATTGTGTCTAGATGCTTTAAAGGATTTGGAAAGGAATGATAGAGAATATTATGTGAGAAAACAAAGAATATTTGAAATTAATCAAGAGAAAATTAAATAATTATTATTAAAACAAATATATTACTTGTCAGGTATCAGATGAAGAGAACACTAGTACAATAAGAGAAATGAAAGATGATAGAGGAGAGGTAAAAAGATTTTGGGAAAACATATGAGTATTGTAATAAATTATATAAAGAAAATGTTTCAAGATAGAAAGTGCAAAAAGAAAGCCATGTTAAAATAATTAACAGAATAAAAAATAAAGAACTATAAAATGGGATTTTCTTATATGAATTAGATAAGGTACTTGTATAAGTTAAGTTACAGTCAGTTTCAGGACCAGGTGGAATAGGATACCAATTTTATAAAATTTTTATGGATTGGCAGAAAAAACACTTTTTAAAAGTTAAGAATGAGTACTTAAATGAAGGTTTTATGCATAAAGATTTATCCAGTGGTAGACTTAAATTTATATGGAAAAAGGGAGATAAAAATAAAATTGAAAACTGTAGACCTATAATATTGCACAATGCAGATTATAGGATGTTATGAAAATAATTCAGAATAAAATGGAAAGTAAAATAAATAGTATTATGGAAGATAGTATATATAGTTTCAAGAGTAAAGGATATCAGGAATTATTATTCATAGTAAGGGAAGTTTGGATGATGCTATAAACAAGATTGATGAGACCATAATCATCATCAGAAATTTAAATAAAGCATCTGATGCAATGAAAATGAATTTTTGTGGACAATTATGGAAGAATATACTATTAGTAAGAAAAATAAGAATGAATCTTGTTCTGCGTATGATATAAATAAAATAAGAATTTTAGTGAATAGATGGTTAAGCAAAGAAATAGATATAAAGAATGGCATACATCAGAGGTGTCCTATGAGCAGCATATTATTTGCATTAGTTATGAATGTATTAGTCAGAGTTGTGAATTGGTCATGGCAGGGCAAGCCACCCAACAGTGTAAACATTGACTCTAGATGTATGTCACTGGTGAAGTGACACCCTGACCCCATGCGCAAAAAAATGGGAAAGGGGTTCTGGATGGATGGATGGTAAATTTGCATAAGGGTGCTATTTACATTACTAATAAAGGGATAAAAATTACAGTTATGTTTACTTATGCAGATGATATTATGCTGATTATGAGAAACTAAGGCTGGATGAAGGAATTTATATGTTATATAAATTAATGTTTAAATATAATAAGCATAACTGTAGATAAAGAAAAAGGTAAAGGACTGGGTAAAATAGTAAAGATAAGAGGAGTATATTTTTGGTGAAATAAATCTCTGTTTTATGAGTAAGATTTTGTGGTAAAAATATAAGTGAGGAACAACGGAATAGAATAATAGATGAAATACAGGAGCTTTCTTGTTTTCTTGGAAAACGTACACTATTGCTTAATAAAAAGGTTTATTTGATTAATTCAGTTATAGTGTCTATAGTTTACAATGGATTACTATCAAACCCATGAGATTCAGAACTGTAAACGATGATGTCATTGATGCATTTCATCAACCTCATGAATATTAATGAGGTTGAGTGATCAACTAATAACATTGACAATCTATTTTCAATGATAATGTCATTAGTTGCCATTTCCCAACATGCTTCATGTCCCTGCCTTGTTGACGATCTGCTGAACTGACAGTAGCTTGACCATCGACATTCTGAATGTCACTCCTACCATGTTCAAACAGGTGCCTGACGAACTTACTTTCTACCTTTTGATAGCAAGCCTTTTACAATAACTGATAAAAAAGAAATACTGCAAGCATTTTTTTATGTGGGATTAGAGACGGAATCCAGTGAAGAAAGAAGTCTTATATATGGATAAGGAAGATGAAGGTTTAGAATTAATAATCACAATTGTTTATGCTGCTTCTTTAAATTTGTATAAAGTTTTGTTTTGTATAAATGATAGAAATTTAATGTTTGCAGTAAATTTACTAAACTATAAATATGAGCTGCACGGAGATGTTAAAAAATTAAAAGAGGAAATATGTTTAAATGAAGAAATTAGATATTATTAAGAAAAAATATATAGTTTATGGAAATCAAAAACTGATGAAATAAAAAATGAATGGAAGGTGTGGTATAAAAATACCATGATACGATATTGCTATGTTAATTCTTGGGCTGAACTAGCAAATGAAAAAATGAATGCAATAAAAGTAGGAAAAGCATGATGTAACCAGCAAGTAGAATGTCAAGACTTTTTATGGAGATTAGGGATAAATAAATTACCAGCAAAAGGAAATATGCCATATAAAAATCAATGTATATATTGTGGTAAAGAAACTACAGAGCATGCTTTTACAATGTATAAGGGTTGCAAAACTGTGAGAAAAATTATGCAAAGAAAAGTTCTTTGAAAAGGATTACAATCAAAACCATGAGATTCACAACTGTGAACGATGATGTCCTCGATGCATTTCATCTACCTTATGAATGTTGAGGTTGAATGAGTGACTAATATCGACAATCCATTTTCAATGTTAATGTCGACATTACCGGTTCCAGACATGCTTCATGTTCCTGCTTTGTTGATGATCTGCTGAACTGACAGTAGCATGACCGTCGCCATTCTGAATGTTGCTCCTACCATGGTCAAAAAGGTGCCTGACGTTGAACTGACTTTCTGCCTTTTGATAGTAAACACTTTGAAAATATAATGGAGATAAATGAAATAAATATGGATATGATTATGTATGGAAATTATACCCATAAAAAGGAATATGTCAGTAAAATAGATAAATTAATATTTTACATTGTGTGGACCTATTGGAATGAAAGGATAAATGTTTAGTGGTAAATGGAGACTAGCAGTAATTGTAAGAAGAATTAGATGATGTTTGTGGAAAAAGGAGTGGGGAACACATAAGGATAATGAAGATAGAAGTTTAGCATAATAAAAGGTGAGATACTTATGACTGTAAGCAGTAACGGAAACCACCAGAAAGTTGTATACTGTATACATTGTAAATATGTAAGTTTGAAAATAGTGTTCTAAATAAAAAAACCCTACTTTTTACAATAGATGCCATGGGATTTTTTTATACCCACTTGAGCTACCACCAACTTAAGCAGATGGAGCCTTGGTTTAATGTCTCCTCTGAAGTATGGCACACACAGGAATGCAGCACCCCCGATACTGCTTCACAGCATCAGCAAGTGATCGATCCAGTGTACAAATAAAACCCACAGCCTTTTGCACCCAAGGTGAAAGTGCTACCTGTTGCATTATTGCATGAATTAGATGATGAGCAAGATTTATTGGATGGAGGAATGGCTTATTCCAGGTCTTATAATACTGGAACAGCAAATGTTTAAGTTCAGTTCATACTGGAGGTGCACTGAGGATGGGGCCTGAAGCTGACTACAGCCTGCTGAGGAGAAAGAGAACAGGGTCTAATGGATGAAGACATTTTGCAATACTTTTCTTTTTCCATTGATTTGGTCATGTTTCCTGGTTGAATAGAAGAGACTATCTGAATATGATAACAGGCTGAACTTATGAATGGCATTCATTTTCCATTTGATATTTTCATGAGTTTGTGAAAAGAAAAACTGTGAAACCAGGATTTGTACTGGGAATAACAGTGAGTTTCAGTACCAAATTTAAGTTTTTACCTTTGTACAAATGAATGCGTTCCTTTTGTATTCAGTCTATGAGACTCAAATCTAACATGAGAACATTGAAAAATACTGTAAATCCTAAACAGGTGGAGCAGAATATATCTTCTTATTTTGTTTGAACTAATTTATTAAGCATGTAACCGACTATGGAATTTTTACAAAATTTTGAATGAGAAATATTTATTTATGCATAGTTATAAAGTTTGATGGAAAATTGTTTCTAAGCTGAGTCCACTGAACTATTAGTTTGTCACATATTCCTTGTGAATGCAACAAAAACTAAGCTGTCTGTCTGCAAGGATGCCACTAAAAAGTACAGGATAGCATTTGGTGTCAGCATCCTGTTCTATACCTTGTTACAAAATGCATTTCTGAGATGGAATATGGTGCTATACAAGTTAGAAAAGTTTAGAAACTGAGTCAGGTGAATGTTATGCATGCAAGAAAATGCAGTTGCTATAGAAAAAACTTACAGGCTACACAGGATATGGACTGGGATATCATAACACTTGAATTTAGAGTGTATAGACTGTAAAGAATAATTAAGGAGATAGAGCAGCAACAAATATAAATGATGTGATAAATCTCTGCAACTTATTGAACTGTTTAGATGCAAAGAAACAAATGGAGGTTCAAGCAGCTAACTAGAGCTCAACAAACAATAAAGTGCACATCAAAACAGTCAATGGGAGCTCTAAAACATGAATCCAATTTGCATTTGAACTAGCCAAAGTTTTTGAGTGCAACTCTTTATCAGTGCATCTAACAACAGAAAACCACAGCACAGTCTTTATAATGACCATATGGCCCAATGAATGACTCACATGACATAAAGTAATAATTAAAAATTAAAAAGCTGGCCAAAATTAAGGAACAAGAACACAATTTTCAACATATACATATAAAATATAAATACAATTTATAATGACTTTTGTTTCCATTTTAATGCAGGAATTAAACGTGTATTATGTCTTTTATATTTTTAGATGCAGTGATAAAGAGCTGGACTTGAAAGTGTTTGGATAATTCTAAAAAAAGCTGGATGGGGTTTTACAGCTTTGTATGGTGAGAATGCTCCCATGTGTCTGCACTGACTAATAGTGTCTGACTATCTGCTGGAAACAGATATATTCTACACAGCTTTGGAAGGGTATTTTGATACTGAAGATCAAGTGTTGATATCAGCAGAATAGGCTAGACAGAGATAATTAACTTGGCTAATTTTACTTGGTTAAAGACTGTGGAGGAATGCATTAGCCATGTATCATGGTATACTCTCCCCCAAAACAGGAAGACCTCTGAGACATTTATATTAGTTAATGAGGTATGGAAATGATGCCCCTTGCATGGGCATTGTCAAGCATGTGCCCCCATAAGAATGTATTGAAGGATAATGGATAATCATTTAGTTTTGCTGTTGTCATGGTATAATCATGTTAATGTTACATAACACATAGCATAATGTGTCTGTATGTATGCTTGGTGTACATGTTAAGTGATTTTTATTAATGAACACTTCATTAAGTTTCATTAACAACTGGTTTCATTTTGTAGTTGGAATGGTAGGATTTATTAATTTACACAGAGAACAAACTACAGATATACAATTCATTACAAATGAGATAAAAACTAAAGAGCAGAAGGAAGAGTTGGCATGTACATCTTCCTTGACACTGAGAGGAAACAGAAAACCAAAACACAGACTATCAGATGCTGGAAATGAGGATTACAGATAACCCAGGAGTAGGATTAGCTGATGAGCAAAGAGGAGAAGAACCAAAATTGTGGACAATATTAGTCCTGCAGCACTAGACTTGAAGTTACCCACATCTCAGAAAAGGAGAGGAAGGTGAGTAGGAAATTCAGTTTGAAGCAAGGTTCAAGAAGGAAGTGAAAGTTCAATGAATAGAAATAATATCTGTAGGCTATTAACCATTGTCAGCAGAGTGATGGTGTTACAGCTGGCAGAGTCACTGAGCTGCAGTCATCAGCAGTGTGTATATGGCATTACTGTAAGTGCACTGGGGACAAAAGTCTCAGACTAGAATGAGGAAGTTTTCCGAAAAAATTTAAAAAAGCAGTTTTATTGCAAAAACTTTGAGGATGAGCGAAGAAAGGGGTAAGGAGTTAATGAATTTTGCACTGCAAAACAAATCGTATCCTGTATTCTGCATCATTATGATGACTCAGATCATCAGCATGACTAAGACATGATAATAACTGAAAAGAGGAAAGCATCAAGGGAGATTAGTAGTGGCAAAGGATGGAAGAAACTGACCCATAAGAATACAAAAAAGGCAGCAAAGGCACCCTGGCAGGTCAATGTAGCTTAAAAAAATTAGAAGGCCAGTAAAATGAAGGCTAGGCCAAAACATTTCTGTGATGCATTAAGGAACGAATGGAAAATCATAGGATATTGGGTCACTGGAACATGTGAATGTACAGATAAGGATGCTAGTTTCAGCCACAATTTTAACTTTTTTTATCAGAAGTTGATTGGTAGCATTGGAATACAAGGCAAGAATACATGGTAGCAAAATGTTATTTAGGAGGCAGAGAAAGATAAGGCACATTATTCAGATCATCCTCCTCTTCATATGTTAAAACTATGACAGTACAGCTTGCTGAACCCTTACCATAGTTTACAATCTCACTGTAGAAACTGTAGTTTGCCAAAAAAAAATACGGATGACAATGGTATTCCAATTGCACAAGCGTGACTCTAGAGAGAAGATGGGAAATTTCAGATCTCACTTTTATTTCTAGAAAAGATTCCAAAAAAAGTTCAACGGCATGTGTTCAGAATAAATGGAAAAAGATCAGTTCCAGAAATTCAGTATGTCTAGTCTTCAGCAAGAGCTTATTCATCTTTGGTGGAGATATTAAAAAGTCATGAAGGAGGACTCTAACTTGTTGAGATGTATGAGGAATTAAATAAATGAAATAAAAAAGCACATTTTAAGGGTAGGAGATTTCATAGGATCATAGGAAATTACTAGGCTAATGGCCCTAGGGCCCTTACAAACCTTGCCAAGTACTACCCTTATTTCCACAATAAGCACGAATTGCTCTTGTCAAGAGGGATGCATTTGGAGCCCCCAGGCTGAATTTAAGGTTACCCATCCAACTGACCTGATTGCATTTGAAGAGGGCTAATGAGGTGCTCTGTTTGACATGAAGTGGGAATCTGTTCCAAATGTGTGGCAACCTCTGGGAGACAAATCTGTTCCTCCTGCAGGTACTATTAATGTCACATACCAGGTTAAGGTCTTTAGAGTAAGTCACTTGTGTACCATTTCATTTGCAGATATGCAGCATTTCCAATAAAGCAGGATCCAAGATCGCCTTATATGCAAGGCATAGATCGGCTCTGACTACTCAGAGGCATAGATTGCCTCTGAGTAGTCTGTATGCAACAGAATAAATTGACAGTGATTTCAGATGCTCCACATAGGACAGATGCTGAAGACTTTGAATTTTCTTTGCAAGGAACCTTTGTGGTCTCCAGTTGCTGCAGGTGCTTGGAAAGGTACATGCCAAAGGGGGCATTGTACTCACTTATTGGCCTGAGGAGGCAAGAGTACAGAGAGGTTTTGACTTTTTTCTGGATGCAATGCCCTAACTTATGAGATGATGGTGATCAAAGATAAGTTTGTTGTCAATCTGTGTGCCCAGGTCTCTCACCACTGACTGGGTACTTAGTGTGTTGCTATTGATGTGAAAGTTAGCAGGACCATTGCACTTACTGAAAGGGATGATAATACATTTTTGCATTGATTTTAAAGCCATGACTTTGGCATTAATCATTTGTTTGTGTAAGACTCTCTTGTAGGATGTTGACATCATTTGGAGATTCTATGACTGCTCCCAGTTTGCTGTGATCAGCAAACTTTGTCAGCCACAGGTCTTTAGCTTGTACTTTGGAGAAATAGGTTACAAACAGTAGAGCCCAGGACTGATCCCTGGGTAACACCACTAGTTACAGGTTTGTTGTTGGAGGTGGATTCCTGACTATATGGGTTCTATCAGTGAGCCAGTTAGTGACCCATCTAATGATATAAGGGTTGATACCTAGCTGGGTGAGTTTATTGATGATGCCTGAGTAGGGGATAGTGTCAAAAGTCTTGGCTAAGTCTAGGTAGGTTGCCTGCACAGATTTCCCCTCTTCTAGGGCCTTGGTGACTGTCACAAAGAAGTCCACTATGATTCGCTCCATGGCCTTGCAGATAAGGCTAGTCAGGCTAATAGGTCTATAGTTCCCAGGGTCAGTGGAAGAACCACCTTTGTGCAGGGGCATAACAGTGGCTGTTTTCCATTCAGCTGAGATGAAGCCGGTGTTTAGACTATGATTGAAAAGAGTACCCAGTGGTGTTGCTAATTCTTGTTTGAGCCCATGTAGGACATAACCTGGGATCTTATCAGGTCCCATAGATGCTGTGTTTTTGGCCTTAGAGAGGGTATTTATGACCTGCTCTTTAGAGATACAAGGTAGAGGACAGGTGGTAGGGATGTCATGGGGTACGTGTGGTGGAGACAGGAAAGCGAAGTTTTGACATTACCTGTCAGCTAACAGGTAAGCTATGTCCCCAGGCTCAGTATATTGGGTATCATTAACTACCAGTTTGGCACAAATCTGGGCCTTTTTTTTTAGGTTATGGATGCAACTAAATAACGCTTTAGGATTATCCTTAATTGAGGAAGCTAATTTGAAGACATGGTTTGTTTTGGAGGACTTCTCAAGAAGTCTTACTTACTTGTTTAAGCTGCATAGGGAGTGTTTTAAGTTTAGAGCTCGCTCCCACATGCTCTTAGATAGCAATTTCTTCCTGTTATTGTAAAGTCTGTTAATGGTAGTTGCCCACCAGGCAGGTTTGCTGTTCTTTAAGGAGCTTGTTTTGGTCCTATCAGGTACCGCCAAGTCAACGTAGTTATACCGACATTTGTATAAAGCATTGGTGTAGAACTTGGCATAGTTGCCTGTTCCACCTGAGGGGGGAGGTGCAGTAAAGCTATTTATACCATTCTATAAGAGGTTATAATCTGTTTTGGAGAAGTTTTCTAGTCTAGTGCTGCTGGGGGGGAGGCAAGTGTGATAGTTACTTCGAATGAGACTAATCTGTGGTCAGATCTCACTAGGGAAGACCTCACAGTGTGTTGCTTCAGTGATACCCCATATTGGTAAGTACCAGATCCAGGATGTTGGCACCACTTGTGGGAGTGTCAACCAGCTGGTCCAGAGCACTGGAGTTAACGAAGTTGAGGAACCTTTGGGGAAGAGAGTTAAAGCACGAGTAATTTATCCAATCAATGGATGGGTAGTTAAAGTCTCCAAAAACCATGATGTTTGGATGTATCTTGATAGACTGAAATAGATACAAATAGGAAGAGTGGGTGTCCTGATTCATGGAGGGGATCCTGTAGCTGGCAATGACTTGAATAGGTGTCTTACTAACAGTTAATTGTATCTGAATTATCTCCAGGAAATCATACTGTTTAAACAATATGGAGGTGTATTTATCTTTAAAGAGTATTGATACACTGCATCCTTTAGTTTTTATGCCTTCAGTTTGTGGTCTGAACATGTGGAAGGAGGAGTAACCTGGTATGGCTGAGGTGCTCTCTACAGCCTTGAACCAGGTCTCCGTGACTGCACAGATGTCTAAGTTGTCCAAGGTGAGGACTGCAGGAACGTACAACACCATTAGTCACCCTATTCAACCAAAGCCTGAGTACCAACTTTCACCCAGCTGAGTGGAGGACAGCCACTGTCAACCATTTACACAAAGGTGGAGCATCCACTGATTCAGGAAATTATAGACTCATCAGCCTAACTAGCCTGATCTGCAAGACCATGGAAAGGATTGTCATGGACCTCATTAACAAGGACATTGGTAACCTCCAAACACTTGATCCTACACAGTTTGGCTTCATCAAGGGGAGGTCATGTCTGCTAAATATGGTTGACTTCTTTGAGACAGTCGCTAAAGCCATGGATGAAGGGAAGATGGTGCACACCGCCTACCTTGACCTAGCCAAAGCCTTTGACACTATTCCCCATTCAGGCGTAATAGATAAACTCTCTCAGCTAGGCATCAATCTATACGTTACCAGATGGGTAGCAAACTGGCTCTCTGATATATCCCGCCTAGTCAAAATAGGGGAAGTCACCTCAAGCAGTAGACCTGTAACAAGCAGCGTACTCTAGGGTTCAGTCTTGGGGTCTCTTTTATTTGAGATGTCCTTTTCTGAGGTGCAGGCCAAAACCAGTAGGCTATGGCTGACCAAGTTTGCAGATGACTGCAAGCTGGGTGCTAGCATCAATTCCCCTAGCGATGTGGACATCCTCCAAGAGGGTCTCACTCAGACAAATGACTGGTGCCAGAAACATGGTCTCAAGCTGAATACCAAAAAATGCATCATCATCTCCTTTGGGGAGAGCGATGTCCCCACAAATGATCACATTAATAACAATGTTCTAAGCATGCAATCAATTGTGAGGGATTTGGGCACCCAGGATGATAGCAACCTGAATTTTGACCACCATGTTGCTTCTGTTGTACGGAAAGCTTTGTACATGGCCCACCTCATAAGTAAGGATATCTCATCCAGGGACAAGGAGGTCATAACATCCCTGTATTCTTCCCTTATAAGACCCATTATTGAGTACAATGCCCCTTTCAGCATGTACCCTCAAAGCACATGCAGCAGCTGTAGAGACCACAGAGATTCCACACCTGGAGAATCCAGGGCTTCAAACATCTACTATACACAGATAGGCTAAAAGCCCTATCACTCTACTCAGTTTCATACAGACTCCTCAGAGGTGACCTCTGTCTGGCATACAAGGCAATCCTGGACCTCACCTTGATGAGACTGCTGCATATCCGCAAGTCAAGCTCCATTTGAGTAACTTGCATACATGGTCTCAGCCTGGTCTGCAACATCAACAGGACTTATTGGCAGGACAGATTTGTGTCCCAGAGACTCCCCCATCTATGGAATAGACTCCCTCTCCATGTCAAGCAGAATACCTCTTTCCCCTTTTTTAAGTGCAACCTGGATAACTGGATGAGAAACAGAAACTATACCCCTGGGATTCCACCCATGTCCCTGTTGGACAGGGGCATTGGGTGCTGACTTGTCTAAACATGAGCTAAACTCTTGGCTAGGCTTATAATGGCCTCAGGGCCAATAGCCTAGTAATCTCCTATGACCTTATGATCCTGTGAGTGCAGTTTCATGTTAAGACTCCTAGTGTTTAGCAGCATAACCTTGAGGTTATTTTTTGATGGAACTTTTACACTGGGAATTTTGTCCTTGAGACCTGCCTAAAAAGGCATTATGGGGGGTGGCAAGATCCTTAGCCAGTAGCCAAAATCCCTGGGGTGACAGATGAAGACTATCTCTGGCAAAGTATCGAGGCTGACAGATACTGTATTATTTTAGAATGACACCAGAAACTAAGCAAATTATTGAAGTCAATCATTTTCTCTTTGTATTGAGGCATCATCCTAGGTGAAGGTAAAATGCTGCTCAAGGCTACGGACATACCTGCCTGAGGCACATAGTCCGAGAGCTCAGTCATGTCTCTGTTCATATAGTCCAGTGAGGTACATCTCAAGTCATTCACACCAACATGGACTACGACCGTGTCATAACAGTGCCTGTTTTTGAGAGACTTGAGTACATGTGGTAATCAGTGTAGCAGTATCGGTGAGGTCTATTTAAGATACTGCGTAAAATCATTTTAAGTTTAGGGTAGTTTACGAATATTAATTTATAACCATTGTGTAAAATACAAAATGCTTTAAACCAGGAAATTATACTGACAGTAGGTACATTAAATGATGTAAAAATTTAAAAAATAAGAGTTAAATTACTTCCATGATTAGAAGGCAAAGGCACAGATGTGATAGCTGCAAAATGTTGTATCTAAATAAGTTACCAGTATCCCTAGCTGGATGTAATTTCAGTTTTATGCATGGAGATGTAGAAACTTATATACAACAGACTCAGTGGTGCTGAATTAGGGCATATAATTTGTGTCAGTTATGACCCAAGTTCAGGTAGCTACTCAAGCACCTAGTGGCAGGAGGAATAAGATGTGGAACCTGTTAATCTCGTCCCATGGTGTGGAGAAGATATTTGCGGAACATCTGTATCTCTAACATCTCTAGTATTAACAAGGGAAGCACTGGGGAAACAGTGACAAATCTAGGTATATAAAGCCTCAAGGGGCTGAAATGCCTTGTATGCATGAGACATGCTCAGGTCACTGAATACTTCTGTGCACTCTGTATAGGATATCATCCCTGGAAGTTTGCTTAGGGAGAATAGATAAAGCTCAAAAAATGCACAGTGGCACAAATGAGAGCTGCAATTTATTGAGATAGAAAGAGACAGAGAGCAGCAAAGTGAATTACAGGGGTTTGGGGAAAAAGTAATTTACAAAGCTAGACAGGTGTGGCAGTTTGTACAAAAAGTAACTGGCATCTTACAAAAAAGATATTGTATTAAAAAAAACACATTTACATTACCTTTAGACTTGGTTTAATTATGCTCTCACCTCAAAACCTTTTCGAAT
Source organism: Protopterus annectens (assembly GCF_019279795.1). Lineage (NCBI taxonomy): Eukaryota > Metazoa > Chordata > Ceratodontiformes > Protopteridae > Protopterus > Protopterus annectens. Next base: position 1,377,480,186 of record NC_056744.1, on the reverse strand, counting down.
TCCACTGCAGAGATTGATTCCACCACCAGCTGCTGTAGGTAGAGAGTTTACAAGTTCTTGTCGTTTGATGTCACTGTCTATAAGAACCAGGTTTTTCTTAATAACAGCAGATGAATCAAAGGTAACAATACCAGCATATGATCCAGTTTCAATAATCTGTAGCAAGAAAACTTCTCCTGCCTGTTTCAGCCTTTGTATTCGGTTATGCTACATGAAAAAGAGGAGAAACCATTAAAATACATAATTATGAACACATTGACAGTGTATTATGATTCTTTAATCATTCACAGTTTTAAAACTTATCCACTAATTCTTATCAGTATCTTACAGTGCAACCTACTAAATGTAGAATTCCAAGCAGACATAAATTAATGCTAGATTTTCCAAAGCACCAAAATTATTTATGTATTTATTTATTTTATTTTACATTTGTTGACCGGGCTAGTCTAACTGGATATATGTCCATTTACAGTAGAGGCCCTGGGAGAAAAGCTCCAAAGACAAATACAATTATTAAACAATGAAATAAGGTTACAATAAAGATAAAAAGGGACAATAAAGATGAACATATCAGATAGTTCAGCACATAAGCAGTCCTTAACAAAAAAAAAAAAAAACTTACAACTATATACACAATATAGGACAAGTTCTTGACAAGAGGAATTCATAAATGTTTTCCTGGTTTACCTTTCTTACAAGGTAAGCAGTTAGGAACATAAAAGTTAGTAGAGAATAGGGTTATGGAGATATTAGTATAAGAGTAGTAGCTTAGTCTGGGTTACTGCATGGGCATAACCAGTGTATTCTAAGGAATATTTTAAGTTTTTGTATGAAGAGGTTTAAGGAAGGAAGAGAAGTAAGTTCAGTAGGGAGCAGGTTCCAGCTTTTCCCAGCTGTGTTTGAGAAGAGAGAGTTACCTGCCATATTGTTAGACTTACTTATGCTAACAAGTAGTTTGTTTGATGAGCATAAGGTATTTAGATTTTTTAGGGGGTTATGAGGTTTGTGAGTATAGGGGTATTATTATGCTGGTTGAGGATTTTATGAGCAATAGTAAGCTGGTTAAACTGAATCTGATTTTGTAGTTCCAGCCATCCTAGCTGTTTTAGATTCTGGTAATGATGGGCTCTGAAAGGATTACCAGTGGCAAACTAATTTCAGAAGATTATTCTTTGTCAGGTTAGTGTATACAGGGGAGGCGTACAGAAGTGTGGAGATAAAATGGGTGTGGGCAATAGCAGTTCTTGCTACAGGAGTAAGGAAAGGTCTGATCCTACACAGGGATCCCATTTTTCTGTAAACTGTTTTTATTGTGTTATTAATGTGGGTGTCAAAGGTAAGATTATTGTCAATAGTAATCCCTAAGAGTTTGGTAGTAGAGTCAGGGGATATGAGGGTACCTCACATAAAAATCTATTGGCAAGGTCTTATGGGTAGGAGTAAAGAGCAGGAGCTTAGTTTTTTTGGGGGGGATTCAGGAGGAGAGAAAGTTTTAAGAACCATGACTCTACTATGTTAAATACATTCTGAGTTAGAGATTGCAGTTCAGGTGATGATTTAGCTGTGCAGATTAGTGTGGAATCATCTGCATATTGTATACAGGTAGTAAAAGGAATAGCTAAGTAAAGACCATTGATAAAAATAGAGAATAAGAGAGGACCTAAAATAAAGTCTTGGGGGACACCCAGTGTCACTGGCAGGTGGGATGATAGATTATTCTGCCAGAGAACAGCCTGCTGCCTATTGCTAAGGTAAGTGGTGAACCATTTTACTGCCAATGTGTCAAGAGAGAGAATTTGAGGATATTTATAAGCAATATATGGTTTACCATATGGAAAGCTTTTGAAAGAGCAATAAATAGAGCTGAACAAAGAAGATTGTTGTTGCGGTTTCTGTTAATGGTATCTGTAAAGGATAAAAGGGCAGTAGTGGTACTATGGAATGGCCTAAAGTGATGTTGGCTCTTAGCTAGTATTTTGTGTTGGATTAAGTGGTGTAAAAGCTGATGATAAATGCATTTTTCCATTATTTTAGCTAAGAGGGATAGTAGGGCTATGAGCTGATCATTAGAATATTCGTTTGAATTACCACCTTTGTGTAGGGGGATAATGTGTGAGATTTTCCAGATGGCAGGGATAGTTCCCTCACTAATGCTTCTGTTTATTAGGCTGGATATAGGATAAGCTACAGCTTTAGCTGCTTTTTGCATGTATTCAGGTGGGATTTGGTCAGCAGAAGAAGTGCAAGGCTAAAGTTTTTGAATGAGTTTGTAAATGAAATTAGGTAAGATGGGTTGCAGAAGGAATTTAGGAAGCGAGCTAGTTGTTGTGTTAGGAAGACTGGAGCTGTCTGGAGATAGCTGACTGGCTAGTGTATGGACAGCTTCTGTAAAGAAGGTATTGAAGGCATTAGCAGTTTGGGTGGGAGTCTCATGATTAGCACCTGTTGGGGTTGGTGTGCTGGAATGACCTGGGTGTAGGAGTCTATTGATACTAGCCCAGAATTTTTGAGGGTTATTTTGGTGTGCTTATTGCATTTTACAGTAAAAGTTTCTTTTGTCTAAGAGTATTGCTTTTTTGGTCATATTTCTCATCTGCTTAAATACTAGCTGATCTGATGAGTTTTTGGTAGTTTGCCATTTGGTCCAGGCTTTATTTCTGATCAGGATTTTTGCCTTGTTTCTTGGGAGAGCCAGGAGGCTGGTTTTGACCTTGTTCTGATAGTACGCTTGGGTTCATGCTGGTCAAGGATATCTAAGAACCTGGAGTTAAAGTATATGACAGCCTCTTCAAGTGGTAGGTTTTTAGGGGAGACCAATTGCAAGCGCTAAGTTCACTCTGGAATAGACTCTTCTGAGGAAGTTTGCCCATTTGAGCAAACGAAAAGCGCTTTAATTAAACTTGTTTTATATTTATTTCCTGTCTACTTGGTGGTTGCTGCTGGTCCAGTTATTTTTGAATACTTCTTTATCCGAGAAGAACGTTGGGTGCTTTGTGTTCTGGCTCACCTTTTGTATTTTATCAGTTGCTTTTGTGTTTGATTTACTTGGTATCACTCTGGAATAGACCTTGGTTGAAATGCTTGTTGGACCGTATAGTTCTATATGATGCTGGGTGAGAGATGTCAATTTTTTGCCTGATTATGTTGGCCTGAAATTGTCCAGTAAAATGATGAAACAAGTCATGGGCATTCAGAATCGTCAATTAGCGGAAACACCTGATGTTCATAAGGATCATTTGCATATATCCCATGTGCCTCTGATACAAGAGGTTTGGGAGGTCACTCAGTGGAAGTTCTAGCTTTGCTGGAGTTTTCATTTTGTTTTTACTGATTGTTTTTTCAGTGATCTTCTCACTCATTGTTTAAGGTATGATTTAATAGAAATGTGGTCATTTAAAGCTGGGGGGATGGCATTCAACATGACCTGCCAGTAGGTTTCCCTACAGTTCTCCCAATCACCCCCAGGACCCATCAATATCTGCTCCAAAATCCCAAACAGAAACCCTGTATGTGTAGGCTGCACAGAAAGATGCCTATAAAGAACATTATTCAAATTTCTCTTCTTAATATTATAAATGTGCTCGTAAATACATTTCCCTAATGTTCTTTCAGATTTGCCCACATAAAAACTAGGGCAGTCTTTACATAAAGCCAGGTACACTATACCCCTAGTCTTACAATTACCCCTCTTAAATTGTATTACACTCTGAATATTATTACCCAAAATTGCCATCCATTTGTCATAAATGTATTTGCAATAGCCACATCTACCACATTTTCTAGTTCCACTCGCTCTTGTGTAATTTGTCTCATTCCTATTCCTTTCAAAAACTTTTATCAGATTCATACCCATCTTAAACACAAATCTAGGATTTTCTCCTATTTTCTCCACTATGTCACTATTAAATTTCAACATTTTCCAGTTATTTTTAACCAAGTCTTTAATTCCTTGTGAAGCATAATTATATTCAACCACTAAAGCTTTTTTGAGAATTTCTGCTCATCATTCTTCTTCTTATTATATAAAAAGACCTGTTTAGTATCACCTAATAAGGGCACATATTGAATTCCCCACCCATTAGTGACTTCTAGTACTACTTCATCTATTAAATTAACAGGGTAGCCTCTCTCCATAAATAATTTTGAAATAAATTCAATTTCTTTCAAGAAATCACTTATTTGTGAGGTCATCCTTGCTGCCCTAACCATCTGACCTTTTACAATACTTTTCTTCTGTCTCCAAGGGTGTACACTGGAATAGGAAAGATAGGAATTGCTAAAGGTAAACTTTCTATTGATCTTAGATTTTAACTGCCCTTCCATTATGTCCACTCTCACATCCAAATAATCAATCCCAGCCTTATCATATTTATGGGTAAATCTTAAAAAATTATAGTGGTGTTCAAATAATCTATAAAAATACCCAAAATATGTTCAGGCCCATCACATACCACAAAGATGCTGTCCAAAAATTGCCTATATAATTTAATATGCCTCCAAAATTAACTTTTGAATATATATGTAATTTCCCATTTTAAAAGGACTAAGTTGGCATATATGGGGACACAAGCTACACCAATAACCACTCCTCTTATCTGCTTGAAGATCTCCCCCTCAAAATAAACAAAGTTGCTTTCTAACACCATTCTCATAAGATCAACATATAAGTTCACATCCGAACCTAATGAGATGCTCTTGTCATTTAAAATTTCACTAAAGAGGTCCAGTCCTTCCTCAATGGGGATACATGAGAATAAATTGATGACATCAATTGTTAAGAAACAAATTTCTCCTTTACAAATCTCAGGGGTCAAACTCTGCAAAATTCCCAAGAGTCCTTTATTAAATGTGGGTAATCCCCCACAATGTGTTTAAGGGAACAATCTAAAAATGTAGCTATTGGATATGTCTTAGAACCTTCTCCATATACAATTGGTCTATAAGATGGGTTGGTGGTGCTCTTATGAATCTTGAGGATGCCAAAAAAGAAGCTAGCCTTGGTTTAGCAATTTGTAAAATCCCATCTACTCTACGATTGAGCCTATTTTCCAGTATAAATTCCTCTATCGCTAGGTCCACCTTCCTGTAGGAAATATTGACCTCATTAATAGAGACTGGAACATAAACATTAGTGTTTTTCAAAATATCTAGCATTTTGCTTGAATAATCAGTGGCATCCACCAGGACCATAGCACCCCCCCCTATCTGGTTTCATAATACGTATCTCTTTGTTATTTGCCAGCTCATCTAGTACCTCCTTTCCTTTTTAGTTAAATTATACTTATTACCAAACTTCTTCTTATATTTTTATCCATACTAAAGGCGTAAATATCTGATGCACACACTGCTTCAAAAACCTGTAGTGCTGGATGCAAAGATGGATTGTATGTACTCAGTTGTTTAATAAAAGTATCCAACCTAGTAATTTGCTGATCAAATAATAAGACTGGATTAAGTTTTCTAGTGAATATTTTCAATTCTATAAGGGCATCACAAACATCAAACTTAGGCACGGGAACAAATTTAAAACCTTTTTCAAAAGGCTGAAAATGTTCTATTTTAATCTCTATTCTACTTAAACTAAAGATCTTAAAGCCACTCAATGTTAGGGGCACTCCATTGTCCCCATCAGCTATACCTTCCCCTTCCTTTTTGTTTTGGACTGATTCCTCCCTTTCCCCCTGCCTGTTGAAAAATCCTGGTCATTCACATCTCCTTCACCCCCTATCAGAGTGTTCAATAAAGTTGAGACCAACTTCAGGATCCAAGGGGTTGGGCATTTTAGGTCCAGTATGTTCCATGGCCTCAAGGTTACTATCCTCAATCATTTCTAAAGTTTCCGAGTTGTCAGTAATATTAATTATTTCCCCACCCGAATTACCGTTCTGCTTAGTATTGTCAGCATCATGATTGCCAACTTTTACTGTCTCATAAACACTTTTCCTAGTAAATCTCCCTCTAAAAATGCAGGCCCTGTTGTCTTTATACTGCTTCAAATCTCTTAGTAATTTCTTTTGCTTCCTTAAAATAATTTCCTCACATTCTGTCTACATGCAATAAACAGTGTTCATACACCTCCTTATGAAATTCAAACAATAAATCACTTTTAATGGCTTTATTTAACCTTTCTGCTTTCCCCCAGTAAAAATTCAACTTTCTTTTTAGCAAATTTTATCATCAGAGCCATAATCCTAAAACCACATTCATTAAAAATGTGATTGAATTCTTGAATCATTGCACTATCATACAAGAACCCTTCTAGATATTTACATACACACAATCCCTGTGGGACTATACGTTTGTTCAAGCATTCTTCCAAATACAGAATGTCCAAGTTAACATTTTTTATTTTAAATAATTTGTCCTCCAGTTTTCTTATTCCTGCTTTCAGGGATGCCATAGCAATAGAATACTCTTGCTGTACAACAGTTCTCCTGGGATCTTTCTCTTTGCTAAAAACATTTAATTTATTATTAAATGAATGTGCCCAATTATTTAAATTACATGAATTGAAAGGAACTATTTGTTCTGAAATGACCTCATTAAACAAAAGGGCAGAAACACCAACAGTACCTGGATTGAGGATGTGGATGTCCACAGTTGTCCATGTTGCGTGAATTAGTTTCAACTCTTTTGGATGTATTAGAGCTCGTCCTCCTCATCTCATTGTTCAAACCAACTTTTGGGCCCCTAAATATAACGGCTGGCTAGCCAAGCCAAACTGCATAAGTGAAACAAACTCTCAAAGTAAGCCATTATCTGATTCCTCCCACATCTCCTTTGCCTTGAGAAAACCCAATTGGTTGTCACCAATTTACCCTGCCCACAAGGAAGTGAACAGTCCATTTGCTTGAGATAATCAACCCTGTGTAAAAGGTTCCCTTTTAGATTTATGACCTCAGTGCTCAAATCGAAGACTGCTGCAAATATATCACATTGTTGGGATTCCAAACTAAAGGGGTCTGAATACCCCACTCCTTCTTCTGCACAGCTCAAAGAAGCTGCTTCATCCTCCAAATGCAGTGCAGCCATGAGTCAGTACGCCCAATTCCAAAAATAACTAACTCAGAATAATGGAAAATAACCACAAAAACAACTAATAAAAAATAATAAATAAGTGGTTCGGGCACACTAAATCTGGCTTTACAAAACAATAATTTTATTAGCTTGAACACAAGTGCTTTTACCCTGCCACAACAGGACTTTATCAAGTGAATAAACTAAACACAATCACAGTCATTTAAATACCCAAATTCTGTAAAAGGTGCCAAACTTTATTAAAGGTACATTCCTTCACCTAAACAATAAACATAAATACTCCACACATTTAAAACCTATAATTCCAGAATAAAATCATATTAGTTTGTATGACATAGTTCTAAAAATATTATAAAAATGAAATCATACTAAACTTCAAATTAAGAAATTAGAAAAAGTAAAAAAAAAATAACAGAGATGAAAAAGAAGAGTGTTCACCAAATTCTGAAATATAGTCCAGTCCTACAGTTTACTAGCTTTCTTCTTAACACCTCCAGGTTAGTGGGGCAGCATGATACCTCTGAGAACATCCATGTGCAGCTAACATCAGCCGCAACTGCAATGTAAATTGTGGCCTGCTACAGGTCACCCTCCATGTCCCAGGAGCACCACTCCACCTACCTGGAGACAGTGGAGAATAAGACAGTCCTAACACACACCCTGGCATTGGTCGATGTCAACTACCCTACTATTAACTGGGAAACTTACTCAAGTACTCACTTCCAGGCCCAGCGCATCCTGGAATTTATCACCTCATATGCACTGTATCAGGTGGTAACCTCCCTAACGAGGAGTGGAAACATACTAGAAGTTGTCATTGTCCATGTTGGAGTGAATGACTTGAGACGTACCTCCATGGACTACATGAAAAGAGACATGGAAGAGCTCTCAGATCATGTGGCCCATGCAGGTATGACGCTAGCCCTGAGTAGCATCCTGCCTTCGCCCAGAATGATACCACAGTATAAGGACAAAATAATTGACTTCAACAATTGGCTAAGCTTCTGGTGTCATTCAAAGGGGATCCAGTATCTGTCTGCCTGGGAAGACATGATCGACAAACCATGATGCTTTGCCAGAGGTGGTCTGCACCTGTCACCCCTGGGATTCAGGTTACTGGCTAAAGCTCTTGCCACTCCTATAGTGCCTTTTTTAGGTAAGGTTCAAACGACAAAACCACCACCGTAACAGATACAAGCATGCAAAATCTGATGGTACTGCTACTCAATGCTAGAAGTCTAAACCTCAAAATACACTCTCTTGAGGCACTCCTAAAAATGGAGAACATCGATATCTGTGCAGTAACTGAGACCTGGTTCAAGGCTCCAGAGAGCACCCCTGCAATACCAGGCTACAACCCTTACCACACTTTTCAGTCACAAAACCAAGACCAAAATACTAAAGGTGGAGGATTGTCCATATTCACTAAGGATATACACACCTCCAGGCTAGTTGCCCAATACAATTCATCTGAAATTCTCCAGGTGCACCTAACACTAGGTAAGACTGCAATCCAAATTGTACCTTGCTACATATCCCCCACCATGCCCCAAGATTCTCACTACACCTTTCTAAACATACTGGAAAAAATTAAGGTACAACTAAACATCCTAATACTGGGTGATTTCAACTACCCTGCCATTAACTGGGAAAACTTCTCGGGTACCAACTCCTTTTCCCAACGGTTCTTGGAATTCATAAAGTCCAATGCCCTGGATCAACTAATCCATTGTCCCACCAGGGGCTCCAATATCCTAGACCTGGTCATTACCAACATGGGAGATAGATGCTCCACACCAGTGGTCACCCTCTCATTGGTCAGGTCTGACCATAAGCAAATCACCCTTAACATCCACCCCCCCCCCCCAGTAAGGAGACCTCCTTAAAAAACTTCTCCAAAGCCAACTTCATGCTACTGAAGTAAGAAGTGACAAACTTCATGACACCCATGCAGATGGGATCTGAAAGTTTGACTGCTGAATCCTACACTAAGGCACTGTACGAGCACATCCACTTCTGCATGAATTATGCCATCCCAAATAGAACCAAAAATGCTCTCCTCCAAAAAAAAAAAAAAATCTGGTGGTCCCCTGCTATAAACAAACTATACAACAGAAGGAAGAAACTGTTGCAGAAAAGAGGAAAATCCAGGATGCAATAAACTCGCTCATCAGCCTCAGTAAGAAGCTGAGATCCCTCATAAAATCCTCAAAAGCTAGTTACAAAAATAAAATTGCCAAAGATTCCAAAGGCAACCACAAGGCATTCTATAGTTATGTCAATAATCTAAATGGCAATGCTCAGATCTGCTCTGAGCTACAACAGAATGGCATTAAATATACTGATCCCAAGGATATTGTCAATATCCTGGCAGATTGATTTAGTGCCAACTTCACCCCCCCCATCCCCTAAAGGGCCCATCTCAATACCAAAAGATTGCCAAATTCCAGTAATCATGGCCACACAGGTAGAAGCTGCACTCTCCAAAGCTAAGAATACAGCATCCATGGGACTAGATGACATCCTGGGCTGTGTACTACATGAACTATAAAATGAACTGGTGCCTCACCTAAGTGTCATGTTTAATCATAGCCTCACTTCAGGCTTCGTGCCCACTGAGTGGCACACAGCTACAGTTATCCCACTCCACAAGGGTAGATCCACCTTGGATCCCGGGAACTACTGTCCCATCAGTCTGACGAGCATGATATGCAAGGGCATGGAACGCATTATCATGGAACTTATAAACAAAGACATTGGCAACCTTCAAACACTGGACCCCATCCAGTTTGGGTTTGTAAAGGGCCGATCTTGTCTCCTGAACCTGACTGACTTATTTGAATCAGTCTCCAGATGTGTGGACGAGGGTAAGGCAGTCAACACAGCCTATCTGGACCTTGCCAAGGCCTTCGACACTATCCCCTACTCTGGAATCATAGATAAACTTACTAAGCTGGGCATAAATACCTACATCAATTGATGTATTGCCAACTGGCTTACTGACAGAACCCAGACTATAAAAGTAGCCGACTCCAAATCCTGCTCCTGACAAGTGATAAGTGGAGTACCTCAGGTTTCAGTCCTGGGACCACTCTTGTTTGGCATCTACTTCTCTGAAGTACAGGCCAACACTAAGTGACTCTAGCTAACAATGTTTGCAGATGACTGCAAACTGGGAGCCATTATTGAATCCCCAAATGATGTGGATATTCTACAAAAGGGTCTTACAGAAACAGATGCCTGGTGCCAGAGCCATGGGCTCAAGCTTAATGCCAAGAAATGTATAGTTATCCCCTTTGGGAAAAAAACATGTACCCATGAATTACCACATATGTGGTAGTACACTAAACATCGAAAGTGTGGACTGTGGTCTCACCTTCGATAACCACATTGCCACAACAGTCAGGAAATCCTTCTGTGTGGCACACCTCATCACTAAGGGCTTTTCATTCAGAAAAAAGGAGGTCATTGTCCCACTGTACTCATCCCTCATTAGACCCATCATAGAGTATAATGCCACATTTGGTATGTACCTCACAAGACATCTGCAACAGCTGGAAAGGCCGCAGAAATACCTCACTAAAAGAATCACAGGCCTAAAGCAGATGCCATATGCTGACCATCTAAAAAACTCCTGCTACACTCTGTGGCATATCTTCTACTCAGAGGTGATCTCTGCTTAACATACAAGGCCATGTCAAACCCAGAGTTGTTGGACATGCTCCACTTAAAGAAATCCCAATCCCTCAGAGCCACACGCTCCAGGGATCTAAACCTTGTCATCACAATGAACAAAACATGCTGGAGGGATAGGCTCCTGACCCAGAGACTCCCCATACTCTGGTGTAGACTGCCCATACATGTCAAGCAGAACACCTCCTTGGCCCTCTTCAAAAGGAACCTTGATGATTGGATGGGAGATAAGAAATTCACCCCGGGGATCACGTCAGTCACCCTGCTAGACAGGGGTCCAGGGAAGTAAATATTGTGGGAGGAAATATCCAGGGAATTGTTATGGCTAGGCTTGTATAGGCCCTAGGGCCGATAGCCTAGTACCAACCTATGAACCTATGAACATTGAGACAGTTGCGGATGTCACTGGGTTTGTTGTAACATCCTTTACGAGGAATATGACTTTGGTAATACCAATAGATGTGAATATTTACTGACTGCATTTCTCAGAGTCCACAACTGATTTACCAAGGACAGCAACTGTCTTGGGAACAGATAAAACATAACAGGCACACATGTGGTCAGTCTGTGGACAGCGTGCCAGTGGAGAGGTTTGTCAGAGACGCATCATTGTGAGTTGTGACATCACACACTAAATGCATGTCCACACAAACCCTGTCAATTTATAAATCCACCATGTGTATAACAGCACAGATGACATACAATCTGTTCACAAATCTGGTGATATGTCCCCCATGTTGGTTGGCAGTCTTCACATGTCCTGTCCTGTGACATATTGCCATGTACTGTATGTGAATCTGCAGTTCACCACCTCTGTAATGCCCCTCACACAGGCAAGGAAAAGGGGCAAGGCTCACATTAGGGAATGTCCCATATGCCGAAACTAGCTGCAGTGTCCAGGTCCACAGCACAATACAATGTGGACATCAACATAGTTGCATGGCTGTAGCAATAACTGACATCTGCACATCTATACAGAGGACAGACAGAAAGTATGTAGCCAACAGGTTATGCATTAGGATGAATGTTTTGAAAGATAGATGTCTGAAACTGAAAGGTATGCCATTACTACATGACAGCAGCCCTCAATGGCATGCCTAAAAACATAGTGATCTACAGTTAATATCAACATATCAGATCAGTATCCAATAGGAGATACATAAAAACACACAGCTCAAACACCAAGAACACGATAGTCAGTACTAAGATCTAGCTTTACTTGCAGGGGTGTATGGTTCCAGTACTACAATCTGCAATCTACTCTTACTTGGAAAAGCACTGTTAAAAGTAGCAAAGTAATGATACAATACATGCAAGTGTGACTGCATATAACCTAGGGTACTACCCAAGTATGAAAAAAATACAAACAAAAAAGATTGTGGTACTACCCATGTAAACTCAGGCGTTTCATGCAGTACACTCACACCCCTTGCTACTGTAATGACAGCACATAAAAGCATGTTATGTACATGGAATTAAATACACTTATTAAAGATGTCATTACCCTGCTATTTTATCAGACTGGAATGTGATCACTGTTGCAGGGCTATGCTTAGCAGGTTTAAGCAATGCTTAAATGTAAATGCTAAGCAGATTTGTGCACTGGCAAGCAAAGCCTACACAATGTAAGCATGTATTCATTTAACTGTATATTAGCAGTGCTTAACTTCATGCAAACCTGCTTAAAGCCACTTTAAAGCACCTTAATCACTCTGTCTTCATCAGCCCTTGTTCTGCCCTTGCAGAACTTGAACCCAGGACCCTTCACACTATAGTCACACACTTAACCACTAAGGCATCTGAGCTGTAAGAAGACCTGTTGCTTTTTCAAATATATTATTCAGTACACGTGCTGAATAATAGTGAACAATTGCTTTGAGTTCTACAATTTTTTACACCATGGAATCAGTCATGTTTCTATATCTGAATATACACATATCAGATAAATATGGTGAGATACATCTGAGACACTCATATTTACACATAAAAAGGATATACATATATATATATATATATATATATATATATATATATATATATATATATATATATACATACACACACACACACACACACACATACATATATATATATATATATATATAGATATATATATATATATATATATATATGTATATATGTGCATATGCATACACACACACACACACACACACACACATATATATATATATATATATATATATATATATATATATATATATATACACATATATATAGGGAACATAATGTAAGTATTGCTGTTATAAAAGTAGAATGTTGCTACAGTAACAGGGTTTGTGTCAGCATACATGTTCTGAAGGAAGGCTCTTCTGAAACTGACATGTTCACCATCAGTTACTGACAGACATCATAATATCATCATAGTGAAGTACCACACAAATCAAAGTAATGATTCTGTGGAATACTCAGAAATATGAGCAATAAACGTGGACAGTCTGAAACAATCTGGTCAGTCAAGAGGTATACACAGAACTCCTTAGTGCAAGAAATGTGGACCAAGCCTGACAAAGGGGATGTTTAAAGCCATGGAAACGGGGATATATCCCAAATACTGGAGTAGATAAGCTCACACAGTTGATGCATTCATACCCTCCTGTCTGCCTAACATATATTAACTGGAGGCGCACAAATCCCTAGCCCACGTACTTCCCAATAGTTAGTGACATACATCTTCACAGCATCCCTGCACAACACGTATGGTGGCTAGGCAACAGTACATCTGACAAATATCTGGATATCAAAGTACAAAAAGACTACAGGACAAACTAAGAACCAAAAACAAAAAAGGCAGGGAGACCCCAAAACAATCCACACACTCGAAGAATGAAAAACAAGAAACTTTAATGACATAAAGCACTTTTCGTCTCACTTATAGTGGGACTTCTTCAGACATAACGTTTTACAAGTAGCTGCCATTTAAATCAAGTAACAATACAGACTTGTGCTCCTAACCACCAATCAACAGACAACAGTAATTACTGACCAAACTGATGAGAAACATTTCCTTTGAACTAAAAACCAGGCTGTACTTCAGAGAAGTAGATGCCATACAAGAGCAGTCCCAGGACTGAACCCTGAGGGTACTCCACTTGTCACTTGTCTGGAGCTGGATTTGGAGTCAGCTACTTTTACAGTGTGGGTTCTGTCAGTAAGCCAGTTCACGACCCATTGAATGATGTAGGGAATAATGCCCAGCTTAGTAAGTTTATCTATGATTCCAGAGTGGGAGATTGTGTTGAAGGCCTTGACGAGGTCCAGATAGGCTGTGTGGACCGTCTTACCCTCATCCACTGCTCTAGAGACTGATTCGAAGAACTCATTCAGGTTGAGGAGACAAGATCAGCCCTTCACAAATCCAAATTGGGTGGGGTCCAGTGTTTGAAGGTTGCCAATGTCTTTGTTTATAAGTTCCATGATAATACGTTTCATGGCCTTGCAGATCAGGCTTGTTAGACTGATGGGGTGGTACTTCCCAGGATCCAAGGTGGATCACCCCTTGTGGAGTGGGATAACTGTAGCTGTGTGCCACTCAGTGGGCAAGAAGCCTGAGGTGAGGCTATGGTTAAACATGACACTTAGGTGAGGTGCCACCTCATTTTGTAGTTCATGTAGTACACAGCCCGGGATGTCGTCTGGTCCCATGGAAGCTGTATTCTTAGCTTTGGAGAGTGATTTTTACCTGTGTGGCCATTATTACCAGAATTTGGCAATCATTCTGTATTGAGATGGGCCATTTAGGGGGTGAGAGGGGGGTGACATTGGCACTGAATCGATCTGCCAGGATACTGGCAATATCCCTGGGCTCAGTATATTTAATGCCAATGTAGCTCAGAGCAGATCTGAGTATTGCCATTTAGATTTTTGACATAAATATAGAATGCCTTGTGTTTGTCTTTGGAATCTTTGATAATTTTATTTTTGTAACTAGCTTTGGAGGATTTTATGAGGGATCTCAGCTTCTTACTGAGGTTGGTAAGGGAGTTTTTTGCATCCTGAGATTTTCCTCTTTTCTGCACAAGTTTCTTCCTTTTGTTGTAAAGTTTGTTTATGGTAGGGGACCACCAGATTGGCTTCCTTTTTTTGGAGGATAGCGTCTTGGTTCTATTTGGGATGGCACGATTCATGTACGAGTGGATGTGCTCGCACATTGCCTTATTGTAGGATTCAGCAGTCGAACTTTCAATTCCCGTATGCATGGGTGTTAAGAAGTTTGTCACCTCTGACTTCAGTAGCATGAAGTTGGCTTTGGAGACATTTTTTACAGAGCTTTCCTCACTGGGGGCTGGGGGAGGGATGTGGATGTCAAGGATGATTAGCTTATGGTCAGACCTGACCAATGAGGGGTGACCATAGGTGTGATGCATTGATTTCCAATGTTGGTAATGACCAGTTCTAGGATATTGGAGCCCCTGTTGGACTATGGATTAGCTGATCCAGGGCATTGGAATTTATGAATTCCAAGAACTGTTGGGCAAAGGTGTTGGTACATGAGTAGTTTTCCCAGTTAATAACAGGGTAGTTGAAATCACCCAGTATTAGGGTGTTTAGTTGTATCTTAATATTTTCCAGTATGTTTAGAAAGGTGTAATGAGAATCTTGGGGCTTGGTAGGGGATATATAGCAAGCTACAATTTGGATTGCAGTCTTACCAGGTGTTAGTTGCACCTGGAGAATTTCAGATGCATTGTGTCGGGCAACTAGCCTGGTGGTGTGAATATCCTTGGTGAATATGGACACTCCTCCACCTTTAGTGTTTCGGTCGTGGTTTGGTGGCCGGAAAGTGTGGTAAGAGTTGTAGCCTGATATTGCAGGGGTGCTCTCTGGAGTCTTGAACCAGGTCTCAGTTACTGCACAGATATCAATGTTCTCCATTTTTAGGAGTGCCTCGAGAGAGTGCATTTTGAGTTTTCGACTTCTAGCATTGAGTAGCATTACCTTCAGATTTTGTATCCTAGTACCTGTTATGGTGGTGGTTTTGTCCTTTGAACTTTGCCTAAAAAAGGCACTATAGCAGTGGCAAGAGCCGTAGCAAGTAACCTGAATTCCAGAACGACAGGTGCAGACCATCTCTGGCAAAGCATTGTGGTCTGTTAATCATGTCATGCCAGGCAGACAGATACTGGATCCTCTTTGAATGACACCAGACACATCTGTACAGAGGACTGTACAATGGTTTAACCTAATGCATGTGAGGCAGATTCTTTTACCACACTATATAAAGTAATGGCAGTGGGAGGTAGTCACCAGCCATGTATGGTATACACATCAAAATGGTATAAGCCACACAAGGTATGTTCCTCACACAAACACTTGCCAGCATAATGATTAGAAATCCTGCCTGTATATGTATTCCTTCTATAGTACTACGCAGTTATCAGATGCGACCCAGAGCTTATACATTCCCACCTCTTCCAAAGGTACATCTGAGATGGTTGAGATCAACAGGATTACTAAATTGGGATGAAGGGCAGTGTGAAGGGTAGTACACACGTCAAAAATTATATAAGCCAGACAGTACACAATTCACATGCACACTCATATACACACACACACACACACACACACACACACACACACACACACACACACACACACACACACACACGCACTTGCTAGTATTGAGATTAGAACTCGTGCCTATCTAGGTATGCCTACTATAGTTTTACAGTTACCCCATGCACTATAGAGCTTACTGAATTTTCACATGGCCAAAGCTGCTGGTAACTACAGACAGTCTGCCTTCTGTTCCACCCATACATCATGCTAGTTCTTCCTGCCTTGCACGTCAACTAGCATTATGGCTTGGCACTTCACCAGATTATTGTATCAAGAAGTGTGGCACACCTGGGGAGCCATCAGCAGTACTTGTTCATCACAGATGTAGCCCTAGTACTTACTAGTTATGTCCACCCATCCTGGCATGTTTGTGGGGTGGTTATCTGGGCTTTCACCCATTAACCTGGAGCACTTGTCCATTCTGAGGCACTGTTGCAACTGCCTCATGTACACAGACAACCCTCCCCTCTAAACGCCAAACACTCAGACCTGTGAGGGTTACCCATATATCACCCAATTCAGATATTTGCACACATATCTCATCATGACACCCACTCTGACAGCCATGACATACAGTGAAAAGCCACACACCCACCATCCCAGAGGCACTCATTGGACATTTACCCAAACAGCACAGACCAGCAAGACAGACACCCACTCAGACACTGCAACATGTCACATGCCAAGGGACACATATTTAACCTACTCAGTGTGCCTCTCAACCTAAGCTCTTAAGGCTACCACCTTGTGATACAGTGATCATAGGCAACTCAGTACTGAAGCACACACATATCCCACTCACTAAGTTGAATATGCAGTGGGTAACAGCCAAATATCTATCACATGCCAGCATCCAACACATGACACAGCCAGTCATGGCACTTCACAACAACTACGAGTATCACTCTGTATCCATTTGGGTGTGAAAGACTTGACAAGAGACATGGTTGAACTCTCTGATTATGTGGTCCAGGCAGATGTTGCAATAGCCCTGGGCAGTGTACCACTGTCACCCAGAATGATGCTGCAGTGCTATCCACAGATTGACTGCAACATTGGCTTACATGTTATGTGTCATTCTCAGGGGATCTCTCCTTGGGATGACATGATTGACAGAACCCAATGGCCTGCCACAGATGCCCTACATCTGTCACCGCTGGATTTCCAGGTAATGGCTAAGTGTCTTGCCACCCCTAATATGCCTTATTAGGCAGTATTTCTGATGTTATTACCACAATAACAGCTACACATGTATGCAGTCTGAGGGTCATGCTGTTCAACAGTAGACATCTAACTGTAAGGATGCAGTCACTGATAGCAGTCGGAGTGGAGGATACATGTTTGCTGGAATGGAGAGGTGGTTCACAGCAGTAGACAGCAGACCTGCAGTATCAGGCTATGATGCATTTCACATCTATCAGCCCCAAAATATGGACCACACCACACCTCCACAGTGGGTGTTGTCTCCATATTCATTATGGCTAGGAACACATCCAGACTAGTATCCCATCTAATGCATTGGAGATACTTACGGTAAAACTGCCTTGGGGTAATAGTGGAATCCAGACCATAACCTGCTATGGGTCCAAATCTATGTCCCTAGACTGTCAGTGCACATCTATGATGGTCCAACACAACACTGGCATAGTATGAGTTTTCAACTACCCCTTCATCACATGGGGGAAGTGGCCAAGTGCCAGTACAGTAGCCCAGCAGTTCTGGGAGTCTTCATTTCCATTGCCCTGGACTAGCTCATACTGACCCCCGGTAGAGGATGCAACAACCTTGACCTGTGATGACTACTTAGATATGGGACTGTTGCTAATCCACATATGTCAATCCCTGCATGGTGAGATTCACACAGGCTGTAATCAACATGGAACTCAACATGTCAGTCACAACCCCCACAAAGGTAAACACCTTGCAAAATCTCTCCAAAGCTGACTTTGCAGCCATGAAAACAGGGATGGATGTCTTCACTGTACCCATGGCAATGGGAAATAGCTGCATGACTGTGGAATCATACACATAGGCACTGTACAAACAGCTACATGAATGCATGGTACTAGCCAGAGCCAACCGAACCCAGACACCATCCTCCAAACACTGGGAGACAATGTGATGGTCCCTTGCCATTACTAAAGTGTACATCAGAAGGAGGACACTATTACAGAGAAAGGTGGTATCCCATGACTGTTGAACTCCCTTATTAGCCTCAAACACAACTTTGTTTCCCACATGAAATCCCCATCTATGATGGCAGAGATGCAGCAATCACCGATGACAGTCACAACAGCCTTTGATAGTTACATGAACAACCTCCACAGCATTAAACACAATTGCTGCAAGTTACTGCACAATGCTAATACCTATCCTGAGACAACAGATATTGGCCACAGTCTTAGCAGCACATTCAGTGTCAGCTTTACGACTCTCTCCCCCCACAAGTGAAATGCTGAGTGAATGTATTCTCACATGTTGTATCCCATTTCTGTTCTAGGCATCTGTGTGTCACCAGGATATGGCCCTGAAGCATGACCATGGGGTATGGCAGTGTGGTAACACATCCATGTCATAGACAGGGTACAGTATGTGCATGGAACTCTCCAGTCTGTAACACAGTGATTGTATGTGCCTCACAGATTATAGGGCTGAG
>NC_056744.1:1377276222-1377458722 GCF_019279795.1 Protopterus annectens | reverse complement strand
ACACACACACACACACACACACACAGTTTAACAATTGATAGGTTGGGGATTAGAACTCCTACCTAACTAGTTTTTTACACTACAGTATTATGCGGTTATCACAAGCACCACAGAGCTTATATGGCTGAGATTTTCCCACAGGGTTATTTCAAGGTGACTGACAGCAGGAGTGCTAACATAGGGCAATGGGAAGTGCAGTGTGTGTGAGTGGGCCATAAATCATTCCTCTGGAAACACACACACACACACACACACACACACACACACACACACACACACACACACACACACACATTCACTCACTCTCACACAACTTTACATTTGACAGGACTGAGTTTACAAATGCTACATGAATACTTATTTGTACTATAGTTTTACACAGTTATCACAAGCACCAAAGACACTATGGGGTTAGGGCTATGAAAATGAATGTCTGCAGTAATTGACATCAGCACATCATGTGATATAGGCCAATGGAATGTGTAGTGGGTGGGACAGGCCTCATAATGGAATTCTCTTTGTCACTGTCTCTCTCTTCCCCATATCTCTGTGTGTGTATGTTTGACATATTATAATATGTTGGCCTTAGATATATGTGAGCATTCCTATCCAATGTATGTGTGTGAAGTATAAATGGTGTACAATATGGTGTGTGTGCACATACATCTGCAAATGACAGACATGTATAGTCCAATGTGTTGTCAGACATGGGCTTCATTTCTCTAAGTGTAGGAGCATGCCCAGTGTGAAGACAGGTGAAGGCTTCCAGCCTAGACAGATAAAATTACAAAATTCTGTCATTTGGAAATATTAATGTAAGCCACAGGCTTGTTCTCTTAAATGTGAAAATACTGCATTGGATATTGAACTGCAAAAATGTAACAACAGTGCACTTTGCTGTAACAAACCTGGAAAGTCAAGTCTTTAATGTCAAACTATGTCTAGAGGGAGGCATCCTGCATATTGTTTTAAGACCACAGTTAATGGATAGAATTTATATGTATAAATGTCCTTTATTGCTGTAGTTTCTGACTAGGTGTAAAGAATGTAAACGTAGTTTATGTTAGCCTGGGAACATCAGAGAAGTGTGAAGAATGATGTTATGTGAAGCAGCTCTGTGTTATCAATTTAAAGAGCGAGAATCAGAGAGCTCAGAGCATTTCTCTTGAGAACATCCAGCATCACCAGCACTGCCTGTTTCTATATGTAAGTAGGATCTTAGATTCACGGGTGCCAGAACCATATGGCCAGGAAGAGGGGGCG
Source organism: Protopterus annectens (assembly GCF_019279795.1). NCBI lineage: Eukaryota > Metazoa > Chordata > Ceratodontiformes > Protopteridae > Protopterus > Protopterus annectens. Next base: position 1,377,457,459 of record NC_056744.1, on the reverse strand, counting down.
CCCACCCCACTTTTACAGCTGCTGGAAAAAATTAATGAAGTGGAGTTTTCACTCTAATGAGGGAGGTAAACTAACTAAACAAGCTGTTCTTGTTCTCTTATTGTTCTATGTTACAGGAGTTATTCTGCTGCTGTTCTACTGGTGCTGCCAGAGCTAGAATCATGCTGGTAAGGAGAGGTTTGTTCTTTTATTTGCAGGAGTTATGCTGCTCCCGTGTGTGTGCGTGTTTGTGAGCATGTGTATGTGTGTGCACATGTGTTTGTGTGTGTGTGTGTGTGTGTGTGTGTGTGTGTGTGTGTGCGTGCACATGTGTTTGTGTTTGTGCATGTGTGTGTGTGTGTGTGTGTGTGTGTGTGTGTGTGTGTGTGTGTGTGTGTGTGTGTGTGTGTGTGTGTGTATGTGTGTGTATAAAATGCCCCAGTTGGTGGTTAGTGTTACTCGGGCTCAAACAAGAGCCTGAATTCTCTACCCATACCACCACTTGTGATTCAGGGAGTTGAGTCCATATCTCTCAACTGTCCAGATTTTCACAGAATATTTGGCTCATACTTTTGATCTGTTCCTCTTAAAATTTGTGTTATGGCAAATCAGTGGCAACTGAATTCACTAAAGAATGATAGCCCTTTAAGTTTTAGTCTTCCTATCTTTCAGGAAACACATAATAACTTAAAACACTTTATTTTAGCAACTTTCTAAGATTATACAAGCAGTATTTAAAATTGTCCCTGGTTTTGGGCCTTTGCCCCCCCCCAAATAAATTTTGGCTTTTTCCAGATTTCTTGTGCTGCGAAGCTGAGAGATTTAGTTGAGTGTCAAGTGGATTTTACAAAGAGCTGAGAGCTTCAGGGGAAGTGAAGTTTAGTGCTATTTATGCTAAGCTGCCTGCATTGTTAGTAGCACAACAGGTAGTATACTTGCTTTTGATGCAAAAGGCTGTGGGTTCGACTCCCACAATATCCAGTTTAATCACTGATACTGTAAAGGGAGTGGATGCTGCAGTCCTATGAATGTCCTCCTTTGGAGGAGTTACCTAGCAACTATGTTTCTGTTATCAGTTTGCTATCCATTTCCCATTGCAAAATTACTAGCTTATCATTTTTTAATGTAGCATAGGCAATTTATTCTTCAAGGGCAACAGGCACTTTATTTGCAGATGAAACAATATAATATAAAGTTGCTTGCTAGTAGCAACCTCTTCATTAGTTAGAGATCTCTTTATTGTGGAATTCTTTAAATGACTTACTTCTGCAGAGATTTTGCATATTTACTGATATTGGTGGAATGTAATGACAGAAGTTTGAGTGGCCTTATATGGTTGAAATTTTCTGAAATGGGTAGTTTTGTCATGTATTATGCTGATGCTGTATTATACAAGGAATATAACTTAATACAATCAGGTTAATAGAATCAGGACGGTGAATCAAAGAATGCATACATGTATGCTTGCTCACAGGATGCAGGAGATCAAAATAGGGGAAGAGACCCCAGGGTTCACTGTTGAGACATATACATCTCAAAAGTAGAAGGAAATACCAAAGGGCTTTGGTCAACTAAGTCTGAGATGACTGCAAGCTAGGAGCAGTTATTGAATCCCCAAATGACTTAGCCATCATGCAATAAGCTTTGTCCCAAACAATAACTGGTGCCAGAATCATGAATTGAAACTAAACTTCAAGAAATACATTACTGTATCCTTTAGGAAGTCATCTACTCCAGGGAAATGCCAAATTGACAATGCCCCCTGAGAACTGACCCATTTGCTTGGCATTTGAGAACTTGTGTATACAGTGACCTAACATTTGACCAACATGTATCCAGAGTCATAAGAAAGTCTTTCTGTATTGCACAGCTTATAAACAAATTGATTTAGACTAGATCTAGAGATGTTATTGTCCCACTTTACAAAGCCCTCATTAGGTCAATCATTTTGTATAATGCCCACTTTGGCATGTATCTGTACAGACCCATGCAACATTTGGAATACCATAGAGATACTTTACTAAAAAGATACAAGTCCTAAACAATAGGTCTTGCATGGACCACCTCAAAGATTTATCACTATACTCAGTATCCTACAGAGTGCTTAGAGGTGTCATGTCTGGCATACAAGTCATCCTCCGACCTAATGCAGATGGACCTACTGAACATCAATATGTCAAATGGCATCAGAAATACTCGGTCTAGATAAGGTATCTAAACTGAATGTTGTGGAGAAATTGATATATATCACAGAAGCTACCACTATTCTAGAACAGACTATCCATTCAAGTAAAACAAAGCTCATCACTGTCCACATTTAAATGCAACATGGATCTAAGGATGGGTAATAGAAAATGTACTCCAGGATTGCCCCTCATGCCACTAATGGATAGAGTTAGTTTCTAAATGCTGCATCCCTTACATGAGTCCCCTCAAATTATTTATTGTATGATCAGATTTATTCTCACTAGGGTAATATACAATTATCAGCCATGAGATAGGTAAGACCAATCAGGAAATGTTAATTCAAGCACCAAAAGGGAAATTTGTTAAGCTTAAAATGTCCCCCAAGTGAACCTATGTTGTGGTAGTAAATAGTTTTTTTTTTAAATGCCCTTTTTAGATCACTAAGTGCCCTTCTCACCTTCTGCCTCCCCCCAATCTTCAACAGCTTCCGGTGCCTCTGCTTAGACTTTAGTGTTTCTCTTAGATATAGCTAGGAAATAGGAAGATTAGACTAGTTTTGTTTTTCTGTGATGTCAGAAATTTTCTACTGTGTTATTTTAAACATTTTTCTATGATCTTCATAGGTGGGTGAGTGGATGTTAGGTCCACACTTTTGAAGGACTGGCAGACCTTTTAGTGAGGGAACAAGCCCTTAGCACTTTGTCTGAGGACATGAGGTTCTGGTTAACTGATAGACAAAGTGCTACATCAGATGAGTTAAGGAAAAAAGGAGAACTATACCTAGAAAGCAGGGCATCCCTGCACAGGAAAGGGCTCCGCAGTACTGCTCATGGGTTTAAAGAAACTCATGGTGGGCAGCACAGACTGCCCAACAGAATCTGCCAGTAGCAGGAGAAGCCACTAGTCCAGGTACACATCCAGCACCTAGAGCTAAATGTTTTGAATGTAACCAGTGGGGCCATGTGGCATGCAGATATCCATGGAGACAAGGTGGGGAACAAAAGGTCAGAGAGCCAGTAAGTAGGGAAGACAAAATGCCAATAGTAGGTTGTCTTGAGACAACCAGTGTACCGAACTACCATCCTGCAGATGTACTGATAGGGAAGGATTTGGTTGGGGCAGTACCATGTGCTTATGCGGTTAGACACAGTCAGGCTAGAAGACAAGCATGTGGGTCTGGTAGCCTGGGGGACACCCAGACAGACTGCATATTTGCAGCCAGGATTGGTGAGGTGGTTACTTCATGGAGGGTGCTAGTGTGTAGCAGTGAAACTGCAGGTGAGCCACAGCTGCTTCTGGGTACTGATGTTCCCTTGGACAGTGGGACTGCAAAGGTAAAGGTGAGTAGTAGTACCCAGGCTGACAGTGAGGCACCTCTGTCAGAGGATGCTAGGCTTCCTGTGGAAAGGGAGCTGGGAAGAGTTACAAAGAGAGAGTTGAGACAGGCTCAGCTCTCAGACCCTACATTGCAACGCCTGAGGCAGGTAACTAGTGAGGCACCTGATTCTCAAGGGAAGGGGGAGTCTGTATACTGGGACAAAGGGTTACTGTATAGAGAGTGGACCCCTGAGGGAGGGCTAGAAGGTGAGAGAGTACAGCAGTTGGTAGTGCCTAGAGCCTATCATCTGGTGCTTTTAGCCATAGCTCATGATATTCCCTTTACAGGTCATATGGGCATAAATCATACAAAGGGACGTATTATACAGAACTTCTATTGACCTGGAATTTCCAGAGATGTAACAGGGTACTGCAGGACCTGTGAGCAGTGCCAAAAGGTAGGCGAGGCAGGTGACAAGGTAAGAACTCCTTTGATGGCTATGCCTGTGATTGATGAGCCATTTCAGAGGGTAGCTATGAATATCGTAGGGCCTCTGAGTACCCCAAGTTCCACAGGGAAAAAGTATTTCCTAATGGTAATGGGTTATGCTACACAATACCCTGAGGTAGTGGCTTTTTCTTCCACTGAGGCAGAAAAGGTGGCAAATGCTTTGTTAGAGATTTTCAGCAGGGTAGGTTTCCCAAAAGAATGACAGAGGTGCCAATTTCATGTCAGACCTGCTGGCTTGTCTGTGGAAGTACTGTGGGGTGAACCACCTGAAGACCACCCCCTACCACCCCCCGGACTAATGGTCTTGTTGAGAGGTTAAACTCTGCAATGAAGTCCATGCTACAGGCATTTGCAGACCAGTTTAAGAGGGAGTGGGACAAATATTTGCCCCATCTGTTGTTTTCTTACAGAGAGGTTCCCCAGGAATCCACAGATTTTTTCACCCTTTGAGTTGCTGTATGGGCATAGGGTGAGGAGACCTCTAGATTTAATTTGTGATAAGTGGGAAGGTGAGTGTGAATCTCATAAGGAGTCTGTTGTGGCATATGTCCTAAACCTCAGGACATGGCTCAGGGAACACATGGGCTTGGCCCAGAAGAACCTAGCAGAAGCCCAACAACAGCAAAAGGTGTGGTATGACAGGAATGCTCGAGCTAGAGAGTATGTTGTGGGGCAGCAGGTAAAGGTTCTCATTCCTGTCAGACACAACAAGCTCCAAGCAGCTTGGGAGGGACCCTACAAGGTGGTAAGAAAGGTAAGTGATGTTAACTACATGGTGGAACTGCTAGACAGGAGGCAGGGGCACAAACTGTACCATGTTAACATGATGCAACCATACCATGATAGGGAGGCCCTTGTGCTGAGCATTTGTAGTGGATTGCAGGAGGAGTCTGAGGGACATCTGGTGAATGATCTCCTTAGTGATGCTAGGACTGACACCTCAGTGGAAGGGGTAGCAATGTCCCAGCAGCTATTTCCTACCCAGGTTTGAGAAATCCGAGCAGTGTTACAGGAGTTTGGGGACATGTTCACTGGGAAACCAGGGTGCACTCAACTGGTGCAGCACCAGGTGGATACAGGACTCCAAAAGCCTATTAGGCAGGCCTCTTACAGGGTGCCTGAGAGAGTCAAACAACTGAGGGAGGGGGTAGAGGAGATATTGGAACTAGGGGTAATTCAAGCATACAACAGTCCCTGGGCCTCCTCAGTAGTGCTAGTTCCAAAGAAGGATGGCAGCTCCAGGTTCTGTGTGAACTACAAGAAATTAAATAATCAGACAGAGTCAGATGTTACCCTATGCCTAGGACAGATGAGGCCCTAAAGCAGCTGGGAGGGGCTAAGTATCTTACAACTATTGATCTTACTAAGGGTTACTAGCAGGTGTCCTTGACTCCCAGTGCTAGACAGAAATCAGCCATTGTGTTTTCTTTTGACTTGTATGAGTTCACAAAGATGCTATTTGGGATGGAAAATGCCCCAGCGACTTTCCAGAGGCTGGTAGATCATATCCTAGCAGGAGCAGGAGGGTTTGCCCTTGCTTACCTAGATGATATAGCCATCTACAGCCATTCCTGGCAAGAGCACCTTCAACATGTCAGGGAGGTGCTGGGCAGACTGAAGATGGCAGGGCTGACCATTAAGCCAAGCAAATGTCAGGTGGGTATGGCAGAGGTCTCCTACCTGGGACATAAAGTGGGGAGTGGTAAGATCAGGCCAAAATCTGCCAAAGTAGAAGCCATTCAAGCTTGGCCTACACCTGTTACCAAAAAGCAGATGAGGCATTCTTAGGGACAGCAGGGTACTACAGAAAGTTTGTCTCCAGTTATAGTACCATAGCTGCTCCTCTCACAGACCTGACAAGGAAGAACAGGCCAGATAAGGTAGTGTGGACCACAGTATGTGAGCAGGCATTCCAGAGGCTTAAAAAAGCTTTGGTAGGACCCCCTGTGTTTGCCAGTCCAGATTACAGCAAAGAATTTGTTGTGCAGGTGGATGCTTCAAACCATGGGGTGAGGGCTGTACTTAGCCAGATTTCTTCAGAGGGATAAGAGCACCCAGTGGGTTATTTCAGTCATTGGCTCCAACCCAGGGAGAAATGCTATGCAGCTGTAGAAAAGGAATGTCTAGCCATAGTTTGGGCACTGCAGAAACTTCAGCCTTATCTGTATGGAAGAAAATTCACTGTAGTGACACATCACAACCCCCCTAACATGGTTACACAGAGCCAGCAAGCAAAATGCAAAGTTGCTAAGATGGCATCTAGGTTTGCAAGCATATATGTCAGTGCAGCACCGCAGTGGGATTAGCAATGCCAATGCAGACGGGCTCTCAAGACAGGGTATGGGGCAAGGTATACTAAGATAGACCTAACCCTCTCCAGCAGCATTTCTCAAGGGTCACTTGAAAAACTAGCTTGATTTCTTCAGGGGGAGATGTGTGAAGATAGGTGAAGGCTGGCAGCCTAGACAGATAGAATTTTCTAGATAATTCTGTCATTTGTAAATATTAATGTAAGGCACAGGCTTGTTCTCTTAAATGTGAAAAGACTGCATTGGATATTGAACTGCAAAAATGTAACAACAGTGCACTCTGCTGTAACAAAGCTGATAAGTCAATTATTTGATGTCAGAATTTGGAGCCGATATGTCTAGAGGGGGGCATCCTTAATATTGTTTTAGGACTCTAGTTAAAGGCTAGAATTTGCATGTATAAATGTCCTTTATTGCTCTTGTTTCTGACCAGGTGTAAAGAATGTAAATGCAGTTTCTGTTACCCTGGGAACAGCAGAGGAGTGTGAAGAATGATGTCATATTAAGCAATTCTGTGTTATCAATTTAAAAAGAGAGAATCAAAGAGCTCAGAGAATTTGTCTTGAGAACATCCAACATCACCAGCACTGCCTGTTTCTGTATGTAAGTAGAATCTTAGACTTTAGTGTTTCTCTTAGATATAACTAGGAAATAGGAAAAATAGCAAGATTAGACTAGTTTGTTTTTCTGGGATGTCAGAACTTTTCTACTGTGTTATTTTAAACATTTCTCTGCGATCTCTGAACTCTTGACTAGCACTGTGTAGTAAGAAGTATTGTCTTGTGTTTTTATTATTTATTATTAAATATTTTTAAACCTTTCAACTGTGGCTGTTTTATGTAGATTTAATTTAAGCTCTAGAGTACATTGCATGTATATAGTGATAGTGTACCAAGTCACTCTAATAAGCCTTGACTGTTCATTCACACTTACCATTTGGATAATAATATTGCACAATAATATTTGGACACCCTTTTAGAAGGGCCTTTAAGTAGCTGTTATTAGTGGGTGGTGGCAGCTGGTACTACCATATAGTCTGGGTAAAAGGGGCACCACTGGAGATCCTGTGCCAGCCTTCCCCAGGAGTGTCTGTGTGGTTGTATAAAACTCTTATCTCAAAGTGTGTGTCTGTCAGCTACCTGGGCAGGGACATGAAGCATTGGTTGAACAGAGACGGTACTGGAGGTTTTAGCCTGTCCACTAGGCTGAGATCTGGACCCTATAGCTGTGCCAGTGGGGAGTCTTATTGGGGACCTGGAGAGAAAGGGAGAAACCAGCCCCAGACTGACTGTGATCTATGTGTGCTCTTAAGGGAAATTGTACTTTACTGTGTGTGTATTTATTATCTTTTCCCAATATGGACACCCCTCACTGGTGTTAGTGGTGAGGATTCAGGCTCCTTGATTGCTGGGCCAGGGTATGGACGTCACACCCAGTATGACCTTCTGTACTGAGTGTGTGAATCCATTCCAGGTAGGGTTGTAATCCATTCCAGGGTTTGGTGTTTACACCTACAGCTAGCAACCTGTTTCTGCAGCATATCTGTTGATAGGTTGACAATATGGAGTCACAATGGGTGAAAGATAGGGGGATACTGTAACTATTGCTGTTTGTGCTGCTTGTGTTACATGGTTGGTGTGAGCAGAGATATTTAGATATATGTACTGTTTTACACTGTGATGTATTATGTCATCAACTGTTGACAGATATAATTATTTGTTCACAGTTATTTACCAGGAAAATACAAGATGAATGAAGCTGAGTACAGTATTCTGGGCCACAGCCTACACATTCTTGCACATTCCTGCCATTCTGGAGAGGTAGATATAGACACTTACTGATGGGTCTGTATAAATGGTCCAGCATCTTGGCAGTATGGTGGCTGAAGATCCCCTTCTTGTACATTTATCGACTTAACAGAATGGCCATATCCTGCTGTGGCCATAACTCTCAGCTGTACAGATTCACCCAGGTTATCCAAAGGCAGGACTCATATATCTGGTCAGACCCCCTTCACATTGTGGTTTATGAGCAGGTTTGTAGCCACCCATTAATGGGTTTGCAGGCAGGGATAGTATGGGCACACATCAGAGTTTCAGACTTCCCACACTCCATGATATCCATGCTTCTACTACCCTCTCTGTTATTCTATCCTCTTCCTAACATTATGCAGGCAATATCTGAGAAGTATCCCTACAGTTGGCCTTTCATCCCAGCAGTATTTATGGATTGGTCCACAATTCTTGCAGTAGGACATGGGAGGCATGCTACTGGGATTTGTCAGCATGGCCTTGCATTTGTGTTCTGTTGACTGTGTTAGGTTGTTAGTTAGGACCCCATGAGATACCATACATTGGCACTATGGGTGAGGCACAGACCTTTGAGAGAGGACTGTAGGCCATTTGGTAGTGATGTGGGCCATCTGTAGCAGGCCAGTGCATTCTGTCACTCATACTTTCTCAGGTTGCGAGCCAGTAGATTCCCCTGGTGACAGGGTAAGTGTGTGAGGTGTTACTGGCAATACTTCCTGTCCATATTGATCCATTGGTCTGGATGCGGGTAGCTGCTGCTTACAGCTAGGGACACACCTGTATAGGACATCTCTTCACCATGCTGCATCCTGTTGGTATTCCCATACAGAAGTGGGGTCATACTGTACTTATTGCCAACAGCAAGGTATGATCTGTGATAAACCTGTGGCTGATGGTGGGGTGAGCTGAGTGCATGTGTGATATGGAAGCTACTGGCAGCTGACTCACAGATATACCTGGGACATTCCCCTTATGTTGCCTTGTGCATGGACATAGGCAGTCTCTCATTACTTTATAACTGTGCCTTTTGGACAACAATTGTGCTGCTAACCTGTATGTACAATTCAAAAATTGTGTGCAGTTGACAGTTACATTATATGCACTCTGTCTAGGGTATTCCACTTGTGTACTGTGTCTATGTAATGGCGCAGGTCCATGACATGTCCATCTTTCAGACAGTAACAGATATTGACATCTGGACAGTGAGTATGGATGACTGGTGACATGGGCATTACTGAGAAGCATTGTAGTTGGCACTGCAGTTGTCGGAACATGGCCCTGTCGACCACAGTACTGCCCGTAGGCCACTGAGACACAACCGTCCAGGTCTACATGCTGACCATTTCCAGACAATGTTGAACACACAACAACTTAACACACAGACTCCTGCATATTGTACACATGCAACAATCTGTCCTGTAGATTGGAGAAGCTCAGGTAATCTGTGCTCCACTGATATTACTCCTCACACTTACATGTTACTGCATTTCTACATAAGATTGTGGGGGGCACACCTGATGACTTTAAACATTTGCTATGACTGTACTAGTGTTTCAGGTACTCTGTTGGCTTCCATTTCATACTGTATTCTGACCTATCATGCAGACTGGAGGCATATCAGTAGAGTACACATCTTAGGTTTTATTGACCTACATTTCAGTTTCAGACTTCTTACCCTTCAGAACTAACATACAACTGCCAAACCTGTTGTAGTCTGTCTGTGTAGGTCTGGAGGGGGGCTGTTCACCATTGCCATCATTTGGTCACCTTAGCCCAGCCTTTCTTTATGGTCATCTATACCTGCCTGCTGGCTGAGGCTGATGGTGGGTATGTGAACCTCACTGACATGCATGTGTATGTCCTATGGACACCCACAGTTATTTGGGCCACCACATGTACTGTGGTGGGATTTGTCACCTTGTCTAGTACTGCATAGTATGCTGACACCAGTATTTGTTATGGATTTCATGCTGCCCATATAGGTGTCCGCTATCTGCTGCTATCCCATTCGACCACCTGATTCCCTTGCATGTTTGCGTCCATATCATAGATACAACTATTAGAACATACTACTCCATTCAGTAATTGACAGGAAGAGTGACTTACCTTGTGGCTGGGCCAGTATTGAGGATGGTGCTGGAGGGCTGACTATGTCAGATGCACATAGTACACTCCCTACACATGGTAAAGCATGGGTAGTGTCATGTTTGGCATTCATTTTACTGTATGTGTGAGTCACAGAGAGGTATCAGTCCCTGGGCCCCTACAGTGTCATTGTGTGTGCTATGTGTTGCCTCTTTTCCAAGGCCAGGGCATACTGTGCATGCCTACATCTGCCTACAGGGTCAGGCTCAGGACGTTCCTCTTCCGAGTCCTGCTGCACCTGTTATGGCCTTGGTAATGGTGTGGGGGGGTGGCCCCTCCCTGTGCTGTTCCTGCTACAGCTGTTTCTGCAGGATCATATTGTGTATCATGGCAAATACTATAAACATTTGTCCACATGTAGCTGGAGAGTACTGCAAGGCTCCACCGGATATGTCAAGGCAGTGGAACCGTGACTTGAGCACCCCAAACACATGCTCTACAATGATCCTGGTTTGTGCATGTGCCTCATTATGGCATTCTTGTTCTTGTGTTTGTGTGTGTATTTCTGATGGCTGTCATCAGTCATGGCTCCAGTGCGTAGCCAGCATCCCCCACTAGATGGCCATATGGGATGTCCCCCCTAGCAAACTCCTGGTACAGCCGTGAGGAATGCCAGATGTGGTAGTCATGCTAGCTTCCAGGGCTGCCAACACACACTTGCATGATAATGCCCTGGGCATCGCACATGACCTGGCAGTTGATGGAGGGGAAGCCCTTGCAGTTTATGTAGACCCTATCCTGCTCACCAGGTGGTGCTTTTATGTAGATGTGTGTGCAGTCTATAGCACCAACTACCTCAGGGTATTCTGCTATATGGTGGAAATATATGTACCCATTGGCATATGAGACCCCCATTATATCCCCTGTTGGTCTTTGGAAGGTACTTGTGGCTAGTATTCTTAGGCCTACACATACCTTGGTATCCACTGGGATGGGTTCCCCTCTGTTGGTTCTGCGTGTGAGGTGTGGCCAGCACACCTCGACGATTTACTGTAGAATGTCTAGCTCATGTAAGCCCTGGTAGGTTACCCTGGGTCTGTACACTCTTCTCTTCTTCATCACTGTGGGTTGGTTGTCAGCATTCTCCTCCTCACCACCCTCAGTCTCTAGCACATATTGATAGAGTAAAGCAGCTGCAGCCTCTAACATTTTTAGTTAGTTTTGCCTGTTAAACATCCCCCGTCTGTGTACACCAGTGGCGTAGAGTTTGTGGGTAAAACCTGTCTGTAAGGTGTTTGCATGGTTTATAGTGCTGTGCTTGCCTGCTGCCTGTGTAATTGGTTGAGTCTGATACATTCCACCTGCCAGCTATGCTAGTTCTCCTTGATTGCTTTCCAACTGCTGTTTCCCCTTCCCAGTTTCTTCCTAGTTTAAGGCCCGAGGCACTCCATGCATTCACAGTGCTCAAATGTCAACACTGCTGCTATTTCCTCTTTTTTATTTTCTTTAACCTTTAAAACCTGGTGTGCACCACACATACCCATTTAGGCAATGTAAACAGTGCTGACACTCCCCCTTCCTTAGCTGCACTTAGCTAGGGGCAAACACAGGCAGCAGGGCTCCAATTAGCTTATAGCAACCATAAAACACCCCCTATTGAAGTCATCCTCTTGTCCTGCCTACATGGTTTTCTGTTCCTGCACCTGCATGGTTGGGTGTAGGCTGCCAGTTGGGAGAAATCTGTGATTCAGTATAAGTCCCCTCATTTGCATACCCCAGCATGTAGGTCCATAGTTACAACTCTCAAGCACACCCTTTCCCATTGACAACCATTGCTCCCTTGTCTTGTTTACATTCTGCACGCCATTGACTGTCATGGCAAAATGCAGATTTCTGTTCAAATGCAGTTTTTTCCTTTTTTTTTCATTTTCGGTGCCCCCGTGTTTGCGCACCACTGCCCTCTGCTTAAACGGCCAAGATCAGCCAAAAAAAAAGTTTATTTTTACCAAACTTAAGCAGATTTTAATGCCAATGGTCTTATATTTGGCCATTGGCATGTCTGCTCAACATGAATACTTGTGTTTCAACAGATGCAAAAATGTAGTCGGCTACTAGCTGAATACATTTTTGCACTGACACTGTTCTTATATGGAATCTGGCTAGCTTGCTGTATTGCAAAATCACCAAATTTGCATGATTTTCACCAGCAAATGAGGTGATTTGCATTTTGAACGGTTTTTCATGCAGGAACAGTTTAGGGCCACTCATGCACATGAAAACGTCCCTATCCTGAATCCTGATGCGGCCATATTCTGTGCAAGAGTGGCTATAGTATTCCTGCACAGAATTTTACCATTCCTGAATCCCACAGATTATCTTTTCCAAATCTTCTCAAACCTCCTCTGAGTCTTACAGTTAGCATGAAAGATTGTATAAGCCTCACTAATTATCCTCTTTTAAAAGCAGCTTCTGTTCTAGACTCAACTAAAAACTTTCACTTAACATTCCCCTATTGTTCTGCTATTCTCTGTTATATATGGTAGGGAAGGTAATCTCTAATCTGCAGTCTGCTTAGCCTTTCCCCCATTCTGTTACCTTTCCCTCTCTAGTTAGTTGTTTTGAATATCTTGATTCCACGGCTAATTTCTTCAGTAAATTCCAACCCTCTCTTGCCTATTTTCTCTACCTCTTCTTGCAGTCATTCATATTGATAAAATCAACTTTCATAGGTTCATATGTTAGTACTAAGCTAACTGCCATTGCGAGCCATTTTAAGCCTAGCCAATTATCCCTTGTGAGACTCAAACCACGCACCTTAGGTTTGTAAGGCAAACACCTTAACCATTAGGCCACCCTCCCAACTCATAGAACATTTTTTACCACTTTATAAATATAATATTGTTTAATCCTTTTTAATTTCTGCAAATCTTTTGGGTTTCTAATGCCATGATGGGAATGTGCCCATTCCTAAGTCAAAGTATGATTAAAGTTCACAAAATTAATATTGTTTCAATCTTTGATGTCAGCTAGAAGTGCTGTTCACAGCATCTGCAATGTGGCCAGTAATGACTCCTTCTGCAATTCATACAGTGTCACATGTACAGGTAACATATCTAAATACGATTGTAGATTCTTTTTTTATAAGACCTGTTCCTCCTACTACTATTGGAACTGTCTGGGTATCTTTCTGCCACGTTGCTCTTGTTTCTGCCTGCAAATCCTGATATTTTATGACTTTGTGTATCTATGTATGCAAGACACTGTAATTACTGGGTGTAGTAATTTCAATGGTTAGTGCTACTTTTGTCTTCTTTCATGGATCACTATATCTGTTTTTTTCACATCTGTCTTTTGCACTGTTGGTAACAGGTGATCTCATGTGATGCAGACTTCATTTCTTGTGATGCTTTGTGGCTCATGTTTCCAGTGTTTTTCAGCTACCTCAGTATTATGTTTGCACAATCCCCATTGCAACAGTCTTGCCACATTATTATGCCTTTCAGTATACAGTCCTTCTGCCATTATATTCTATATGATTGTTCTTATTCCTGTTAAGGACATGCATACAAAATTGTATTCTTTCCTTATTTCTCAAACTCCACACCCACCCTGTTTTATTATCATCAGCTCTTTGCATGCTGATTTAGAACCTTTTGCTTGTTTTATGCATATTAATCTTAACTATGTCTCTCTAAAGTATCCATTCATCTCTGGTAATCCTAAACCACTAACCAACTAAAAGCCACCAAGGACTCATCTACATCTACTAAACAACAAACCAACAAAACGGACCCCAAACTGCATAGTAACAGAACTTTATTACAGCTGAGCACTTTTGCCCAATAAAAATAGGCTTTATCAGAGTTAATTCATCCAAACCCCCTTCAGTTTAAATACATTTTAAGTCCACTAATTATTCAATAATTTAATAATTAAACAAATAATTAATCAAACTCATTAAATAGAGGTAAGCTAACAGAACTGTATTACAGCTGAGCACTAATTATTCAATAATTTAATAATTAATCAAACTCATTAAATAGAGGTAAGCTGATAAAGCTATATAGAAATGCATAACAGAGAAACAAAAATATGAAAAATCAAGTCAACATTTGCAAAGTTCTTATTCCAAAAACTAAAATACATTTTTGTTAAAAATCTAAAGAAATTACTCAAGCTATGCTAAATCAGTTCAGCTCTCAACAGAAAAAAATTCATTCAGACCAGGTTTGCTAGTGACATTCACCCCCAGATTCAGCAAACGTCCGTGCAGAAATAACGTATTCCTGCATGGAAGGGACTGTACTTGCACAGCACGGCAGCATGCCATGCATATGTATGAAGGCACGCTGCCATGCTGTAATACATACATGGGGATGTGTATGAGAGCAGGGGGTGTGTTTGAGAGCAGTGCTCTCACAATACACACATTCCCTGCACACCAGAATTGCCATACAGCAATTTAAAAAGAGGGAGATTGTTTCACCTCCGACCCGTTACAGTAAGAAATCTGGACAAAGCTATAAGAGGACAACTCTGAAATATTGCAATTACAAACTTAGAAAGTTGAAAGAGTAACAGGTCTTGCATTAGCATGAATTTTGTGAAAGGTTTGAAGACTAAAATGCACACCTCACAGCCCGTTAGAGTAAGAAATGTGGACAAAGCCATAGGGGACAACACTGAAATATTGCCATTACAAACTTAGAAAGTTGATAGAATAACAGGTTTAACATTAGCATGAATTTTCTGAAGGGCATGAAGTGTAAAGCGCAAATGTCTGTCATTACTGTCAAACTTCAGTCTTTAATGACATGCCAGAGAGCCATAAGTTTATGAAAAGTGGACCAAGAATATAATGCAAATATCCGGACATACTGTGAAAAGTTATATGTCATCAATGTTTGCAAAGCACAGCCCCCAACAAATAATTTTTTTTTCGCATCTGCAATAAAGTTTATTCGTAGCTGCGTGTGTGTGTGCCCGTTGCTTAGCTATACTTAGCCCAGCTGAAATGACATAAGTTAAATAGCAATAGACATCCGACATAAGCAGTAGTGCAACAGTGTAGTTTATAGGTTTATAGGTGAATACTAGGCTAACTGCCCTGAAGGGCCATTTTAAGCCTAGTTAATAACTTGAGGTCAGAATTAAAGCCTGTACCTTGTGATCATAAGGTAAAGACCTTAGCCATAATGCCAAACCCACTCCATATGCCTTGCATGTAGTCATTCATGGTTCAAGTCTCACCAAAGACATTTCCACTTTGTATGTGTCTGCCATAAACAAACTCTACAACAGAAGAAAGAAACTGCTGCAAAAAAAGAGTAAAATCCCATGACTGGAGGAACTTCCTGGTCAACCTCAGTAAGAAGCTGATATCCCTCATATAATCCTCCAAAGCTAGTTACAAAAACAAAATTGCCACTGACTCTAAAGACAACCGCAAAGCATTCTATAGTTATGTCAAAAATCTCAATGGCAACACTCAGATCTGCTCTGAGTTACAGCACAATGGCACCAAATATACAGAACCAACTGATATTGCCAACATCCTGGCAGATAGGTTCAGTGCTAACTTTACCCCCCTCTCACCCTCTAGAGGGCCCATCTCTATACCGGAAAAATGCAAAGTTCCTGTAATCATAGCTGCACAGGTAAAAACCACACTCTCCAAAGCCAGTAACACAGCATCCATGGGACCTGACAATATCCCAGGCTGCGGTTCTACATGAACTACAGAATGAACTGGCACACTACCCAAGTACCATGTTCAATCATAGCCTCACCTCAGACTTTGTGCTCACTGAATGGTGCACCACGATGTTTATCCCACTCCACAAAGGGGGAGCCATGACGGACCCCGGGAACTACTGCCCCATTAACCTGACAAGCCAGGTCTGCAAGGCCATGGAACGTATCATCGTGGAACTCATAAACAAAGACATTGGTAATCTCCAAACTCTGGACCCTACCCAGTTCGGATTTGTAAAAGGCAGATCATGTCTCCTAAACCTGATTGACTTCTTTGAAGCAGCAACCAAAGCCATAGATGAGGGTAAGGTGGTTCACACAGCTTATCTAGATTTCTCCAAGGCTTTCAACACCATCCCCCACTCTTGAATTATAGATAAGCTCACAAAACTAGGTATAAAGCCCTATGTCACATGATGGGTTACCAACTGGCTCACGGACAGAACCCACACTGTGAAAGTAGCAGACTCAAATCTGACTTCAGACCAGTGACAAGTGGAGTACCACAGGGTTCAGTCCTAGGTCCTCTCCTGTTTGGTATCTACTTCTCTGAAGTACAGGCTAACACAGAAGGTCTTTGGCTAACAAAGTTTGTAGATGACTGCAAACTATGAGCCATAATCAAAACTGCTAACAATGTGGACATACTACAAAAGGGCCTCACTGAGACAGATGCCTGGTGTCAAAGCCATGGCCTGAAGCTCAATGCCAAAAAGTGTATTGTCAACCCCTTTGGTAAAAACTCTGTATCCATGAACTACCACATAGCTGGTAGTCTACTTAATGCCGAAAATGTGATAAGAGACCTTGGGACACAGGTGGTCAGTAGTCTCTCCTTTGATGATCACATCACCACAGTGGTCAGAAAATCCTTCTATGTGGCTCACCTCATCACAAAAGGTTTCTCATCCAGAAAAAAAAGAGGTCATTGTTCCCCTCTACTCATCACTCATTAGACCCATTATAGAGTGCAATGCCCCTTTTGGTAAGTACCTCACAAGACATCCACAACAACTGGAAAGGCCACAGAAATACCTCACAAAGAGGATTACTGGCCTCAAACAGATGTCCTAAGCAGACCGTCTCAAAAAACTACAGCTTTACTCCGTCGCATATCACCTACTCAGAGGCTATCTCTGCTTAACATACAAAGCTATGTCAAATCCAGAGCTGTTGGATATGCTCCACTTAAAGAAATCCCAATCCCTCCGAGTTACATGCTCTAGGGACCTAAACATTGTCACCACAATAAACAGAACATGCTGGAGGGATAGATTCCTGTCCCAGAGACTTCCCATACACTGGAACAGACTACCTATCTATGTCAAACATAGCTCCTCGTTAGCACTCTTCAAGAAAAATCTTGTTGATTGGATGAGAAATAGGAAATTCACCCCAGGGATCCCTTCTGTGGCTCTGCTCAACAGGGGCACAGGAAAATAATTTTCTTGGGTGGCGAAAGCTAGGGTACATTTTTGGCTAGGCTTATATAGGCCTTAGGGCCAATAGCCTAGTACCTACCTATGAACCTATGAACCTATGTGAAATCATTACAATTTTAATCTATTTGTATATTTATGTAGGAAGTAACTTATATTTCTCAACCAGAGTAGTGTATTAGCCCCAGATGTGAGGTGTCACTGTAATAAAGTTGTGAAACCCCCATATAAACAGAAGTGCCCCATACAGTAGTCACACAAGAATAAATGTAATGAAAGCACATGGGGGATGTCAGGGAAGGTAAACAAATGTATAATATGTAATGCATGATTAATTAACCCCATACAGGTGGTAGTCCATAAAATAAAACATAAGCAATGCTAAGCATTGCACAACTATGCTGACCGGGTGTAAGCATTGTGTAACTATGAATGCTAAGCAATGAGTAGCCCAGATAAGTGGATTTGCCCATTGGTAAGCAGTGCTAAACCTGCACCTTTAAGCACTGCCAACCTTAGCTAAGCAGGTTTGCCCATAGTTTAGCTTAGCACGGCATATTCAAAACCATCCAATCATGGCACAGAGTGGGAAATTGGCTATATTTAAACCTTGCAGGGAGGAATACAGCTCATAACTGGTTGTAGCTCCCCACTATAGGCAGTATGGCAGGTGTTGGAGAGGGTATGTGCTTTCGGGTGCAGTGCTGGAGCATACAGAAGTCCAAGATCATGTTAGGACTCCTTGTAAAAAAACATGATGTTAGACTGCTGCAGGACCAGTAACAGGGCTCCTAATACAAAGCAGAAGCCAGAGAAAGTCTCACCCACAATCTCACCTGTGCCACTGGTATCCCTCCGACTGGTGAGCAGGTCCAGTACCAAAGTCCAGTCTGTGTATGTGATGGATAGGCATGCATAAATGTTTCTCTATCTTCATTACAGCTCCAGCTGAGTGGGTTGTGAACTAGGAAGCCCATGCCAGCAGGTTGCAAAGGCTGCATCCTGAGGCTGGTGAGTAACAATCTAGCTTGTACTATTCATACCAAATAAATATAAAGGAGTAGAATGTCACCTGGCATTATTACAATGTGTATGATTTCTACTGAATAAAGCAGACAATATTACAGTAATAGTCTCATATAGGTCATATATTAATAAAATGTAACTGCCTGTGAATAAAATTCTAAACCCTGGACTGGTTGGGTTTACTCTGGTATGGTATGATTTGAAATGTGTACAGGTTATGCATAGCAACTATAGCTCTGAAACCATTAAACAATCAAGTCTCATCTGACAAAGTTAGTGCCTCTGTAACACATGAGATTAATTGATATTACTCACGTCATGCACTAAGATCTGATATCTGAATAGTAATGTTGTGTTAACCACTGTTTTCCACACTGTGCTATGTGAACAGGTATGTATGGATATGTATGTATAAGAATGTTGTAAATACAAGGTCAGATCGTACAACAAAGAGAGAATGAGAAAGAAATCATTAAAAAAAAAAGACAACAGTTTTTCAGTAGCTCCCTGTGATGAAACTCACACTTGTTATATTTTTAGCAGAAACAGCCACGGTTCAAATCCCAGGAGTGGTAGTAAGCTGTATGCACAATTTCAACTATGATTTTGAGAAAATGTGTAGAAACAGTCATGTAGTATTAACAAACATTCCCTCCACAGGTCTTTCAGGTAAGATAAGGTATAAAGCAGCTATACAAAGGCTGTAGTTGTACTGTGTCCAACACTCATGGTCCAACCCCAAGGCTGCAAATGGCAGCAAGATAACTACATACACCAAGTGATCTCCCACAAGAAATATTCAAAAGTGTCATGTTGTCACAGCTACAGGTCCCTGCTAATAACAACCAGGGTGACTGATAGAAATCAAAGCAGAGTGTGTTAGTAGCACACACACACACACACACACACACACACACACACACACACACACACACACACACACACACACACACACACACACACACACTATGAGTGCACATAAGTAACCCTGACTATGGGAATATGGGTAGAAACAGTCATGTAGTATTAACAAACATTCCCTCCACAGGACTACCAGGTAAGAGAAAGTTCAAAGTAGCTATAAGAAGGCTGTAATTATACTATGTACAAATATACCACTGCCAAACCACGTCTATAGTTGTTGTAATAATACCTGTAGAGTAATGACTAGAGCAATGATCATTAAAGCTGTGACCACTGCAAATATCTACATTTGTCAACTGACATCTCTCTCTCTCCCCACCTTATCTTCCCCAATAATCTAAACACAAAACTGGATGGGTATGTTTCCCACCAAACCTACTGTTGAGACATGTGTTTTGTTATTCTAAAAACATTGAAATTTATTCCAATTAATGTTCTCTGTTCAAATACCATCATTGGTGGCCTGTTGCTATCAATGCAACCTGCATGCTGGTGTAATGTCCACTGTGGTTCCATATATGCATGTGTTCTGTTTGCTATACAAATGTTCCAAATCTGTTATATTGGGTTAATGGGAATACTCATGCATGCTGTTATAACTAATCCTGGAATATGTTTACCATTACTAACCAACATATGTTCTAAAACTGCAACACCATAGCACATCAGGGAAGGCCAATCCCAGTGGATCCACCTCTCCTGCCTCATCTGGCTGCAGCACCAGGCCCCTACACATCTGGAACCCACTCCGGGACCTCCTCATCCACTGGTCCTGCACCACCTTTGGGTGGAACTGCCTCAGGGGATGTGGCTCAACCCCCCACCCGGGTGCAGGTGTGGACAGGATGCTGCCACCTGAAGCCAGGTCCAGGGTCTAGTGCGTAGCAAGCTCCGCAAGGAATTGGGAAATCTGCTATGCCAGCTGGAGGACTGCATGGCACAATTAGAGGGTCAGCCTGGGCCTCCAGCTTAGCCCCCAGCATAGCCACCTTTGGGGCCGTGAAGGTGCAGTGGTGACTGTCCATGGGTGGGGACCTCAGTCCCACTTTATCCATTTGGGGGTTTGTAGGTTTCTGATTACCAAACACCCCTCCTTATCCAAGGTGTTTACCTGCCACATGTGTCATATACCACCCGTGTATGCTGTCTTGTCTGTCTTCCAACCCAACTTACCTCCCCAAATATATAGAACAAACAATAGAACTCCAGAGACTCAAGCAACTTCCAGTTTAGAGTGTTTAATTGCTAGTATAAAACTTTCACCATAAAGGCTTCTTCGGGCAAATACAAAACAGTAAAAAAATTAAACCATTGAAGTACTTATTTTAAAATCACATGATCAAACCTTTCTATTTAGCATAGGTTTCAAAGTAAATGCACCATTTAATCCAGGTGGAATATGTGCTCTGAACCTAAGAATCCATCTCATTTCCTCATTCTCTGTCATCAACTTCACATCTCCACCCCTTAAAGGTAAGTATAACACTTTGTAATAACAAATTTAAAGATATACTCTTTGTCAGTATCTAATCTGTGCTTATATAAAGCAATTGTAAGCACTTTACAATGTATATCACTCATATGATCACATATCCTATCCTTTAACCTCCTATTTGTCATCTTCGCATCTCATACACTTAGCGATATATATATTTTTAGTGTTACAGTTACCATAGGAGCATGGTATAGGACCAGATTACAACCATTTCTGCTCTTTTTTTATTTGGACTGCTTTGCTACAGTTAATGCTTGGCTCAAGAATGACCTGTTCTTTTTCTGGTATTCCAGTATTTCCCTCTACCAGTGATATGACACCTACTGTGATTCGAAGTCGTGGAGAGGTAATAAATGTTACTTCAAATCCATTACTTGATTTGTATAATCCTGGTCATGTAAGTAAACATACTGAAACTTAAAATGATGTGCTAACTGCCTATAAAATCAAGCTGCATGAGTCTGAGAAGTTGGTTATATCTTATAAGAAGCTACTATGACAGCATTTGACCTTCGAGGCTTATCTGAAGTATAAAGTTGTTGGTCGGGGTTTGCGCATCTTAAAGATGCCCACCTATAGGGATAAATATCCTGACCTACTTCATAGATGGTAGTTGATCAATCTGAGCTGTCCCTTTAACTATATGGAACTGATGAATGCATACTTTATGCCTATAGAGACTGATTTGTGTGGTCTAGTTGAAAATGCATATAATGAACTGATTTCACTGATTCAGATTAATGAACATACTCAACTTCTGAATCAAACTCTGGATAAACTAAAGATATATGAATCTAAATTGTTTGAGGGCAGAAAAAGAAAGCTTCAGCATGATTTAAATGACTTCACTAATGGTCAGGTGTTTGTCTGGCCTCGAGATGAGTGAATAGCCATTCAATTGGGCCGTTTGAATACTGCAATGTCAGATGCTGACGTTCTGCATGAGGAAGTTTTAAATTCGGCAGTTAAAACAGAAGAAACTCTGCAGTTACAGCAGCAGCAAGAGAATATTGCAAACAACTTAGTTACGAGTTTGTTAACTGTTAACACCTCCTCATTTATTTCAAATATTTTAAATAGAACCCTTTCTGCACCTTCACCGCAAATAGACTCTAGTCAAATGTGTGCTTTGGATCCTGTGGAGTTTCTGGTACTGCAGAAGGACCCTTTACCTATGGCGCCACAAGAAAATACAGAAAAAGTCCACGATGGGCAATATTATATCGTGGACACCCATGAGATGACCTTTCACCATGAGTCAAGTGGACAAACGAGTATAGTGTTTAATTTGTCATCTTATGAATTAAGTAATAATGAAAAATCAATGCTTTCACGATGCTTAACTTTTGTGCCATCAGCACATGAAGACATTTCAAAAGTACTTTTACAAGTAAAAAGTTTTGTTAGGAAGTTGAATCTTAATATATTTTTTATTGATTCAAATGTAGAACATACTATGAAAGGACCTAAACGAACTAATACTTTTGTTCCTTATGGCAACACTAATTTACAAGTTTTTGAAAAAGTGGTTGAAAGAGAAATTTATAAGCTGTATAACAGCAAATGTTTTAAAAAGTTTTCTAATTTAACTAAAGCAGAGTTTGATGCTATAGACTGCTTAATTAACATTAAAGGTATAATTATAAAATGTGCAGATAAGGGAAGAGGTATAGTCATTATGGATAGTGAATTTTATTATTCTAAAATGTCTAACATGTTAGAAAGTTCTGAATATAAGAAAATAAGCATAAATTAAGTCAGTAGGTTGTCTTTAAATGTATGTAAAAAGGTATGTGATCTACATGATATAGGTATAACTGATGCTGAACTATTTGATTATCTATTGGTGAAGAATGCTATAACACCGATAATCTATGGGATTCCTAAGTTACATAAATTGTGTATAGATCTGCCTATGAGACCAATTGTCTCAGCTCATGGATGGTTACGGAACCTTTGTCTAAATATTTAGAAATGCTTTTAAGACCAATTTTAAATAAGGTTCCTACTATCTTGGAAGATAGTAATATGTTTCTGAGACAACTTTATAGATGGAACTATGGATTTATGGATGTAAACATGCAGTTTCTCACATTAGATGTAGAATCTTCATTTACTGTTATTCCTCATGATGAGGGGATAAGATGTGTGAGACAGTTTTTGGCTAGATATTCTGATTATAGCATACAAAAAGTAGACTTCATTTGTTCTTTAGTCTCTCTTATACTTGAAAATAATGTTTTTATTTTTGGTACTAGTACCTTTCACCAGATTAAATGTGTTGCAATGGTCACATCTGTCTCAAACACCTATGCAAACATTGTTATGCATATGTGGGAGGACAAGTACTTGTTATCATGTGAGAATCCATTCAAAAATCACATACTTTTTTTGTTAGATTTGTTGATGATCTTTTTGTTCTATGGAAGGGTACTGAAATTATTATAAATTATTTTTTGAGTTATATTAATAATTTTATACCATATTTAAGGTTTAAACATGAAATTACAAGAGAAAATATACATTTTCTGGGTTTCATTTTAAAACATGATGGATTGAATGCTATACAAACAGAAATGTATAGGAAAGATGTAAAACGTAACTGTTATTTACATTGTAGTAGCATGCACCCAACACGTTTTTCTAATATAATTAAAAATCAAATGTATAGGGTAGCAAAATTAAATACTGATGATAATAATATGAATAAGCAATAAGAGCGGCTAGAAGAAATTTTTATAGCACGTGGATATGATGAAGTAGATACAGAAGCAGCAATGATGACAACTAAACAGTTACTTTCATTAGATACACAGCCTATTTTTGGTAAGAACACAGATCAGTATCCTAGGGAAAAAAGAAATAAAAATAAAGCTAACCCTATTAGATGTATGCTTACATATAATAATAATACAGCCCAGATGAAAAATATACAATCTCGCTATTGGTCCATTTTGCTAGATATACCAGAACTGAAGCATGTGATAACTGATAAATCATGCCTCAGTTTTAAGTGTAATAGTACACTGAAACAAAAACTTTGTTATAAAGAACAGTCTAAATTTTTTTTGATATTTTAACTAGTAAAAGTGGTACCTATAGGTGTAATAATTGTGCTCATTGTAAATATGTAAGTGAATCCAATGTAATAAGACATCCAGTCACAGGGTTAGATTTTACATTACGCTCCTATGGTAACTGTAACACTAAAAATATTATATATTATGCTAAGTGTATAAGATGTCAGGATGACAAATAGGAGGTTAAAGGATAGGATATGTGATCATATGAGTGATATATGTTGTAAAGTGCTTACAAATGGCTTTATATAAGCACATATTAGATACTAACGAAGAGCATACCTTTCAATTTGTTATTCTGAAGGTGTTATACTTACCTTTAAGAGGTGGAGATGTGATGTTGATGACAGAGAATGAGGAAATGAGGTGGATTCTTAGGTTCAGAGCACATATTCCACCTGGATTAAATGGTGCTTTTACTTTGAAACCTATGCTGAAATTTTTAATAGAAAGGTTTGCTCATGTGATTTTAAATTAAGCATTTAAATGGTTTAATTTTTTACTGTTTCATATTCGCCTGAAGAAGCCTTTATGGTGAAAGTTTTATACTAACGATTAAACTGTCTAAACTGGAAGTTGTTTGAGTCATAGATATATGAAACTGAAGCAGAGTAAGGTGAAGTCCTAAGACTGGAAAACCTCCTTTATCAGCCTCAACTAAAGGTTGAGATCCCTCTTCAATTAGGTGTTTGAAATACAAAATAACTGATCTATGCAGCTATCAAAGAAAACATATGATACATTCTTGGTCCTACTATCTTAGGACATTTGTCAGTTGTCATCAGCAGGACACAACTGCACAAAGAGGGTATGCCCCTCGCAAAGAAGGACAGGTGGTAACCCAAAGTAATCCACAAAAAATAAGATACTCTTCTGTCTTGGCCAAAGCCGTCAAGTGGTACAACAGTAAAAACACACTTGCATTGAAGACAAGAAGCAATTAACACTTAATTACAGATTTATTTCAACAGCCTCCAATTACACTCTGTAGGTAACCCCCTAGGGGGAAACGTATCACATGTTACAATATAAATGGATCCTTTACATAGCAAGGCTTCACTTCAAAATGTACTATCACACTGGCAAACAGAACTGTGTGCAAAACAGTAAGCTCTAACACACCACTGTCCACATGTTGAACTGTATGAAAATGTACAGCCAAATACCTTTATGTTTCTTATTAGTAATATCCCTCACATGTTCTAACAGCCTAGGTTAAAAACATTTAATACCCCTCCTCCATAAAATCTCTTACAAGGGCATATAACAGTGTTCTCTATACAGTGACCTCTTGACTGTTCAGCGTCACACATGTTGTCCAGCTGTAGCCCTCGTATTTATGGCCCCTACCCCACAACATGTGTGGGAGTCCACAACATCACTGGAATGATGGCAGGAATGTCAGCACTAAATAATGATATACTATACCTATCAACCTCTTACTGCATGACATCTGGACAAAGCCTGGTATATAAGTGGAGGACAGAGTCCAAAACACAGGGCCATATTTGAAATATTGCTGTTATATACTTTGAAAGTTGCTGGTGTTACAGGATTGTTTACAACATACCCTTTCTGAGGAACATGACATCAGAAACACAAATGGATGTTGCCATGTACTGATAGCAATCAACAGAGAGAATGCCACTGATTTGTCAAGGACAACACCTGTCTGGGGAACAGATAAAACATAGCAGCCAAACCTCTGGCCATTATGTGGGTAGCCCCACAGTTGAAAGCTATGCAGACAGACTGCATTTCATGCAAAACTAGCATGTACACATAAACCATGTAAAACTAGCAGTATTCAAAGCATATAACAGCAATACTTGCACTCTGTCCCTAGGTCTGGAACCTTATACAAACATGTAGTTGGCCTGTGTCCACAAGTCTTGTTGTAAGAGGTATCCCTACCTGCTGTCTGTAATACTGCTGCCCCCACATATGAAGGATGTCTTCCATACAGGCAAGGTAAAGGGACAATGGACACATGAAGTAGTCATCTATAGTAGTAGGTTGCTATGACATTGGCTATTGGAAGAACTACACAGCTGTCTGCATGCAATTAGCAAGTGGGGAACACCAAATGGTGCAGGGGCCATCACCTGCTCACGAGAATCACCTACAAAAGCCATGCTGCAACTGAATTCAAACCAGCTTGATCCCTGTAGTGGAGAGAGAGAGAGAGAGAGAGAAAAAAACAAAAGAAAAGAATAAAAACAAATTGTTTGTTTGTATCTTTTGGCTTTTCCTGGTTAGGGGTTGCCACAGAGGAACTCCGGTCTGCTAATGATTGGCAGTAGAATTTTACGTGCTGGCTTGCCGGGCCTAATGCACAACCTTCAACAAAGAAACACCCATTCACGCACATTGCCACACAGAAGACGCTCTAACTGAGAATTGAATGGGCAACTTCTAACTGTGAGGCAACAACGCTACCACAGCACCACCAAAATAAAAAAAAAAACAAACAAAACAAGGAAGACATAAACCGGAACACAGAAGACAGCATAAAGATAAAACAGGTATATGAAACATGCAAACATGTAATTGAATGTAGTACTTGGTCTGTAATAATGGGATAGATGATTTTGAATGAATTATATGTGCCAACAAGACTTGCTGTAATGATGTCTTGCTGAACAACTGTAATGAACGTAGCATTTGGCTCTGTCTGCAGTGGGCCATACCTGTCAACTGTACAGATCTTCACAGAATGTCGAGATTTACCCATCATAGTGTTTGGTCTGTTCCTCCTGACATCCATATTATTCTGGCAAATAGCTGGGGATGGAAGTCATGACATAATGACAGACGCTTAAATTTCAGACCCCACTACCTTCAGAACTGTGATGGTAATGCAAAATGTATTATGCTTCAAATGTCATTGGTTTGTAACAGGCATATTTAAGACCTGTTCCTATTTATCCCCCCTTAATTTTAGGCCTTGTCTAGATGTGATGCTCTAAGAGGTGGAGAGGTAGGGTCACAGCTGAGGAGCCTGACTCACCCTGGGAAAGGACAGCTCACATATGGCAACCACTAGAGTGGCTGTCAAACAGTTCTGACTGTGCCACTGCTAGGCCAATTAATGAGATGTTGTCCATATCCATATGTTACCTATGAATATGAGTATTATACGTTTGTATTGTAAATCCAAGATACCTATATAGGGCATGTGCATAGCAAGGTACTGTTGCAGATGTGTGTGATAAACTTCATGTAATATACAGAATTAATAAAATTCAACTGTACAGTGTTCTGCCATACAATAGTCACATTTCTGACTATCTGTAGTCACATACACATATACTTGTGTTATGTCAGTTATATTAATATGTTATCAATATTGATTTCCCTGTTGTCACCCACTGATGTGGACCATTGTCCAAAAGTCCTGGTATAACAAGTTGAGAAGTATGATTGAGTGGCAAGACTGTAAATACAGTGTGCCATACTGACATAGAACACAAATGTATACCAGGTATCCACTGAGCATGTGTATGTAGACGTATGTTCAGCTGAAAGGCACAAAAGTAATAACATGGGTCACAAGCAGTCCAGAAAATAGGTTGTGCATGTTGCATATGTGTGTAATATCAGTGTCACTGCATACAACAAAATAAAATGTGTACAGCTACTGATTGCTGCATTGCCATGACACTGATATATGTACTACAGTAGGCATGATTATCAGGTAGTAATCAGAGAAGTGTACAACTGTGTTATGAGCCACTGTCCATGCCTACCACTAACAGCTATATCAACACCCATATACACTGGATATCTAAAGTGTACACACCCCTGTTGGAATGCCAGGCATGTGTGCTATATTCCAATGAGACCAGAGAAAATCATTTCAAAATGTGTCTCACCTCAAATGTGACCCATAACCTGTACAATTCTATTGAAAAAGAAACAAATCTGTTTAAACGAAGGTGAGCAACCATTGCTAAGTGAAGATGTGTCATGATGTTAGAGTACAAACCAAGACAAATGGATGCTGTAATCATCTCAGCAGATGTTTACACAACATATCAGTTTAAGGGTGTGCACACACATTCAACTGGCTTATTGTACTGAGTATTATTTTCCATATGTTTACACAGAACAGATTCTTATGTTTTCAATTGAATTGAGCAGGCTATAGGTCACATTACAGGTGGGGAGTGTGCTGAAATGAGTTTTTGTGGGGTCACATTTCAATTGCACAAATACCAGGCATTGTAACAGCGGTGTGTACACTTTATATCCACTGTAGCTATATGAAATCAGCAGTACCTGACCTGTACAACCAGCCTCCACCAATGATAGAGTAATCTCCTTGGTGGACAGCAGCAATACACAAAGCACATAATAGGTTGCTATAGTGGCTGTACAGGGATACATAGGTGCAGACCACAACTTGGAAGCAAGTCTGCCTCTATCTGAGCAAGCATGAAGGTTCATAGATGACATCCTGTAAGGCTGACTTTGACTATAAATCAAACATATCCACACCACCAAGGCCAATTGCAACAATGTCAACACATATTTAGTGAGTCTCAGAGGCAGTAACACAATTCAACCTGTACTGGGGGTAAAGCACACATCATACACACATGCCATGGATACAGGCAACCTGCATTAGACAGGTTAGGTGGGAACAGTGCCACCCTATCCACAACATTTGTACACGGGGATATGCACATCAACCACACTCCTGCCCTCATCAATGGTGAGCATGCACATAATGCCTACTGATGGCAATAACAGCAAGTCCCCATGGGGCATGGGAACATCACAGTCTGTCTCTTAAATGAGCTCAGGCATGTGCTCACAACGTTGGGTGGCATGATGCCAGGGAATCGTCTTGGGCTAGGTTTATATAGGCTCCAGGGCCATTAGCCTAGTACACACTTATGAACCTATCACACACTACAAACACAGACTTGCCACCATCCACACACCATCCACATGGAAGCTGGCCACTGTCATCCCTCTACACAGAAATGAATGAGGAATAGAGGATTATGCAATTAAGTGTCCAACATTGGGGAAATAGGTCAGGGCCAGGAGTGTAATGCAAGATGCCAAAGCCATGATAGCTTACATTATTATGGTATGCTCTGGATTATTTGCAAGTAATATCCACTGTTGATGTGCAAGTGGACAACCGTATGAGGTCCTGTGACCTTATTTCCTTCAGCCGCAGAGCCCAGGATCTGCAGGAGAGGACCATCCTGTGGAACGACCTCATTCACAGGGTAAACGATGGCCTGCACAGCTGAAATTATGAGCAGGTGCGGCATCATTGCACTGACCTCATCCGCCATGCCCGTCAGCAGGCTGCCGCCATTGCGAGGGAATGTCTAGCCATAGGTGGGGGTCAAGCCATCCAGCCCCCACTGACACATGCTAAGGAGCTCATTGCCAGCCTTGCGGAACCCGCCCGCCGGACAAGCCATGAAGCCGAAGACAGCATTGTGGAGGTGGGTGTCACCCACACAATGGAAGAAGAGCATGCAGGTAAGGCCCCAGTGCACATCACTAGAACACTGTTGCTTATCCATCTTTATCTGTAAAGTATCTACATGCATATGTCAGATAAGATAGTCTGTTGCTGGGGAGTAGTAATGCAAAGATGTGTATAATCCTTAGTACTGGGGTTTGTACTGTTGATGTGCTGAAATGCTGCATCCAGCCTGTACCAATGCCACAGATGTGGCTACTGACATTACTTCCCTCCCACAACTATTTAGGTCCCTCTTGTACACAACTGGGACAGCAGCCTGTAGCTGGTGAGTATGGAGTTGTTTTATTCAGGTTTGCCAATACACCGGCCATATTAAGTCCATGCTATTTCCCATGCACACATTTAACACACCTACACATAATACATGCTGTACATGTTAATTTTTGTTGATGTTAACTGCACTGCATAGCAGTGGTCACCATGGTGGCATATCTGAGGGGTATGTAAGATTCCTGCACTATACCTCACAACCTGTCAGTGCAAGATGTGGACAGAGATAAACAAAGTGGTGGGTCAAATGGCCTACAGTAGGAACATGTATGAAACGTTACCTTTATACAGTGGATACAACAGTGTATACATCACTATTACAATGGCAACTGTACCTGATATATACAACTGCAGACCACAATAACACATTCCACACCTTTTACAACCTCTAATGTGATCCTAACATGAGCAATGAATGAGTAATATAGAATCCTATGTTAGGACGACAAATATGGGGTACACAAACCTTACAAAACACTGGAAGCATATGTGTGCACACACTCCAAACAACATGTTGTAGAGGCAGCTTGTGATGTACTGACAGCATTCACTCTTCTTGAGTACACACTTGCCATCAAGTACAGGGCCTCACTGTCACACCAAGTAATGGTCTGCTATTCAAGAAGTATGTGCATGACATTTGCCCAGTTGCTTGCAACAGAGCTTGCACACATCTTACAGAGCATGAAATGGATCCAATATCTGAAAGGTAGCAGTCAGGAGTGGGAAAAGTAACCTTATCTTACCATTGCATATACCATGGCAAACAGTGCAGACAGTGATCTAGAGGTGTATTAAATATGGGACAACAATGATGGAGAAAAGAAACAGATTCCCATCCAAAACAGATGACAAAACATGTTGCAAACAGGTCATGGAGGCTGCCCAGAGACATGCAGCAACACTAAGGGATATATATAATACACACATACATATATATATATATATATATATATATGTGTGTGTGTGTGTGTGTGTGTGTGTATATATATATATATATATATATATATATATATATATATATATACATACATACACACACACATATATATATATATAGTAGAGTCATACCTCAGCACCATAACTCTCAACCTCTTAGTGCAAGGGAACGTAATGTAAGTGTTGCAGTTATAAATGTAGAATGTTGCTATAGTAACAGGGGTTGTATCATCATACATGTTGTGAAGGAAGGCTCTTCTGAATCTGACATGTATACCATCAGTTACTGACAGACATCATAAAATCATCATAGTGAAGTACCACACAAATCACAGTAATGTTCCTGTAGAATACAGCAGAAATATGAGCAATAAATGTAGATAGTCTGAAACACTCTGCTCAGTCAGGAGGTATATACAGAACTCCTTAGTACAAGAAATGTGGACCAAGCCTGACAAAGTGGATGTTTAAAGCCATGAAAATGGGGATATATCCCAAATACTGGAGTAGATAAGCTCACACACTTGATGCATTCACACCCTCCTGTCTGTCCTAACAGATATTAACTGGAGGAGTAGAGGTCCTAAGCCTACATACTTCCCACTAGGTAGTTGCATACATCTTCACAGCATCCCATTGCTTTGTCAGAAATACACATCACGTATGGTGGCCAGGCAACAGTACATTTGACAAATATCTGGACATAACATCACACTAGGGTAAATACACTGAGCTGCTAGGCATATCACCAAGCACTGCTTAAACTACAGGCAGACTGCCACAACAATACCCCAATTTTCCTATGGGGGAATACACATGTAATTACAAATGTAGCAGGCACTACAGGCATGTAACAGAATGGGGTAATAGACACCAATGTGAAAGTGCATTCCAGCAACCACTCTCAACACAGTTACAGTTACATAATGGTAAGCCTAATTAAATAGTACAGTATATGGACTGTGTGAAGAAAACTCATCATCATATTTGACACTCACAGACTATCCCTACAAATACTGGCTCAATTCATAGTGTAGTCTGATGCCTGACTGTGGTATGGGACATGTCTCAGTCTGGCCCTACAAACATATATGCTGATAGGTTACCTGAAAATGGAGCAGCATGCAATGTCAGATGAAACAGGAACAAGAACAGTGACATCTACCCAAGTCTGTACACAGGCCAAATAACATATTCACAATACACTGTTGCACAATACTAACACTCTGTCAACAATCACCATAAGTACAAAGACCTCACTACTGTACACACTAGAACAGAGTTTCCAGGTTTTGTCCTCAAATATAAGGCCTCCTATACATAACATGTCTGGCAGTCTGATATATCACTGGCTTGATATCAGGAATGATGTCAGTAAATAATGATATACCGTACATATCCACCTCTTATTGTATGACATATGGGCAAAGGGTGACAGACATGGGGGACAGAGGCACAAACACAGTGCCAATATTGACATATTGCTGTTATAAACAGAAAATTGCTGGTGTTACTTCTTCAAATCTCCAGAGCTGTGGACGAGTGTAAGGCAGTCCACACAGCCTATCTGGACCTCACCAAGGCCTTTGACACCATCCCCCACTCTGGAATCATAGATAAACTTACTAAGCTGGGCATTAATCCCTACGTCACTCAATGGGTTGCCAACTGGCTTACTGACAGAACCCACACTGTAAATGTAACTGACTCCAAATCCAGCTCCAGGCAAGTGACAAGTGGAGTACCTCAGGGTTCATTCCTGGGACCTCTCTTGTTTGGCATCTACTTCTCTGAAGTACAGGCCAACACTAAGGGACTCTGGCTAACAAAATTCGCAGATGACTGTAAACTGGGAGCCATTATTCAATCCCCAAATCATGTCGATACTCTACAAAAGGGTCTTAAAGAAACAGATGCTTGGTGCCAGTGCCATGGGCTCAAGCTCAATGCCAAGAAATGTATAGTTATCCCCTTTGGGAAAAAACATGTACCCGTGAATTACCATATAGGTGGCAGTACACTAAACACCGAAAGTGTGATAAGAGACTTAGAGACACAGGTGGACAGTGGTCTCACCTTCAATAACCACATTGCCACAACAGTCCAGAAATCCTTCTATGTGGCACACCTCATCACTAAGGGCTTTTCATCCAGAAAAAAAGGAGGTCATTGTCCCACTGTAATCATCCCTCATTAGACCCATTATAGAATACAATGCCCCATTTGGTATGTACCTCTCAAGACATTTGCAACAACTGGAAAGGCTGCAGAAATACCTCACTAAAAGAATCACAGGCCTAAAGCAGATGCCCTATGCTGACCACCTTAAAAAACTCCAGCTATACTCTGTCACATATCGTCTACTCCAAGGTGATCTCTGCTTAATATACAAGGTCATGTCAAACCCAGAGCTGTTGGACATGCTACACTTAAAGAAATCCCAATCCCTCAGAGCCACACCCTCCAGGGATCTAAACCTTGTCATCACAATAAACAAAACATGCTGGAGGGATAGGTTCCTGACCCAGAGACTCCCCAGACTCTGGAATAGACTGCCCATACATGTCAAGCAGAGCACCTCTTTGGCCCTCTTCAAAAGGAACCTTGATGATTGGATGGGAGAAAGGAAATTCACCCCAAGGATCACGTCAGTCACCCTGCTAGACAGGGTCCAGGAAAGTAAATAGTGTGGGAAGAAATAGCCAAGGAATTGTTATGGCTAGGCTTGTATAGGTCCTAGTGCCGATTGTCTAGTACCAACCTATGAACCTATGAACCTATGTGTAACAGGGTTTGTTCTGACACATCTCTTCTGGGGGATATGAAGTCAGTAACACTCATGGATGTTACCATTTACTGACTGCAATTAGAGTATGCTACTGCATTTATAAATATAGAAAATGTGTGAGTAACACACCAAATCTAAGACTCCAAACTCTGGCCAGTCTGCAGATAGCCATACAGGTCAGAGTTTTCTCAACCACATAACACTGTCATGCCAGACGTTCATGCAGAACAGCCATATCCACACAAACCCTGTTAAACTAACATTACTTCAAATGTAGAACAGCAATACTTACATTCTTTCCACATGTCTGGAACATCCCCCTCCAGTTTGTTGGCCTGTCTGCACAGTGTTTGTTGTAAGAGGTATTTCCAACTACCCTCTGTGATTCTGTTTGTCAGACACCCACATGACGTTCTGCTCACAGTGAAGGAAAAGGGCCAACACCCACATGAAGTACTTTTCCATGCCACTGGCTATAAGAATGATACCACAGCTGTTTCACATGCAATTAGGAAGTGGGAGACTCCAATTCGTGCATATGCCATCAGCTGATCATGAGCATTACCTACATAAGTCAAGCTGCTGCCTATGCAAAACAGATGTATTTTTCTATATCTACCAGAGAGGGATAGAGAGAGAGACAGAGACAGAGAGAAAGAAAGAAAGGAAGAGAGAAAGAGCCAAGCATGTTTGTGTATGATCCATGGGTGGGAGTGATCTCTGAGTATTATAATGATTGTCTTTATTGTTCACTAATCAATACTGACACATAGTCATTGCACATGGCAGTAGACATTTATAGCAGTGGATTGTCTACAACAACCTCTATGGTGTTTGACAACTATTGGCCTTGTAATGTGGACATTGGGACATATAGGTCCTCAATTTAATAATGTAGTGGATCCTGTTGTCATACACACACACACACACACACACACACACACACACACACACACACACACACACACACACACACACACACACACACACACACACTTGCCAGTACTGAGTTTCAAACCTTAGCTAACTATACATTGTGACTACAGTGTTACACATTTATCGCACATGCCACAGAGCTTATATATTTGAGAACTGGCCAAAGGTATCTTTGAAGGTGAGTGACAGCAGCAGCAGTGCTAAAGGAGGGGTAAGCAAAGTGTAGTAAGTGTGAATGCCCACAAAATCAGGTGTCAACAAATACACATGCACTCTCTCACACAAGCACACACATTTTCACAGTTGCCAGGATCAGGATTAGAACTCCTACCTAACTAGATTGCTGCACTGTGGTATTATGCAGTTATTGCAGGTGCCACAGAGCTTATATGTTGGGGATCTGTCCAAATGTATCTTTGAAGGTGGGTGACATCAGCAGCAGCAGAGTTAAAAGAAGGGTAAGGGATGTGTGAATGTCCACACAATCAGGTGTCAACAAAGACACACATGCTCTCTCACACAAACGCACACATTTTCACAGTTGCCAGGACTGGGATTAGAGCTCCTACTCAACTAGTTTGCTATACTATAGTATTACACAGTTATCGTGAGCACCACAGGGCTTTTAGGGATGAAATTTGGTCAAAGGGTTATTTCAAGGAGACTAACATCAGCAGGAGTGCTAAAGTAGGGCAATGGGAGGTGTAGTGAATGTGCATGGCCATAAAACCATTCATCTCCAAACACACACACACACACACACACACACACACACACACACACACACACACACACACACACACACACACACTCACACACTCACAGTTTAACAGCTGCTATGTCTCGGATTAGAACTTCTACATAACTAGTTTGCTACACTAAAGTATTACTGAGTTATTACGAGTGCCACAGAGCTTATAGGGCTAAGGCTTGCCCAAAGGGTTATTTCAAGGTGACTGACATAAGCAGGAGTGCTAACATGGGCAATTGGAAGTGCAGTGCATGTGGATGGGCCATAAATCATTCCTCTGGAAACACACACACACACTCAGTCACATACAACTTTACATTTGACAGGACTGAGTTTACAAACGCTACATGAATATTTATTTGTACTATCGTGTTACACAGTTATCAGAAGCACCACAGATACTATAGGGCTGAGGGCTCCCAAAAGGAATGTCTACAGTGATTGACATCTGCACATTATGTGATATAGGCCAATTGGATGTGTAATGGGTGGGACAGGTCTCATAATGGAATTCTCTCTGTCACTGTCTGTCTCTCTCTTCCCCACATCTGTGTGTGTGTGTGTGTTTGACATATTATAGTCTGTTGGCCTTAGATATGTGTGAGTATTCCTATCTAATGTGTGTGTGAAGCATAAATGGTGTGCAATTTGGTGTGTGCGCACAGAAATCTGCAAATGACAGATATGTATAGTCCACTGTGTTGTCAGACATGGGCTTCATTTCTCTAAGTGTAGGAGCATGCCCAGTATGACCTTCTGTATTGAGTGTGTGAATCCATTCCAGGTAGGGTTGTACTCCAGTCCAGGGTTTGGTGTTCTGCACCTACAGCTAGCAGCCTGTTTCTGCAGGATATCTGTAGATAGGTTGACAATATGGAGTCACAATGGGTGAAAGATAGGGGGATACTGTAACTATTGTTGTCTGTGCTGCTTGTGTTACATGGTTGGTGTTAGCAAAGATATTCAGACATATGTACTGTTTTACACTGTGATGTATTTTGTCAACTACTGACAAATATAATTATTTGCTCACAAGTATTTACCAGGAAATACAAGATGAATGAAGCTGAGTCCAGTGCTGTGGGCTGCAGCCTACACATTCTTGCAGACTCCTGTCATTTTGGAGGGGTAGCTACAGACACTTGCTGTTGGGTCTGTGTAAATGGTCCAGCACCTTGGTAGTATGGTTGCTGAGGATTCCCTTCTTGTACATATATCGACTTAACAGAATGGTCATATCCTGCTGTAGCGATACCTCTCAGCTGTACAGATTCACCCAGGTTACCCAGAGGCAGGGCTCATATATATGGTCAGTTCGCCTTCACATTGTTTTTTATGAGCAGGTTTGTAGTCACCCATTACTGGTTTTGCAGGCAGGGGTAGTATGGGCACACATCAGAGTTTTAGACTTCACATACTACATGACGTCCATGCTTCTACAACCCCCCTCTGTTATTCTATCCTCTTCCTAACATTATGTGAGTGATATCTGAGAAGTATCCCTATAGTTGGCCCTTCATCCCAGCAGTATTTATGGATTGATCCACAGTTCATGAAGTAGGACATGGGGGACATGCTACTGGGATTTGTCAACATGGCCTTGCATTTGTGTTCTGTTGATTGTGTTAGGTTGTCAGTTATGACCCCATGAGATACCATACATTGGCACTACGGGTGAGGCACAGGCCTTTGACAGAGGACTGTAAGCCATTTGGTAGTGATGCAGGCCAGTACACTCTGTCACTCCTACATTCCTAGGCTGCAAGCCAGTGGATTCCCTTGGGGTGACAGGGTAAGTGTGCAAGGTGTTAATGGCAATACTTCCTGTCCATATTGATCCATTGGTCTGGATACAAGCAGGGTGCTGCTTACAGCTTGGGACACAACTGCACAGGGCACCTCTTCAGCATGCTGCATTATGTAGGTATTCCCATTCATAAGTGGGGTTGTGCTGTACTCATTCCCAGCAGCAATGATATGACCTGTGATAAACCTGTGGCTGATGGTGGGGTGAGCTGAGTGCATGTGTGATATGGAACCTAATTGCAGCTGACTCACAGGTATATCTGGGACATTCCTCTTATGCTGCCTTGTGTGGGGACACAGGCAGTCTCTCATTACTTCATAACTGTGCCTTTTGTGGTCTGCCAGTGATTGACCAGACTACATCAGTATTCCATACTACACACACAACTAATGTGCTGCTAACCTGTATGTACAATTCCAAGGCTATGTGCATTTGACAGTTACATTATATGCACTCTGTCTCGGGTACTTCCACCTGTGTACTGTGTGTATGTATGGGCCCACATTCATGGCATATCCATCTTTCAGACGGTGACAGATACTGACATGGAAACATTCCTACAATGAGTTAGGCCAGGCTTGGGGTGTGTGTATGACCCCTCTGTGGTAGAATGAAGGAGTAGCCCACAAAAAACAAAACAAAAAAAAAAAACTGACAAGCCAAAAAACATAAAGATGACAAAGTGGACTATTAAGAATAAAGAAGAAATGTAGTGTGAAGCCCAGAATTTCCAGAGGAAGGGAAAATGCATGTAGAAGAAAAACTGTCAAATGCTTCAAATAAACATTTGTATTCATTAATGCAACAGATTTATGAAAATAAACATTACTCAGACAAAAGGACTTTGAGTTGCCTGGAAAAAAAAAGCAACAAAAGAAGTATGAAAATTTAAAGAACAAACCCAAAGATTCTTGAAATAAAAAAGGATTGACATGAGAAAGAAAGAGTTCTGATATGGTGCAGTATCTTTGCAAAGGAGAAATTTAAGGAGGGAGCTACTAATCAATACAACAAAAACAGCTCCAAAAATACTTGAAGAGAAATACAAGCAGAGGCACCCAGATATGTGCCCAAATTGTTTAATTGCACCACATTGTCACTACAACAGCCTGAATTGTTGTAGTGACAATGTGGTGCAATTAAACAATTTGGGCACATCCACTGGTGGCACTGGTTCAGCGACCATTCCTGTAGTTGTGGCTGACTATGGTAGTAGTGGAGGTGAACACAATGTTAGTGTTACTGCCTTTACTTCGTTTGCACAACCAGTTTCTGTGATTAATGAAACTGGTCCTTTTTTAGTGGACAGCATTAGCAACAAAAATACTCTGAGATGGTCCAACAAGGTCCAAACGAGGAGCAAAGAGAAGGGCAAGGAGTGCAAGAAGAATTAGACTTTTCTATCAATGCACACAATATGACTGGTGAATTATGTCTGAGGACATGGTTTCTGTACTTAGAAAAGGTTTTTCTTTCATTCCATCCAACACAGTAAATCTACCTAGATTAATTGTAGATTTGAAATTATATTTAAGAAAACTTAATTTAAAGTACATTTTTGAAGGAGTGGTTAGGCCTGGCCCTCAAGAACTTAAGAAAAGAAATACATATAACCCCATGTTAAATTCCACTCCTATGGTATTTGGCAACTTATGTGAACAGGAATTTAGGAAGTTAAAGTTAAGTCATAATTGTTCATCAAATCTCCCTGTAAGTGAAATGTCATCTTTGAATGATTTGGCAACAAACAAGAATTGGCGCATTATGAAAGCTGACAAGGGTGCTGCTATTGTGGTAATGAAGTCTATAGATTAGAGTGTGGTAGTTAACACCTTATTAGAAGATGTCACTTGTTATAAGAAGGTTACAGAGGAGTACATCACACAAAGTTTTCTTAGACTTGACACCTGTTTGTTTGATTTGTTCAGCCAGGGTAATTTTGATTTTTCTGTTTATAATTTTTTGTTAGTTGAACATTCTAAACTGGCGACACTATTCGGCATCCCAAAGGTACATAAGTATAGGGATTGCCCTCTTTTTAGACCTATAGTGTCTGCCAGTTTTTCAAAAACTGAAGCTATTTCCATTTGGCTGGACAAACTTTTGAACCCTATTGTGCAAAATTCAAATTACTACCTGAGAGATTCATGGCATCTTTTAAATGGGTCAGGTGAATAGTTCTGGTTTGTCTTTCAAATTTGCATCATTAGATGTTGTTTCTCTTTACACTTGTACAGACCAGAACATAGGTATAGAATTTTTAAGAGATTATTTAAGTCTACATACTGATTTTGATAGCAATCTTGTTAGTACTATTTGTATGTTGATGGAACTTGTATTAGAGAACATTTTTTTCAGATTTGAAAGTATATTGTTTCAACAAATATCAGGTGTTGCAATGGGGTCTCGGGTAGCACCATGTTTTGCAAACTTAGTGATGGCAATGTGGGAGATCAGGTTTCTTATCACACACCCCTTAGCTGAAAACATCTTATTCTATAGGTGTTACATTGATGACCGGATATTTTTATGGAAGGGAGATTTAGAAAACTTTTTTTGTCCTTTGTACAAGATCTGAATTGCTCCACTGACTTTTTGAAATTTACTGTGGGAAGTTTTGGTGACAGTATTGATTTTTTGGATTTACATTTGACTTTCAATTACAGTAGTTTGAAGTTTGAAAGTAGTATCTTTAGAAAATCTACATTTGTTAATCAATATTTGCACCACGACAGTTTACACCCAGAGTTTATGAAGTGTGGAGTGGTCAAAGGACAATTTATTAGGCTTAGCCATTTGATAAGTAATGACGAGACTTTTCAGTGGGAAGTACGCAAACTTTGTGGGGTTTTTTGTACAAAGGGAGGTATGATTTGGCCTGGTTATAGGGTATCATCAAAGAGGTCATCATCCATGCAGTGCACAAAGCTTGCCCTATTTTGAAACAAGTTAATGATAGTGTTCATCATAGATTCGAAGTTGCAACAAAGAATGATTATTCTTTGGTCTTTCCTATTCCTATCACCAATGAAATGTTATTTATCAAAAATACTGTTTCAGATAATTAGAAAGTAGTTTTAGGCAACTCTGAGCTCAGTAAGATCATTGGTGACAGACTCACATTTACTTACAAAAAGGTTGTCAACATCAAAACTATTTTAGAGAGGGTGCTTTAAGTAATAACACCATTTGTAAATTTAATTTCACCTTTGGCACTTATACCTGTGGGGCATGCAAACAGTGCAGATACATCATGGGGACTTCTACAGTAGTATTTAAACACATGAACAAAGCTGTTTCTGGTAAAGGGCATTACACTTGTAATACAACTAATGTGGTGTATTCAGCTATGTGTAATTAATGCGAGCATTTTTACATTGGTAAGACCATTAGAGCACTTAATAAACGTGTATATGAACACTATTTGGCTATACGTAAAAAAAATGTCAAATGCATTGGCAAGACATTCAGTTGTATGCCCTAGTTTTAAGAAGTTCTTGTTTTTTGCACTGGAATGAGTTAACAATGATATATTTAGTGGAGATTTCAAAGTCATTTTAGAATGTAGGGAAACCTTATGGAAAATATTGTTAAATGCAGATCAGCTTCCTGGATTAAATGATATGATAAACATCAAATGCTTTTTGCAAGCGCAAAGGCTATAAAATATTATTTAATAATTTATTTTAACGAATTGTGATGTAAATATATATGTTGAGATTTTTTATTGGTTGGAACAGTAACATGTGATTAATTGTATAAGTTATTTAAATGGAGTAATTTGTATGGGTGTGTTTTTCTGATGAAGTTCATTTTTATTAAACTGGACGAAAGCGCTAAAAAGGTTGTGGTGTCTGTTTTCTCCTATCCACTGGCAATGCTTTTTACTTGGTTTCTTGGTTGTGTGTGGAGAACAAATAAGCTCCTTATTCTTTAAAACAGGCACCTCTTATAAGAGTGATAAAGACTAAGAACATGATAAAACACCTTACTATACAACATTAATAAGCAATAATCAATATATGTGCCAGGTAACAGTCCATTTACTTCCCTGTACAATTCAGTGATGTGCAAAGTAAGATCTATTTTCCAGGTACATTATCATAGGATTAGTAAAGCTGCTCTTTCAAAATGTAGAAAAGAAAATATCACTATCGAAAACTGATAAAAGTAGTACATTATTATTTCAGTAGCAGCACTTTCCTAATGGTAACCATTTGAAATACAGAGACTGAATGGACAAAAGAATGGCCTTACATATACTATGCTATTTCTCAGAATATTCCCTTTTCTCCGAGCTATGGCGATCTTGGAGTTAGTACATATATCTTTAAGGGTACTGGGAGCTTGCCCCCCAGCCCGCAAAAAGAAGTTGCAGAGAGAAGAGTAATCTTAGTGATTCACTCTTTGATTGTTTTTTTTTTGTCTTTTTTTCAGCATGTCGGCACTCAACATTTTGAGTGCTAACATTTCAACTGGGAGCTCTTTTCTAGCAGACTGTAACTGAACTAGGCTATTAAATGTTGGTGTGCACATATTACTAAAAGCTTTTTTTGCAAGACAAGGTGCCATTAGGTGTAAGCTGTTAAGCCCTATGTATTCAAGCTATCAGCCTAGAACTATAACTATTTAATCTAATATCTTGCTCAGTTTCCCAAACTGACTCTCCCCTTAATTTCTGTGTTCGGAAACTGTTACAAAATGCAAGCTGCAAGGGTAACAAACAGCTTGCTAAAGTTAAATTGCCAAACAGAGATTGTCAGAACCAAAAATACAGTATCAGCAGACATTAATGAGCCACAATATACTTGCTGCTTCAAAAAACAAAGCCAGTATTGAACTCCCAAATCATCAGTGCCTGTTTGTCTCACACACACACACACACACACACACACACACACACACACACACACACACACACACACACACACACACACACACCTTTAACAGCTTGCACCCAATGCAGCCCCCCCTCCCGTTTGCCTTGCACTAACTACAGCTCTGTGTCAACCATTTCAAGTATCTGTATACTACTATCAGATAAGTAAACAATAGGAGCATTACAAATAAATGACAAGGATTTTGTTTGTGAAGAATTAAGTTGGATAAGAAAGAGTCCAAAGCACCCCATTTTAAAAGTTCAAAAAGCTGGAAACATACTGTCCTACTTTGAAGCAAACATCTTCTGTTTGAAAGGCATGAGCACAACTTATCAGTGCCCCTTCCATCTTTTACATTAACTAAATATGAAGATATCTTTGTGCCCAACCATATCAAATGCATTTGATGAATCTATGAAGAGTCCCAAACATGTTTTAAAGAGAATATATCCATTAATTCATTACAAATAACCTTAGCAGGAGGTGTAGAATTGTTTTTTTTTTCCCAAACCACATTGAAAGTTGCCTAATAAGTTATTAACCTCCATATAAAACAATCAGCTGAGTGACAACCAGCTTCTCGAATAGTTTTAAGACTGGAATCATAAGAGCTACTAGATGATATGTTTTTAGTGCTAGATAAGTGCCTATGATAAAGTTAGCTCTTGAATATCCATTTCTGTCCACTTCACTAATGGGATTGATTTATGTCAGGCACTGCAAATGGCCCTCTCACAGCTTGACTTCCTCCCCTAACTCTAACACTGTGATGCTGCTCCCTGTTTAGGTCAGATTGAGTTTGTCAGCCTAGTAGTCTATATAACCTACCAAGGTATGGAATGAAAAACATAAAACGAAAGGAAGTGCACAAGATCAATCTCAGCAGGTCCGTAAT
Source organism: Protopterus annectens (assembly GCF_019279795.1). Taxonomy (NCBI): domain Eukaryota; kingdom Metazoa; phylum Chordata; order Ceratodontiformes; family Protopteridae; genus Protopterus; species Protopterus annectens. Next base: position 1,377,414,761 of record NC_056744.1, on the reverse strand, counting down.
TTCTGTCACGATTTAATAGGTTACAATTTGGAGACTAATGGAGGGAAGGTTGATGAAGCGGGCACATGGATAATCAAGATCCAACATTATTGTAAGCAAATTAACTATCATATTTTGGATTATACAGTCTATCCACTTTACTGATGGGACAGTCCCCAGCTAACATCTTGAGTAGCATCACGGCAGTATGCCATTAAGTATGGATTCCTGAAAGAAGACCTTGACCAAGATACAACTAATGTGTAGTATCTGGTAAAAGTATGCACAGAAACTCAGGTAGCAGCTGCACATAAAGTATGAACAGAAGGGCTTTACAGAAATCTGAAGTGGCTACCGCTCTGGTTGAGTATGCCATCAGCCTGGATGGAAGGATTGTTGGATGAGGAATAAATGTAGGAAATGCATTCAGAAAGTCATCTGGACAGGGTAAACTAGATAACGTTTTTTCCCAGTTTTGTTATCTCGAGGGGAACAAACAACTAGTCATTCTGCCTAAATTGTTTTACATTGTGCAAGTAAAAATGTAACTGCTTATAAACATCCAGGCAAGTTTCTGAAAGAGAAAAAAACACTGTCAGATGTAATGGTTGTTTGAGGTTGGATTTTGAAGCCACCTTAGGCAAAAAGAGGGATTTGTCTATAAACTATGTGCTTGTAAAATTCACATATGGGGATTCTACAAATCAGAGCTTGCAGTTCTGAAATTCCTCTGGTTAGAGTAATAGCTACAAGAAAACTAGTTTTCCAAGACACAAACTTGAACTCTGCAGACTGGGATAGTTTGAAAGGTGATTGGGTTAGCTTCTCTGAGATGAGATTGAGGTTCTAAGGTGTCATGGGATCATTTAATGGAGGATGAGGAAAGTGTATCCTTTAAGAAGGGCCTGCATACTCTTTGGGGGGCTAAGGGCTGATAGTTGAAGCCTTTCCTTCATGGAAATTAGAAATAGTTGCTAGGTGTACCCTAATCATGGAGAAGCTTAAGCCATATCAAAGAGTGAGAGAGAGAGGATAGGAAAACGAAACCTGAAAGTATGGAGCCAAAATGGATCTAAGCCCCACTGAAGCACTCAAAAGGAAATGTTTCCATTTGCCGTCATACAGTTTGCTAGTTGACAACTTTTAGGGAGGCAGTAAAACCCCAGACCACAATTGGTGGGTATGTAGGATCCCTAGCCACTACTAGAATGAAAGAAATTAAGTGCTTGGGTTAAGGGATATGATGTCTAAGTGAGGCCTGATGGATGGCTGGAAGATCTGGGAGTCAATCCAGAGGAAACCACAGTTGACAAGTTCAGAATGAGGCACTGAAGATGACGTGAGGCAACTAGCAGATGAGATCTTCCCTCGGGGTCTTTCCCTGAGAGACAAGGGAAGAGAAGTAGCTACACATAGTGTTGGTCAGGGAATCCTGTGGGTTGCAGTAAGGCTTCTGCTACTGACAGAACAGTTCCATTTCATTAGGCATCAAGATACACCTACTAAGCCTCTTCGCAAATCAGCTAAACTGAATAGGTATCTGAGCTGCTATCAGAAAGTGTTGCATGAAGATCACCCATTCTCACTCTCTCATGTCCTCCTGGTACAGAGAGTAAGATCTGGTGCCACCACTGCCATTTTGTCTGTATATTTAGATATGACATCCTGGAGAAGGATGCACTGGAATACCTGCAATGCTAAAAGGACCACACTCACCTCCAGTATATCGATTTGCATATTTGTCTGCAGAAAAGATCATATTTTTTGGACTTTCTGCTTTGAACAATGCTCTATCAACCCCAGGGAAGAGGAGTACATGGTAACTATAAGTGCCGGATGTGAAACGACAAAGGGCATTGCTATAACCAGATTCTGCATGTCCGGCCACCAGAAAAGGTGTTTATTTCATGTGACTGATATGCAAATTGGTTTGTTCATATTGTTTTCTAGTTGCAACAACTATACCCTGACAGTAAACTGTAATACCACCATGAAATATCTGGCATGTTGCAGTAAGTAGGTTGTGACTGCCATCAGACCCAGTATCTAGAGAATTAGAAATGTTGTTGGTGTGGAAAAAGAGAGATTTATTAGTTGGTGAACTACAGTCTGAAATAGTCCTGAATGAATTTAGCTAGCCCATCTATGGTGTCCAGATGGCATCTGATGAATATCAAGTTTTTAGTATGTTTCAGATGTGATTTTTCCTTGTTTATTGAAATTCTTACAGACAGAGAAAATTGGAGTAAGTAGCCCTTTGCTTTGCTAAGAATTCTCAAGTGGCAAAAAATAGGAGCCTGTCATTTAGATAAGGAAGGATCCGAATTCATGAAGCCTCATGTGAAAGTCAAGCACTGACTTTCACTTGTTGACCACCATGGGGGTGGAGGTGGGGGCTGTGGTGAGAGCAACATGCAGACATTGAAATTGGTAATGACTGGCTCCAACCAGGAAGCATAGGACTCTCCAGGATGCCTTAGTAAATACTGAAGGTTCAATAAACACATCAAATTTTCCTTACAAAAGGAAGGATGGGCTGTACCATGACCATTCAGAATTTAGTTTTCTTGACATTCTGTTTTAGACCACTTATGTCTAAGACTGGTCTGGGTTCCTTAATTTTATTAGGAACAGAAACAAATTTTGAATAAACCTCAGACTTTCTCTGGACTGGTGAGACCACTTAGGTGGCTAGTTTGGATAGAAGGCTTGGAATTTATGCCTCTGTCACCTAATTCTGATGTGTGGTTATCTCGAAGTGTTAGATAGGACAGCTCTGGTACTAATAAAGGAATTATATATTCACTTGGTACTATTTCCCCTGATTCACTTCTCCTGTACGATGGCCATACATGTGCCTCAGTGCATGGAGAGTTGATCCTCCACTGCCTCCGGAGTGGAACAGTTAGGCAAGTTCCTAGGGATTCTGCTGCTGACTTCCTTGTGAGGAGCTCTGGAAGCCATGATTACATAGATTATCTCTGCATATTAGGCAGCATGCATAGTAGGGAACCGTATGGCCTTCTTGGAACCTACTGAATTGAAACAGGTCAAAGGGCTGCCTCTGGGATTTTTTAATCCACAAGTTCTTAGGGCCCTTTTGATTCCTTGAAAAGGATATCCAGAGGCCTGTGAACCTGACTCCTACTGTGGACACAGTCTTGCCATCTTGCACCCTCTGTAACAGTTTCTCATTCACTGAGGTCCAATGAGTAAGGACATACAAAAAAAAGGTGTGTTTGTGAAGGGTGCCTTAAAATTCTCTGTAAAATCACAAAGTCTGAGTCGGGTGTAGCATCATATAATAATGCCTGTCTCAGCTATTCTAGCTACTTCATTAACCACATTATGCTACAAGTGCATGGAGAGAGTGTAGATATGTTAAGCATAGAGGGCACTTATACCTCTAGCAGTTGTGAGTATCTAGTGCCACTTATCTCCTCAGCATGTTTAAGGTTTGTTGAACTATCTTGCACTATAAGTTGTTGACGTGCATCAAGTAGTTGAAGCAACACATGATGAAAGTACCTGACATAAAAACACACTTTTCCATTTAGCTCATAGCCCTGGAATCCTCATTAGATGGATAGACAGCATGCTGTCATCTAAGGGTTTTCTCTGGTTACCATCACTGCTACCATTGAGTCTGCATGGGGTCCTGACTTTGATAATGGTCTGTCCTTATGAGACAGTAGTATCTTTTCAGCCTTTCTTGAGATGAGCTCAGCTACACTGGGATCTCACCAAGCTCTTCCCGTGACCAAATCAATTATGCAGTAAGCAAGGAGAATTTCTCAAGTTATAGAAGAGGCAGTTGTAAAAGACTCCATCAGAATTTCCTTCTCAGGGATGGGGCTATGGAAGTATGCCTCATAAGTTCAAAAATGTCCCCAAAGTTGAGATTTATTTATTTTATTTTATTTATTTTACATTTGTTGACCGGGCTAGTCTGGCTGGATACATGTCCATTTTCAGCAGAGGCCCGAGGAGAAAAGCTCCATTATATACTAAGTACATTACATAAAAATTGACTACTATAAGATATATCTAAATAAGAATTACAGAATCAAAAGAATGAAAGATACTTTCAAAGTGAAATCAATTTTACAATATACAGTTCTTAAAATAGCAACAATTGTACAGAATATGTAGATACTTAAATCTTCTAAAAATAAAAGGACCAGAACTGAATAAGGTAGAGATGAAAAGAGTGGAGTAGAAACAGAGTGAGAGAAGATGGTTAGTCAGGTGTACAGCAGGAACAAAGCCAGTGATTTTGGAAGTACAGTTTAATTTTCTGTTTGAAAAGTGGCAAAGATGTAGTCAGAGTTATGTCACTAGGTAAAAGATTCCAACTTCTACCTATTGTGTTAGTGAACTGAGAATCACCTGCTGTGTTGTTTGCTTTTATAGATCTGGTCATGAGTTTACTAGAGGAGCGAAGTGAGTTAAGATTGTTGTAAGGGATTAAAAGTTGAGAGAGTATTGGGGTGTTGTCAGGTAGGTGTAATATTTTATGGGCAATAGTGAGTTGAGGAATTATAAGGTAGTTTTGGAAATCAAGCCAGCCTAGTAGTTTTAGGTTTATACAATGGTGGGTCCTAAAGGGCTTACTAGTGGCGAAGCGAGCAATGTTGTTATAGCAAGTTGCAAGTTTGTTCAGATTAATTTTCTTAAGGTTTGTATAAATAGGGGAGGCATATAGGAGAGTTGATAAAAGATGAGATTGTGCAATCTTGGTTCTAGTTGCTGGGGTTAGAAAAGGTTTGATGCGATATAGGGATCCTATTTTTCTGTTAACTAACTTGATGTTGTTGTTAATGTGCTGATCGAAGGAGAGATTATTGTCAATGGTTATTCCTAAAAGTTTTGTGGTTGGATCAGGTGAGATGATAGTGCCATTATTTGAGGAAATGGTAAAGTTTAAAGGGGGGGACCGAGTGGTGGGGGAGAAAAGGAGGAGTTTTGTTTTTTTGGCATTTAGTAGGAGAAACCGTCTAGAAAACCATGTTTCAACAGTATTAAAGATATTTTGGGTCAGTGAGATCAGTTCTGTAGTGGATGGTGCAGAACAGATAAGGGTCGAATCGTCTGCATATTGTATGCAGGTTGCTTGTGGGATTGCAGTCTGAAGATCGTTAATAAAGAGGGAGAAGAGAAGTGGACCAAGAATGGAGCCCTGGGGAACTCCGATGGAAATGGGCAAGAGTGATGAGATGTGGTTTTCCCATAGTACTGCTTGTTGTCTGTTGCTAAGATAAGATCTAAACCAATTTATGGCGAGGTTATCACAAGAGAGATTCAAGAATGTTAATTAAGAGAGAGTGGTTGACCATGTCGAAAGCTTTAGAGAGATCAATGAAAAGAGCGGAAGAGAGAATATTGTTGTTGCAATTCTTGTTGATAGTATCTACAAAGGAAAGAAGGGCAGTGGTGGTACTGTGATGAGGTCTAAAGCCATGCTGACAGTTTGCTATTATGTTGTGAAGAGAGAGATAGTGCACAAGTTGCTGATGAATACATTTCTCCATGATTTTTGCTAGGGGTGAGAGAAGGGCAATTGGTCTAAAGTTGGAATAGTCAAAGGAGTTACCACCTTTATGTAGTGGGATAATATAGGATACTTTCCAGATGTCAGGGATGGTCCCCTCTTGGATAGTTCTGTTTATGAGTAAGGATATAGGGTATGCAATTTCTTTGGCAGCTTTCTGAAGGAAAAGAGAAGGGAGCTTGTCAGCAGAAAGGGTACAAGGTTTCAGTTTGTGAATGAGACTGTAGATGAAATTGTAGATATAGGTTTTAGAGAGAAGTTATAGGAGGAGTTAGCTGTATTAGTTGGAGTGTAAGAGTTGTTGGTGTTCATTTGTTTGGCTAGGGATTGAATAGTTTCAGAGAAAAAAGAGTTGAAAGCATTTGCAGTTTGGAGAGGGGTTTCTGGGTCAGCATTTAGTGGGGAAGGAGTTTTGGCAATTCCTGGGGAAAGGAGTCTATTCACTGATGACCAGAATTGTCTAGAATTGTTAAGATGAGTTTCCTGAAGTTCACAGTAAAATTTTTTCTTGTCAGAGATTATTGATTTCTTAGCCAGATTTCTAAGCTGGCGGAAATGAACAAATCAGGGTTATTTCTATGGCATCTCCATTTAGTCCATGCTTTGTTTCTAGCAAGAATTAGTTTTTTAGTATCATTGGTGAGCCATGGGGCTGTTTTTGTCTTCACCCTAATGGAACATTCTGGTGCATGTGTATCAAGTATGGATAAGAAGGTAGTATTAAAGAATAAGACTGCCTCCTCCAGGGGAAGTGATTTTAAGCAATTCCAATTGCATGCTCTCAGTTCAGCTCGGAAAAGGTCTATATTAAAATGCTTGGTAGAGCGAATTATCTTTGTATTTGGGAGGTTAACACATTCTGACTTTTGTCTAGTAATGTAGGTTAGGGAGTGGTCACTAACATCATCTGGCATAGTACCTACTTTATACTGTTTGTTGACTTTATTTGTGAGTATCCAGTCTAATATACTCTCTCTCTTACTGGGCTTATTGACTCTTGTAGTCGAGGTAATAGTTTGGGTGAAACCATGTAGGTTAATATGAGAGGAGGGATTTTCAGCATTAATTGTGTTCCAGTCTATGTTAAAGTCACCAAGAATTATAGTTTCTTGGGGGTAGGTGGTGGAAACCCAGCTAAGAAAGTCTTCTACTATTGGAATATTATTACCTGGAGAAAGATACAAGCATATAATATATAGGGCTTTTTTGGCATTAAGTTGAAGTTTAATAATGATGGCTTCTATTTTGCTATCTTGGTTTGGACATGCAGATTGAGTAGAAATGTTAAGTTGATTTTTGAAAAGAATTGCTACTCCACCACCTTTACGTTTTAAGCGGTCATGTCTTACTATGTTATACTAGATAATCTAGATGAGACTGTGGAGATCTCTTCCTTTTACTAAGGTCAGAATCCAGAGTAAGAGACTGTGCTGTGGAGGCTATGTGCCTCCTGCTGCATGTCCTCTTCTTGGGTACCTTATGTTGTGAGACAGTCATGTGATTAGAGGATGGATATGACCTTGGATGATGTCTTCTTCTTCTTCTTCTTTAGAGGCTCTCAAAATTCTCTGGGGAGGGAGCTTATAATCAGTCTCCAAAACACTAGACTGCCAGGTGTCTAGGGGTGGAGCCAAAATTGGTGGTGCATTATTTAGATATAGTGGTAAATTTCGTCAGGACTTTGAATGCTAAGGAGGTGTATTTGGGAGGTGATGAAGCTGGTACTAAAGCTGATATTAGTGGCAAATAAGTTGACATTGAAAATAACCCAACACCGAGGGACATCATTCCTGAGGCCACCCAAGACCTGAAGCTAATGCTGGCATCAAGAGGTTGAACTCGGAAATGTCTCTGATAATTCAGTATTTGACCTCCTAAAGCTGGCTTTAGCATCAGGAGGTTGAATACTGAAATGTCAGAGACAGTGAATGGCCCAGATAGGTTTGGAGTCAACATTAATAGTGACACTGGATACAGGACATCAACCTCTTGGAGCCAAGTCACTCTAGATACAGAGGAGACTGTGGTCAAGAGTGACAGGATCAAAGAATTAAGCACAGATTTATTGAACCATTTTGAAATGATGCAGACCATACTGGTAAAACAGTCAGCTCCAAAATTCCTGGTGTTAAATCCAGGCCTGGCCAAGGAGATGAATAAGTAGACTCTCCTCTCCTCCTTTTCTCTTCACCCTATCATATTCTTCTTTTCTCTGTTCTTGAGGAGGAAGATGCCTTTTCAAAATAAGTTTATTTTTTCAGTTCTTAGAGTCCTCATCTATAATTAAAACTCAGTCATCTTCTCTGTCAGGCCTAGTGGTACCACCCCACCATCTGAAACTGTCATTATGGACTTCACCATGGCAAACCTTCAGTTTGTAGAAAACCTTTGCAAAATTCCTGACAATACTTGCAAATGGACCCAAATAAGAGGGCAACCACATTCACTTCTGACTTTTACAATCACCTAAAACAACTGCATAGAAGTCAGTAGCTATCCTCCTTGAATTACCTCTGGTAGAATTCACATATTAATAAAATGTAAATAAAAATCTAAAAATGATGAATGGTTTTAAGAAATACCCATACTGTTAACTCAGCCACAATGAAACACACCACCAAGGAGTGCCAGAGTACTATAATAAAATGTAAAGAAGAATACAAACCTGCTACAGATAGCAAAGGAAGCTGTGAATCCTTCTTCAGTTATTTCAGGAAGTTAAGGAATAATGTCCAGCAATGCAGTTAGCTCATCTATATTGACAGCACATATTTCAATACCAAATAGATAGCCCATATATTATCAGACAAATTTATGTTAACTTTACCCCACCTAACCACACTGTTAAACCCATAATCATTTTGGTTCAAGTCTTTAAATTCCTACAGCTCTGTGTCAACCAAATTCAAGTAATGCTTCCAATGAGCCATACACCAGAGCATGATTCTCCAAAAGCCTTAGTATGCAAGGCATAGAACATATAAGTGCAGGACTCATTTATGCAGATATCTAGTCTGGTTTTGTGAAGGGTAGTTCCTATATGTTGAATCCAGGAAGTTTCTTTGAAAGGTTACAGAGGTTGTAGGCAATTATCACTCAATGCACACTGCTGATCTCAATCTGGTCAACCTTTTTGGATTCTATCTCCCATGTTGATATTCTTAAAATATTAGGCAAACTTGATGTAAACCTTAAGTTATCTGCTGAATTACAAATTGGCTTTCCGACAGATCCCAGTTTGTGAAAGTTTCTGGTACCCTCTCCAAACAAAAACATTGAAACTAGTTGGGTACCAGCACAGGGGTCAGTGCTGGGACCTCTCCTGTTTGACCTTTATTTTGCGGACACACACTGCAATATCCCAAAAGTGTGGTTGACCAAGATTGCTGATGATTTCAGGCTAGACACTGTTATCCACTCATCCACTGTTGCTAAACATGTACATACACACATCTGTGCACATACCTGGTGTACTGTAAACGGTTTCATGTTAAATATTGCAGTACTGTAGCATTTGTTAAAAAAAAAAAAAAAAAAAAACCTAATACCACCTCACATACTGTACATGACATGGTATGCCTCTTCAGAAAAACATGGTCGTTCAATCATCATATTTCTGCCATAGTTAGGAAATCCTTCAGTCTGGCCCGGTTAATTTCCAAGGGAATGCCTACAAAATCCAAAGAACTCATCTTGACACCATATTCTTCCCTTATCAGACCCATCATGAAATACCCTTTGCTATGTATCAGTTAAAGAATATTGCACGAGTAGAAAGACCCCAAAGATATCTTACCATGAAAATCAAAGGCCTTAAATCTTTCAGCTATCCCAGTAGATTAGCACAATTCTCATTAGCCTACAGCACAACTCTCATTAGCCTATAGCGCAACTTAGCAGCCTTCATCATGCTTCAAAATGACCTGTAACTTGTTTCTGCTGCAAAAGACTCAGTCCTATCTGACCTCTTTCTTTGCAAAACCAGCAGCTCTACAAACACCTGCACTAGGGACCTATATCTACAACAACATATAACCAAGGCTCACAGATGAGATAGGTTCTTGACCCAACATATTCCCAGCCTGTGCAATACGTTACCACTACAGGATAAACAAAGTACTACGTTGACTGCCTTTTAGGCTAGTGTTGATGACTTCATGGGTAGACAGACTTAACCAGGGCTGCCGTGTACAGCCTTGCTAAATCTGGAACAAGAAAAGGAAGGTATGGATTTTTAAGTGTGTCTACTTAAATGTCTGAATGTCTAGGCATCATTTGGACCCTGTTATCACCTGCCTAGTATTGCTCCTATGTGTTTTTGAAGGACTTTCATATTTCACATGGATCCTTCATATGCTCTGGTCCCAGGTACACCACCCATAAATTATGGGTATCTTGGAGTGGTATCTTCTGGTCACAGTGATCACATTTTGGAAACCCTGAAGCCTTTTCTGTTTTACTTGCTGAGTATGAGGTAGGCATAAAAGAACATCGACAACAGTAATAACGTAAAGTAGTTATAAACAAGTCATAGTAAATACTGCAAACAAGGAAAAAGTATCCAATAATATAGAAACCTATTCTAAGACCCTAAAGCATTTTAACATACACACCAGCAGAAATGCCTAATTTGGGAGAGAAGAGATACACTTCAAAAAAAACTCACAAAGAAATACAAAAACATCCAATTCAATATACAGAAAAAGTGAAGGAGAGAAATTTCTGAGAAAAATTGCCAAGAAATCAGCAAGAGAAAAATGAAAACAACACCTAACATGCTCTAACTGTACAGGATTATTAATGGCAGGAATGGCAACAAACAATATGTGTAATGAGAATGGAGACACGTGAGAAGGAAGAAATATTCCAGTGTGTTGTATAATTCTCTTTCCTTTAGAAGTGACAACCAGGGAAAGGTGCCCCTCCCTGATGTGCAGATGTCAAGTCAAACTGCTTTAGATCTTGCCTTGCAATCATTCAGTGCAGGAAAACCTTCATAGTTGTTAATGCAGTGAGCTACTAAAATTGGATACCAACATATTTTGCATTTTATCTTTAAGAATAATGACAAAAATATGTTTTCCAGTCAGCGGATGATGCTTTGGAATTCCTGAAACAACAGCTGACTACAGTGATAAAGAGGTTCACACATGGAGATTATATCCAGCTAGATCTACTTGCAGTAATGCCATTGAGTGATCCAAGTATCTTGCAGACCCATGGAAATTTGTGGCAATCCCAGTCAGTAATGCTACCCTTCACCTCATGAATCCTACAATGGTTGATAATATTCAGTAGCAGTCAGCAGAAACTTTGTCTCACCTGAAATTTGTATGGATTCTGTTCAATCCCTCACAAAAGGGGAGCTAAAAAAGTGGAGGATTGCTCTAATAGTAAAGATTGAGTCATTATTCAGAAACCCAAGGGCACTGAAAAGCTTATTAGGACTACTAAATGCCAAACTAAGAAAGAGATTAAAAATAAAATGCCAGGGACATTAAAAGTTTGATACCGCAGACATAGAATGGGGATGCATAAAACTGCATAGTCTCGATAATTTAATTATGTTCAGCTAGCCACATCTTTGGAATCTTTCTTGCTTTAGTAGCATTTAGTGTTCACCATTCTCACTGCTATAATAGCCTATAGCTATTTGTGTTATATCCTGTTCAGGATATAATGGCCAGCCAGTATTCAAAAGTCTCTGGCTCCCCTTCACACATGCCCAAGCTGCTTTGTCTCAAAAACCACAGGGAGAAAGCAGCCTCCTGGGTGTCAGTATTTCAGGATTTTCTTGGCTCCCTTGAAATGGCACCCCTGGGCTTCACAAGACTGATGGTCAGCTCACATCTTATGTTTCTGGCAGATAAGTCCCCTTTGGAGAACCCTTCCACATAGAAATTATATTTCTTCTATTTTTGACAGGAACTGGGACTGGGTGCCTTTAAAAATATTGATAATTTACTGTGTTGACATTTTAGTGGAAATGTCACATCAGATGAGTTATTTTTAGTAGCTGGAATTAATTAATTAGATCTTGAGCACTTTTTGTGAGACAAATGTGCTGCTTTAGCTCTTTTTATGAATAAAATGGATAACTTGCATGTTTAAAGTGATTGTAAGTATATTTTGATGCTTGTGTACACTTTATGACAACTTATAACAACAATTCCAACTCGCACCGACTTGATACAACAAAAAGCTCAAATGTAGACTCCACCACAAACAAATTCAGGAGCAAAAACTGGAACAAGAAGGTATGAAAATAATCCGCCATGTTTATTAGATATTCCCCCGGATTCACTATCCTTCCGTGCATGACTAAGTTAGTCATGCATGGAAACGGCCGTTTAGGAGCATGACAGCAGCGCACCATGCATATTAACGAAGGTGAGCTGCCTGAGCTTCTAATCCTACATGGAGCATGTAAGAGTGCAGGGAGCATGTCTGAGAGCAGAGCTCTCAGAATATAAACGCCCCCACAATGAAGGACTGTAGAAAGGTAGTAAACAATGAGTGAGACCACTCATAGATGTACGCATGCCCCCAGCAACATCCCCCCACATGTATAAGAGCAATAGTGAAAAGAAAAATAAAACAAATACATTTTTTTAATGAAAAGGATGAAGTTTAACCATAGGTGCGCGTGTTTGCCCACCGCTTAGCTACAGTTAATGCAGCTATAAATAGCAGAAAGAGGATAAAAAGCAAGATATATGCAAATGAAGCAGTACAGCAATAGTGTAGTGGGCAGAGCATTCACCTTATGAGCAGTCATTCCTTGTTTGAGTCCCACTGCAGTACATTCCATTTTCCATTTCAAATAATTGTATGATCAATATTTTTAGTTGCATAACCTAATAAATAACATATATTTGTGAACTGGAGTACTACATTTAATGCAGATGTGAGGTGTCAGTGTCATAATGTTACAAAGTCCGCATATAATCACATGTGCCCCATACAGTATCACAGATACAAATGCAAGGTAAACTGTGTAATGAATGATAACTTCATACATCTTGCAAATTCCCCACCTCCCCAAGAACCATCACACTAGTACTGTTTAAAATATAGCAGTAGTGAGCAGTAGTAAGCATATTTAAGCAGTAGTAAGTGAGTTTAACCTCGTTTGTGCAGGGGTAAGCAAAGTGCACACAGGTTAAGCAATATTGAAGCTAATTTTCTGTAAGCATATGTAACCAGAGGTTAGCATTGCTTACCTTCACGCAAACCAGCGCAAACCCACTTACAATTGCTTAAAAGTGCCTTCATTACTCTGTATGCATCAGCTGCTGCTCTGGGCAGAAAAAAATAACCAGGCTTTGCAGGTCGTGAACCCAACATGCTCAACACTACAGTCACAGCAGTTAACCACTAAGCCATCACAGCAGTACATAAGATTGAGGTTTCATCAAACAAATAATTACCATAGGAAAATCAAACTGAACATGTGAAAGGAATCTATGTACAGTGTGATGTTGTATAACCTGCTACATAACATATATATGTGAACTGGAGTACTGCAGTAAGGCCAGATGTGAGGTGTTATTGTAATAAAGTGTTGAAGTCCCCAGGACCCCATACAGTGTACGTACACATGAATCACGGATACCAGACACATATATAACATGTAATGAATAATAAATCAATGCCAAAAGGAAAATCTAATGCAAATTAAATATTAAGCAATGCTAAGGATTGCACAGCTCAGCTTAGTTGGTGTAAGCAATGTGTAGGCTAACTAACTCACTCTGCCCATTGCTACACCCCTTTAAGTAATGCCAGCCTTAGGTAAGCAGGTGTGCCAATAGCTTAGCCTTTTCAAAACCGTCCAATCACAGAAAAGTGTGGGAAATTGGGTGTATTTAAACCCCACAGGCAGGAATACTTCACATAACTGGTTACAGCTCCCTACTGTAGGCAGAATGGCTGCTGTTGAGGAAGGCACTCGATTTTGAGCACAGCGCTGGGGCATCCAGGAGTCCAGATTCATGGTATGGCTCCTGGTAAAACACCATGAGCAGAGACTACTGCAGGGTCAGTACCAGGGCTCCCAGTATAAAGTGGAGGCCTGGGACAGTCTCACCCGTGAACTCACCAGTGCCACTGGTATCTCCCAAACTGGCGAGCAGGTCAGGCATCACCATGCTGACCTGAAGCGGCAGTGGGGGATCTCTTGGAGCAATGGATCCAAGAATCAAGGTGGATGGATGATGCCCCAGCACTAAGTACTCATTCTACTACGTATATAATAACTGCCTAGCTTGTGTATAGTATGGATAGATAATGGCTAAATATCACTGTATTTCTCTGACAGCTGCAGATGAGCGGGCTGTAACCCAGCAAGCCCATGCTGCTAGGTTGCAAAATCTGCATCGCGAGGTAGATTAGTAATAATCTTGCATGTACTGTCATAACAAATAAATATAACAGTTCTAGAAAGCTTTGTACCAGTATAAAAATGTATTGTGTATGGGATGTACTGAATAAACTAGACAATATGGTAGGAAGATTGTCATATATATTGTATGTAAATAAAGGTGTAATTTCCTGTGAATAAAGGTATAACCCCTGGAGTGCTTGTGTTTATTCTGCTTTCATATGTTGTTTTAGTGTTGCATTCTATAAATAGCATTGTTGTATTAAGCAGTGTTACCCACATTGTGGAATGCAGACAAAATGTGTAGGAAGTTCAGTATAACAATGTTGGAAGTCCCAAGAGGTCAGGCATATTGTACAACTGAGGGAGACTTAGACAGAAAATATAGGAATGCTTCACACCAATTCCCTGATAGCACAGTGTACTGTGATGTTAACTGTAATATTCTTACCACACACAGCAGGGGTTTTAATCCCGGGAGTGGTAAAATGTTGTATGCATAATCATACCCCACAACTGTACAGCGTTTGTGAGAATGTTCAGATAGAAAGCTGTATGCATAATTAGACCCAACAACTGCACAGAATTTGTTAGAATGTTCAGGCAGTAAGCTGTATGCATATTCATACCCCTCAACTGTTCCAATCTGTCCAGCATGTCCAGCTAAATGGCCCAGATCTGCTGCCTGGTACCCTGTTCCACCGAAAATTAGTATGATGATCCAAGAAATGAAGGCAGCTTCTAATGACATATAACCAATAGTCAGACCTGTACATAGTCAGAGAATGTACATGAAAACAAACTTGTCATTTTAGCATCTCACTCTAAGTGTATGAGAGCAATTCTCAAAATATGTCACATTAACACCTGCATCTTGTCAAGCCTTGACCAGAGTGTGTGCAATAACAGATTGAGAGGTATGTGTATAACATCAACCTAGAATCTGAGTGTATGTGTAGAAATTGTCTGGTAGTGTTAACAAAGATTTTCTCAAAAGCTATAACAGGTGAGAGGTGTAGACTGTAGGTACAACACAGTTCACTCATATACTTGTCCACAAGCATGGAATCTGGGAGCATGTGTAGAAATTGTCAGGTAGTCTTAACGATGATTTTCTCAACAGCTATAAAATGTAAGAGGTGTAGACTATAGGTAAGACACAGTCCATATATATACTAATCTGCAAACATACCATTGTACAAGGCAAGGCCATTGTGTAGTGTAATAATACATGTAAGGGACAGATCACTGCAGTGACTAAGAAAGCTGTCAAACCTACAGGGATATATTAGTTGTTACTTGACCTCTCTCTCTCACCCCACCATATGTGCAACAATAACCTAATTACACACCTCAATGGGTGCATGTACAATCCAAACTTTTGTTGGGACATATGTCCTATTGGTTTATAAATATTCACATTTGGTTCTATGCATGTGCCATGTTAAAATACTCCCATAATGGTGGCCTGTTGCCATCAATGAAACCCGCATGTTGTTGTAATGGCCACTGTTGTTCCATATATGCATGTGTTCTGCTTGCTCTGCAACTGTTTTAAATCTGGTGTCTTGGGTTAATGTGAATACCTATGCATGCTGTTATAACTAATCCTGAATGCTGTTGGCTATTACTTACCCATATCTTCCTTGAAACTGCAACACCATAGCATATATGGGAAGGCCGGTCCCAGCGGACTCACCTGTCCCACCTCAGCTGGCCATGGCACTGAGCACCAGCATGTCTGGGGCCCAGCCTGGGACCTCCTCTTCCATTGGCCCTGCACCACCTTCGGGTGGAACTGCCACAGGGGATGGGGCTTGGCCCCCCCCAGGAGTGGGAGCGGAGAGGAACCTGTCACCCGTCGTCAGGTCCGGGCTGTGGTGTGTAGGGAGCTCGACAAGGAGATTCAAGACCAGCTACACCAGCTTGAGGGCCAAGTGGCATAATTAAAGGGTGAGCCTGCCCCTCCTACCCAGCCCCCAGCACAGCCATCTTTGGGGCTGTGAAGGTGCAGTGGTGACTCCCCATGAGTGGGGACCTCAGTCCCACTGTTTCCATTTTGGGGCTCATGGGCTTGCGACTTCCAAACACCCCTCCCCATCCAAGGTGTCCCCCCCACATGTCATATACCATTCCTGTATGCTGTCTTGTCTGTCTTGTCTGTCATCCTACCCAACCTATCCTCCTCAAGCATACCTACTCTCCTTCCCCAACATCCCACTCTCACCTTAAAAAAAGGGCAATCGGTTCCCAAAAAAAAAAATCTCGCCCCATACATAGCTGTCCATTTTGCACATGTGTCCACTGGACACATGTAATCCGATCTAATTGGCATCACAACATATTATTCTTGTCCTCACCCCTCTCTCAGGGGTTTGATTGTCCAAATAAACCTCCAAATTCAGTGTATATGCACAGCTGTTGCTGTAGAAGAAATGGGCAGCTATGGACCTTCCCTACACCCTTTTTGCACATCCCTAGCTATTTTCCCTACTGTCTTTCCCTCTTTTTGCCCCTTTTTCACCACCTTCCTATCAACCCTTTTTCCTTTTCTTTTAAAGATATTAGTGTGGGGGTAAGTGCGAGTAAGCACTTTTAAGCAGCAGTAAGCGGGTTTAAGCCTGTTTGTATGGGGGTAAGGAATGCACACACAGGTTAAGCAATCTAGAAGCTGAATATAAGCAACTGTAACCGGAAGTTTGCACTGCTTATCATCGCACAAACCTGGGCAAACCCGCTTACAACTGCTTAAAAGTGCTTTAATAACTCTGTATCTAATGGCCCTTGCTCTGCCCAGCAACAAAATCAACAGCCTCTGCAAGGCTCAATCCCAGGAGCCTGCACACCATAGCCCATGTGAGTTACCACTAAGCCATGGCAGATACACATAGCACTGATGTTTTCACAAACATAGCATCCAGCAATATCATTTAACAGTACAGGAAATGTATTTATACATGTAGATGTATTTGTGTGTGTACATATATTTATAAATAAATAGATCTCTCTCTCTCTCTCTCTCTCTATATATATATATATATATATATATATATATATATTACACACACATATATATAGCTATATATATAATATATATATATAAATGTCTACATATATATATATATATATATACATATGCATACATCTATACATATATATATAAATATAGACATATACAGCAATATATATATATATATATATATATATATATATATATATATATATATATATATAAAATGTATGCACACACACACACACACATATATATATATGTGTGTGTGTGTGTGTGTGTGTGTGTGTGTGTGTGTATACAGATATGTATCTATAGATATATTAGAGCACATAACAAAGACATATATGACCACAGGCACAGTTAATGGGAATGAAGGGGCTCAAGCAACATATGTCTTACATGTATCGATATTCTCCACCCCCTGAGCCAAACAGGTCTGCCCTGCAAGATAATAACAACTGTTGACAATACCATAACCAGGACCTGACACTACATGGCCACAAGATGTTAAGAGTAAGCCATGCCACCTGTATGATGTGAGGCTGCTATCGATAACATATCATACAGTACAGTCTGGCTACCATAGTGAATGTACATTGTGTAAGCAATAAACATTCCTAAGATACATACACAGACACAGGTATGCAGATACATATGATATGTACATATATATATATATATATATATATATATATATATATATATATATATATATATATATATATATATATATATATATATATATATATATATGGGTCTACTTCAGAAGATCGACAGACCATTTATTCGACATTCATTTGGTCCAGAGCTCATTTGGTCGACAGCCAGTATTCAAGGCACTTACCAGGGATTTGCCCCCCTCCCCAATGTTGTACGACCCTGAAGCTGATATATATAGTTAGGGGGGTGTGGGGGGCGAAGCCCCTTCCACCTATTTTCGTTAAAAGCCTGAAAATACAAGAAAAACTGCACATTTTAAACAAAAATAGGTGGTGCCCCCCCACACCCTCCCTAACTATATATAACAACTCCAGGGTCGCACAACATTGGGGAGGGGGGCAAATCCCTGTTAAGTGCCTTGAATACTGTTTGTCAACCAAATGAGCTGTCGACCAAATGAGTTTCGATCAAATGGTCTGTCGATCTTCTGAAGTAGATATCTATATATATATATATATATATATATATATATATATATATATATATATGTAAATACACATACACACACAGAGGTATGTCTGGGAAAATACATAATTAGAGGGTGCACACCACACTGAACAGCCCGTATCCCTACAGTTGCAACCTCATCAGATGGTCAGTGGATGACTCACCCATACAAAAGGCAAGTGTTGCCTGAAACGTATACCCACAGAGAAGACAAAGGATGTAACACCACACACATGTTTTCATATGTTTTAAAGGTTTATTTGTGTACTATTACAGTTCTAGATGTCATGTCATATCACAGTTTAGACTTTGAAATACATACAAACAGATCAATGTAACTGTCAAACAGATCATTTAAAACAGTAATCTGAAAGTATAACATATGTTGCTGTCCAGGACAAGGCCTTCAAGTATTAGATCAGGTAAGACTGACTGGGCCACAGGATAACAATCAATCAACAGTATGTAATGCAGATGTATAGCCCGGCAGCCTCTAACTACACTCTGTACTCAATCCCTAGGGGGAAAAGACCTAAGTTGACACAGTGGGATGTATCTGTTACATAACAATGCATAACTGAAATCATTACAATTGCACTGACAAACAGAACAGGCTGTATGGCAGTAATCAGTAGGCCAGCAATGTTTACAAGGTGAAATGTATGGTAATGTACAGCCATATACCTTAAGCTAGCTTACTACTGATATACCTCACATGTTGTAACACCCTAGGTTAACTATGGTGCTTACCCCCCCTAGACTGACTTACAATGGCATATAACACTGTTACATACACTGACCTCTACACTGCAGAGGGGCACACATGTGTTGTGCAGATGAAGGCTACATATGTATGGCCCCTACCCCATGATATGTGTGTGAGCCACAGCAGCACTGGAATGATGGTAGGAATGGCAGCAGGACATAATCACTGGCCACCACATAATAACGCCTTACTGCATGTCATATGGACAAAGCCTGGTATGTCGGTGGAGGACAGAGGCCGGTACACAGGCCCATATGTGATCTAGTGTTGTCATACACTGAGCAAGTTGCTGTTGTTACAGGATAGTCTATATCATACCCTTAGTCAGGAATATGAAGAAAGAAACATAAATGGATGTAGCCACCTACTGATAGCACACAACACACACACTGACAGTGATATATCTGACACAAGACCTGTGTGGTGGACAGACAAAACATAGGCCCACAGTTGAGAGCTATGCTGACAGACTGCAGTCCATGTTAAATTAGTATGCTGACTGTGGTAGTGTAGTGTAGGTACCCGTGGCAGGTGGTCTGTACAGGTTGTTGTCTCCTATATGTGCCAGGTAGTACACAGCTGGGGAGACATGTCAGTGTCAATCAAGCATAGATTGTCTGTATGTATCCTAGCTGGATACCTGCCATCTACACATCTGTAGAGGGACTCACAGACATCAGCTTGGGAAATAGCTATGCAGTAGGATGAATGTATCGCCAGATGGATGTTTGACAGCAATATGTATGCCAGTACTAAATGTTGTACGCCCTCACTAACATGTTCTGTACAAAGAATACTCTACAGTGGCATTCCACATGTCTGATCATTATCCAGTAGGGGATATACACAATGACACAGCCCACACATCAGGAACACAACACTGAGGCCTCAGAGTCCAGCTATGCCTGCAAGTGTGCTTGTTGTCAGTAGTACTTTTAGCACTCTACCCTTGCCTGGGACAGTACTGTCAAAAGTAGTACTGCCATGTTACACTACATGCCAGTGTGATAGCATGCTCCCTGGTTTACTACCCCTGCACGTAACACATTCACATGGATAACCATGCTGTGCAGGTCTCATATACGTATGTGTCCCAGACATGACACTCACACCCCTTGCTACTGTAATGACAGCACATAGATGCATGTATTGTACATGGCATTACATACACTTATTACAGATGTCAATACCCAGGGTTTGACATGGCTTTGTATGTTAAGCACAGATTGTCTCTAAGTAGACGATATGACATAGAGAATAGCTGGAGGTTTTTGAGATGGTCAGCATAGGGCATCTGCTTTAGGCCTGTGATACATTTAGTGAGGTATTTCTGCGGCATTTGCAGCTGTTGCAGATGTCATGTGAGGTACATACCAAATGGGGTGTTGTACCCTATAATGTGTGTAATGAGGGATGGGTACAATAGGACAATTACCTCCTTTTTTCTGGATGAAAAGCCCTTAATGATGAGGTGTGCCACATAGAAGGATTTCCTCACTGTTGTGGAAATGTGGTTATTGAATGTGAGACCACTGTCCACCTGTGTCCCTAAGTCTGTCATCACACTTTTGGTGTTTAGTGTATTGCCACCTATGTAGTAATTCATGGGTACATGGTATTTCCCAAAGGGAATAACTACACATCTCTGCCCATTAAGCTTGAGCCCATGGCTCTGACACCAAGCATCTGTTTCTGTAATACTCTTTAATAGAATACCCACCTCATTTGAGGATTCAATAGTGGCTCCCAGTTTGCAGTCAACTGTGAAATTTGTTAGACAGGGTCCCATAGTGTTTGCATGTCCTTCAGAGAAGTATATGCCAAACAAGAGTGGTCCCAGGACTGAACCCTGAGGTTCCCCACTTGTCACTTGTTTGGAGCTGGTATTGGAGTTAGCTACTTTTACAGTGTGTGTTCTGTCAGTAAACCAGTTGGCATCCCATCGAGTGATGTAGAAATGTAAGGCCAGCTTAGAATGTTTGTCTATGTTACCAGAGTGGGAGATGGTGTTGAAGGCCTTGGCGAGGTCCAGATAGGCTGTGTGGACCACCTTACCCTCTTCCACAGCTCTGGAGACTGATTCAAAGAAGTCAGTCAGGTTCAGGAGACATGATTAGCCATTCACGAGCCCAAACTGGGTGGGGTGCAGTGTTTGAGGCTTGCCAATGTCTCAGTTGATATGTTCCATGATAATGCATTCCATGCCCTTGCAGAAGGGGCTCATTAGACTGATGGGATCGTAGTTCCCAGGATGCAAGGTGGATCCCTCCTTGTGGAGTGGGATAACTGTAGCTGTGCACCACTCAATGGGCACAAAGCCTGAGGTGGCCTGAGATGAGGCTATGATTACAAATGACACATAGGTGAGATGCAAATTCATTTTGTAGTTCATGTAGTACACAGCCCGGAATGTCATTTGGTCTCATGGATGCTGTATTCTTAGCTGTGGATAATGCAGTTTCTACCTGTGTGGCTGTGATTACTTAAATTTTGCAATCTTTTGGTATTGAGATGGCCCCTTTAGGGGGTGAGAGGGGGTGAATGTAGCACTACATTGATCTGCTAGGATACTGGCAAAGTCCTTGGGATCAGTATATTTAATGCCATTCTTTTGTAGCTCAGACCAGTTCTGAGCATTGCCAGTTAGATTCTGGACATAGCTATAGAATGCCTTGTTGTTGTCTCTGGAATCTATGGCAATTTCATATAGGTAACTCGCTTTGGCGGATATTATGCGGGATATCGGCTTCTTACTGAGGCTGGTAAGGGAGTTGTTTGCATCCTGGGATTATCCCACTTTCTTCAACAGTCTCTTCCTTCTGTGGCACAGGTCATTCATGGCAGGAGACCCCCATAATGGCTTCCTTTTTATGGCGGGCAGAATCTTGGTTCTATTTGTGATGGCACGATATATGCATGAGTGGATATGCTCACACAGTACCTTACTGTAGGATTCAGCAGTTGATCTATTATCTCCCATCTCCATGGGTGTATCAAAGTTTCTCAAGTCTGACTTGAGTAGCATGAAGTTGGCTTTGTAGAGGTTTTTTACAGGGTTTCCTTCCTGGGGGTTGGGGGTGGGATGTCGATGTCAACGGTGATTAGCTTATGGTCAGACCTGACCAATGAGGGGGTGACCACTCGTGTGGAGCATCTATTTCCCATGTTGGTAATGACCAGGTCTAGAATATTAGAGCTCCTGGTTGGACAATGGATTACTTGATCCAGGCCGTTGGAATTCATGACCTCCAAGAACCGTTGGGGAAAGGCATTGGTACCTGAATAGTTTTCACAGTTAACGGCAGGGTGGTTTAAATCACCCAGTATGAGGATTTTTTGTTGTATCTTAATAATTTCCAGTATGTTTACTAAGGTGTAGTGAGAATCTTGGGTCATGGTGGGGGATCTGTAGCAAGCTACAATTAGGATTGTAGTCTTACCTAGTGTTAGTTGCACCAGGAGATTTTCAGATGCATTGTGTTGGGAACTAGCCTGGATGTGTTAATAACCTTGTTGAATATGGACACTCCACCTCCTGTAGTGTTGTGGTCTTGTTTTGGTGACCGAGATATGTGGTAAGAGTTGTAGCCTGGTATTGCAGGGGTAATCTCTGGAGTGATGAACCAGATCTCAGTTGCTGGACAGATAGTGATGTTCTCCATTTGTAGGTGTGCCTCGAGAGAGTGCATGTTTAGGATAAGACGTCTAGCTTTGGGTAGCTTTACTTTCAGTTTTGCATGCTTGTATCTGTTACATTGGTGGTTTTGTCCTTTGAACCTTGCCTAGAAAAGGCACTATGGGGGTGGCAAGAGCATTAGCCAGTAACCTGAATCCCAGGGGCAACAGGTGCAGACCATCTTTGGCAAGGCATCATGGTTTGTCAATCATGTCGTCCCAGGCAGACAGATACTGAATCCCCTTTGAATGACATCAGAAGCTTAGCCATTTGTTGAAGGCATTGCTGTGTATATGTATATATGTGAGTGTTTATATGTGTATATATATATATATATATATATATATATATATATATATATATATATATATATATATATCTGCACATATATATCGCCATATATGTATGTGGATATCTATATGTCCATATATGTATGTGGATATGTATATGTGTATATATCTATATAGATATGTGGATAAATATGTACAGATATATGTTTACCATATGTCCAGAATATGGAGTTGAGTCCTACCTCAGCACCAATAGTCCCAACCTTGTAGTGCAAGGGGATGTCATGGATGTACTGTAGGTATATATGTAGACTGCTGCTACTGTAATAGGGGTTGTCTTAACAGACATGTTGGATGTGGGAGATCACATCTGCTGTAGACATGTGTACCATTGCCTATGAACAGTTATCCTAAGGACATTATAGTACAGTACCACTTCTAGTACAGTAATGATCCTGTGGAATACAGCAGGGATATGACCAATATATGTGGACAGTGTGGCACTCTTTGGGCAGTCCAGAAGTGTACACATGTCCCCTTCATGCATGACATGTGGACCACGCCTTACAATTGGGATGTGGCTAGCCATATACATGGGTATATCACAACAATACGGGACTACGTATGCCCACACAGTTTATGCACGCACACACGCCAGTCTATCCTGACACATAATACCTGCTGGTGCAGAGGTCACATGGCCACATACTACCCAGTAGATACTGACATACATCTGTACAGCAGACCACTGCTTTGTCAAAAATGCACAACAGTTATGGTGGCCTGGCAGCAGTATGTCTGGCAAATAACTGGACATAACAGCACACTGGGTAATTACAGTAGGCTGCTAGGCATGTCACAAAGCACTGTGAAAACTACAGGCAAACTGCTACAACACTGGATGACATTTCATGTGGGGGAATACACATGTACCTGCGATTATAGTGGGCTCCACACGCAGATCACAGCGCAGTATGGCAGACACCTGTGAGAGTGCATACCCACATCAAATGTCAACCCAGCCACAGGCAGATATGATACACAAAATTAATATGACACTATAATGACTGTTAAACACCATCCTCATATGT
This sequence comes from Protopterus annectens, assembly GCF_019279795.1. NCBI lineage: Eukaryota > Metazoa > Chordata > Ceratodontiformes > Protopteridae > Protopterus > Protopterus annectens. Next base: position 1,377,390,845 of record NC_056744.1, on the reverse strand, counting down.
GCCTCTCACACAGTAACCCTACATACACTGGTCATGGCACATTGTGGTCCGATGACTGTGGAATGGGACACATGTGTCTCTGGCCCTACATACATGTGAGCCAGTAGGGTACCATACACTGGAGTAGCATGTAACATCAGATAGAACAGGACCATTAACAATGGCATTTACCACAGTCTGTGCACAGCCCAAGGTATGTATGCACAATACACATACTGTCATTAATCATCCTAACTCAGGGGTCTTCAACCTGTGGCTCTGGAGCCACATGTGGCTCTTACAACCCACTGTAGTGGCTCCCTGTAAATCTGAGGATTAATGGCCACTCTAACGCACCACACACACACACACACACACACACACACACACACACACACACACACACACACACACACACACACACACACACACATCAAGAAAATCCCAACACAGGAACACAATTATGGACGGATGTTAAGTATTGTTCTTATACACCTAGTCCTTTTACATTTAATATAACTATATGTGAAACCTTATATGCTCTGTTATCTTCATTTTAGGGGTCAAATAGCTGTTGTGGCTCCCGATTACTTTAATTTGGTGGTAGAGGGGTCAAACATTGCTCTCTGGATAGTGAAGGTTGCAGACCCCTACCCTATGTACATAGACCACAGTACTGTACACACAACCACAGAATGTCCAAGTAATGTCCTCAGAAAAAACACTACTATACACAGCATGTCCATCAGTCTGTTATCTGACTTTCTTGTTATCAGGTATGATGTCAATGAATTATGGTGTATAGAACATATGCACCATATATATGTGGGCTTCATTGCACAACACATGCGTGCCCCTCTGCAGTCTAGAGGTCAGTGTATGTAACAGTGTTATATGCCCTTGTAAGTCAGTCGATGTGGGGAATGCACCATAACTATCCTAGGGTGTTACAACATGTGAGGTATACCAGTATTCAGCTGCCTTAAGGTATACGGATGTACATTACCATACATTTCACCTTGTGAACATTGCTGGCCTACTGATTACTGCCATATGGAATCTTCTGTTTGTCAGAGTGATTGTGATGATTTCAGTTATGCATTGTTATGTAACAGATACCTCCCATTGTGTCAGCCTAGGTCTTTTACCCCTAGTGATTGTGTACAGAGTGTATTTAGAGGCTGCCGCACTGTACATCTGCATTACTTACTGTTGATTGATTTTTATCTTGTGGCCCAGTCTGTCTTTCCTGTTGAACTACTTGAAGGCCTTGGCATGGACACCAACATATGTTATGCTTTCAGATTAATGTATTAAATGATCTGTTTGAGAGTTGCATTTATCTGTTTGTATGTATTTCAAAGTCTAAACAGCTATATGACATGGCATATACCACTGTAATAGTACACAGACATTTAAAACATATGCAAACCTGTGTGTGGTGCTACATCCTTTGACTTCTCTGTAGGTATATGTTTCAGGCAACAATTGTCTTTTTTATTGGTCGCTCATACATTATCCATCTGATGAGGTTGCAGCTGTAGGGATACTGGCTGTTCAGTGTGGTGTGCACCCACTAATTATGTATCATCCTAGACATACCTCTCTGTGTGTGTATGTGTAGTTACACACACACACACACACACACATATATATATATATATATATATATATATATATATATATATATATACATATATATATATATATATATATATATATATATATATATATATATATATATATATATATATATATATATATATATATGTGTGTGTGTGTGTGTGTATATATATATATATATATATATATATATATATATATATATATATGTATGTGTATATATATATATATATATATATATATATATATATATATATATATATATATATATAGACATATATATGTATCTGCATACCTGTGTCTGTGTATATGTATCTTAGGAATGTTTATTGCTTGCACATTGTACATTCACTGTGGTAGCCAGACTGTACTGTATGACATGTTATCAATACTAACCTCACATCATACAGGTGGCATGGCTTACTTTTAATATATTGTGGCCATGTAGTGTTAGGTCCTGGTTATGGGATTAGAAACAGTTGGTATTATATTGCAGGGCAGACCTGTTTGGCTGGGGAGGGGGGATATTGATACCTGTAAGACGTTTGTTGCTTGGGCTCCCTCACCCCCATTATGTATATATATATATATATATATATATATATATATATATATATATATATATATATATATATATATATATATATATATATATATATATATATATATATATATATATATATATGCAGATCTATATATATGTATAATGTATAGAGAGAGGTATATATCTATTTATTTATAAATATATGTACACACACAAATACATCTACATGTATAAATACATTTCCTGTACTGTTGAATGATATTGCTGGATGCTATGTTTGTGAAAACAGCAGAGTTTTGCATGTTTGCTATGGCTTAGTGGTAAATCACATTGGCTATGGTACCCAGGCTCCTGGGTTCAAGACTTGCAGAGGCTGTTTATTTTGTTGCTGGGCAGAACAAGTGCCATTACATACAGAGTGATTAACGCACTTTTAAGCAGCTGTAAGTGGGTTTTCACAGGTTTGCGCGACAGTAAGTAGTGCTAACTTCCGGTTACAGTTGCTTATACTCAGCTTCTAAATTGCTTAACCTGTGTGTGCATTGATTACCCCCGCACGAACAGGCTTAAACCTGCTTACTGCTGCTTAAAAGTGCTTACTCCCACTTACCCCTGTGCTAATTTCTTTAAAAGAAAAGAAAAAAGGGTTGATAGGAAAGTGGTGAAAAAGAGGGAAAGACAGTAGGGAAAATAGTTAGGTATGTGCAGGAAGGGTGTAGGGAAGGTCCATAGCGGCCCATTTCTTCTACAGCAACAGATGTGCATATACACTGAATTTGGAGGTAGATTTGGACACTCAAACTCTTGAGAGAGGAGTGAGGACAACAATAATACGTTGTGATGTCAATTAGACCAGATTACATGTGTCCAGTGGACACTTGTGCGAAATGGACAGCTATGTATGTGGGGAGATTTTATTTTGGGAATAGAGTGCCCTTTTTTATTTTAAGGTGAGAGTGGGATGTTGGGGAAGGAGAGTAGGTATGCTTGGGGAGGATAGGTTGGGTAGGATGACAGACAAGACAGACAAGACAGCATACAGGGACGGTATATGACACATGTGGGGGGGGGCACCTTGGACAGGGAGGAGTGTTTGGAAGTCGCAAGCCCATGACCTCCCAAATGGAACCAGTGGGACTGAGGTCCCCACCCATGGGCAGTCACCACTGCACCTTCACTGCACCAAAAGTGGCTGTGCTGGGGGCTGGGTAGGGGGGCAGGATCACCCTCTGATTGCACCACATGTCCCTTAAGCTAGTTTAGCTGGTTTCAAAACTCATTGTCAAGCTCCCTACACACCATGGGCCAGACCTGATGGTGGGTGACAGGTTCTTCTCTGCCTCCACTCCCTGGGGGGACCAAGCCCCATCCTATTTGGCAGTTCCACCTGAAGGTGGTGCAGGGCCAACAGACAAGGAGGTCCCAGGCTGGGACCCAGACATGCTGGTGCCCAGTGCCATGGCCAACTGATGTGGGACAGGTGAGTCAAATGGGATCGCATTACCATACGGGCTATGGTGTTGCCATTTTAAGACAGTTATGGCTTAGTAATAGTCAACAGCATTCAGGATTACTTATAAAAGCATGCATAGATATTCCCATTACCCAAGACACCATATTTTGAACAGTTGCAGAGCAAGGAGAATACATGCATATATACTGCATGACATATGTACAAAGGGTGACAGACTTGTGACTGGAGCTATGAACACCAGACCAATATTGGCATGGTGCTGTGATAACCTCAGACATTTACTGTCTTACCAGTGTTTTATGTAATGTATGTCCAATCAGTGATATGAAGTCAGTGACTTTCATGGCTGTCACCATGTAGTGTCTGCAGTCCTAACAGTATGCTTCTGCAGTTCTCAGATAGGTGTTCTGTGAGTAATATAAGGAATAAAAGGTTCCGCACACTGACCAGTCTGCAGATGATCCTACAGATGGAGGTTTCCTCACAAACATTGCACTGTCATGACAGTTATAACAACATGCAGACTAGCCATAGCCACATACACCCTGTGAAACCGACATTACTCTAAATAAAGAATAGCAACACTCACATTCTGCAGTCATGTCTGGCACATCACCCTCCTGTCTGTTGGCCTTTTCCCACACTGTATGTTGTTTGAGGTAAATCCCAAAACCATCTGTGATGATGTTTGCCAAACACCAGCTCTAGGTTCTACTCACAGTGAATGTCACGGCCCAACACCAACATGTTGTTCCTAGATATTGTAGTGTGTTTCTGTGCAATTGGCTATGGGAATGTTACCACAGCTGTTTCACATTCAGTCAACTAGAGGAGGACTGCAATTGGTGCAGAGACCATCAGCTGATCATGACCATCACTTACAAAACACAAGCTGCTGCCTAAGCAAAGCAGGTGTACATCTCCACATCCATCAGAGAGGATGTGGGAGGGACAGACAGAGAAGTACATCAGGTAAGGGGTGGGAGAGCAAAACATAAGCATGTTTGTGTCATACACCTACCAGTACAGGGTTTCAAACCCCTGACTGATTATGCATCACTATCACATGTGCGTGCAGTTATTGCATGCACTGCACAGCTTACATGCTAGTGAAATGTTCAAACGTATATGTTCTGGAGAGTGACATCTGCAACAGTGATATAGTACAGATACGGTAGGTGTAGCACACATGCCTGTCCACATGAACAGGTGTCAGCATCAACAAAGCCACACTCTCTAAGGGACTCATACACATTGCCACACTTGGCAGGGTCAGATATACACTTCCTAAATAGTTGGTGTACCACAGTACAATAATACACAAGTATCACATGCACCACAGGGGTTATCCTGAGGTTCTATGGGCAAAGGGTATGTGAAGGTGTCTGACATCAGTCAGCATTCTTCAGTATGCCAATGGGAGTTGTACTGGGTGTGAATGTGTTTGGGAGCATCATACACCACACACACAGATGCAGGGTGCCAGTACTGATGTGCATGTGTGCATTGCTTCACGGGTGTGTAGTGATTGGCTGTACCAGAGGGCTGTACAAGTCTAGGTGAGGGGTAAACCTTGGAATCAGGCCATGTGACAATGGTCTGCATTGTGGCTCAGGGGTGGAGTGTCTGGAATGTCCCAAACAGGTGGGTATTATATTCACCATCCAGTCACCTGGGTTACTATTGTGTGTGGCTATTGCTGTGCAATGCTTGCCATGTATGTGTCTATAGTCCATGACATGGACAGTGTCTGTGATGTGCACATGTCCCGCATTCATGTACAGTGACATGTTGAAGTGTACCTGGATTGCCAGGCCCATGCTGTGTACAAAGATTGTTATCAGATGTGCCAATCCTGACGTCAAAAACACACACAGTTGCCATGTGTGGGAATAAAACTCCTACCTAACTTGTTTATCACACTACAGCATTACAAAGTTATAGCACGCGCTATGGTGATTACTGGGATATTACTTCCCCAAAGGTGTATTTCACAGTTGGTGACATCAGCAGACTTGGCAAAGTAGGTCAATGGGGGTTGTAGTGCTAGGGAGTGGTCTCAAAAGCATTGCTCCCTACACTGATGAAGGAACACACACACACACCTCCACACTTGCCATGTGTAGGAATAGAGCCCCTACCTAACTTGTTTATTACACTATAGCATTATGCAGTTATAGCACACGCTATGGAGATTACAGGGCTCTTCTTTCCCCAATGGTGTATTTCACAGTTGAAGATATCAGCAGACTTGACAAAGTAGGCCAATGGAGGTTGTAGTGCCTGTGAATGGTCTCAAAAGCATTGCTCCCTACACTGATAAAAGAATACACACAAACACCCACACTTGCCATGTCTGGGAATAGAACTCCTACCTGACTAGCTTACCACACTACAGCATTACACAATTATAGCACATGCTACAGAGACTATTGGGCTATGTTTTCCCCAAAGGCGTATTTCACAGTTGATGACATCAGCAGACTTGGAAAAGTAGGCCAGTGGAGGTTGTAGTGCCTGTGAATGGTCTCAAAAGCATTGTTTCCTATACTGATACAGGAACACACACAAACATCCACACTTGCTGTGTCTGGGAATAGAACTCTTATTTAACTAGTTTATCACACTACAGCATTATGCAGTTATAGGACACATGCATGGGCCTTAAACCATTCATCTACAGGTAGACACACCACACTCAGGCACATGCAAGTGTATATTCTGCAGGTATGTGTATATAACTGCTAGATGAGTACTGGCTTGTACAGTCATGTTGCACAGCTAGCACTAGCACCAGACAGTCTGTAATGCTGAGGGATACCTGTGGTTAATTTCTACAGTGAGTGACATTTACACATCATGTGGTTGTAGCCATTTGGCTGTGTGCTGGGTGGGACAGGCCTCATGATGGATGGCTCTTTGTCACTGTCACTGTCTTCCACACATCTATGTATGTTTACTTCTGGCATACTATAGTGTGTTGTCCTTGGATATGGCTGTGTACTCCTATCCAATGTGTGTGCAAAGCATGTCTGGTGCATACTAAGGAGTGTATGCACTAACATCTGCACCTTTCAGATATGTATGATCCACTGTTTTTGGCAGACATGGTCTTCATTTGTTTAAGTGCGTGAGCATGCCCAGTATGACTTGTCAGTATGTTGTTTTCTGACATTGCCTTCATTTCTCTAAATGTGTGAGCATGCCCAGTATGCCCGTCTGTATTGAATGTTTAGATCCATTCTCGGTAGTTTGTACTCCAGTGCAGACCTTTGTGTTCTACACCTACAGGTAGCAAACTGTTTCTGCAGGATATCTGTTGATCATTTGGCAATATGGGGGTCAAACTATACAAGGGATAGTGTGCACCGTAGGTGATTGTGTCTGTGCTGCTTCTGCTACATGGTACTAGTGTTAGCAGAGATATTCAGACATGTGTACTGTTATATACTGTGATGTTTTATGTCCTCAAGTTCTGTCAGGTGGACAAGTTTGCTCACAGTGATATATTGGGGATCACAGGGTGAATGCAACTGTGTCCAGTATTGTGTTCAAACACCTACATATTCATGGCAGGTTATGCCATTCTGGGGGGCTGCAGACACTTGCTACTGGGTCTGCGTATCCATTTCAGCACCTTGGTACAGTGCTGGCAGAGGATCCCATACTTGTACATCCATCGACATGACAGTATGGCCTTATCTTGCTGTGGCAATACCATACAGCTGTACAGATTCACACAGGTTATCCAGCGACAGGGGTCATAAGTTAGGACATTGCCCCTATTGTGGTGTATGGGCAGGTTTGTAGCCACCCATTATTGCGTTTGCAGACAGGGATAGTATGTGCACAAGTCTGTGTTTGTTGGATCTTGCACATTCCATGCTGCCCATGCTCCCACCCCCCACCTGTATTATTCTATCCTCATCCATACATTATGCATACATTCATGGATACTTGACCTATCATTATCTCCTCATCACAGCTGTGTTTTGGTGTTGCTCCACAGTTCATGCAGTGAGACATGGTGGACATGTTACTGTGGTTTGTCCACATGGCCTTGCATCTGGCTTGTGTGGGGTGTATGTTGTTATGTGGGTGTCCATTACATAACATACATTGGCAAGATGGGTCAGACACAGGCCTTGGCATATGCCTGTTGGCCATTTTGTGGTGATGTAGGGCAGCTGTAGCAGGCCGTTGCATTCTATCAGTCCTACATTCCCAGACTGCCACACAGTATATTCCCCTGGGGTGACAGGGTAGGTGTGCTAGGTGTTCATGCCAATACTTTGTATCGGTATTGATCAGGTGGTGTGTATGCTGGCAGGGTGCTACTTACAGCTAGGGACATAGCAGCATGGGACACCTGCACTGCATGCTGCATTCTTTCACTATTGCCATACACTGGTGGGGGTCATAGTGTACCCTTTCCCAACAGCAGGGATATGACCAGAAAGGTACCTGTGGGTGGTGCTTGTGTGAGCTGGGTGCATGTGTGCTATGGACACTACTTGCATCTGACTCAGATGTATGCATGGGGAATTCCAGTTATGCTGGCTTGTGGAGGGACATCAGCTGTTTCCCAATAGAGCACTCCTATTACCTTTGTAATCTGCAAGTGTTCGGCCAGACGACATTGACATTCCCTAATACGAGCCCAGATGATGTGATGCATACCTGTATGTGCAGTTCCAAGGGTGTGCCCATTTCACAGTTATGAACTATATACTGTATGTCTGGGGTACTTTTCCCTGTGTACTGCTTGTATATCTATGCCATCAGTTATGCCATGTCCAGCTTTAAGATGGTGACACAAATTACCAACATACATTTACAATGGCTTACTGCTAGCAAGAGTTATGCTGGGGGGAATTGTCTTTGGCACTGTGGTTGTGAGAACTTGGCCCTGTCATCAGTAGTGGGCAATGGCCACCAGGTCACACCTCAACATTCATACATACTGACCACTCTCACACAATATGTAACACACACCAAACTAACACACGCATCTGCATATTGTACATATGCTACAATCTATCCTGCTACCTTGGCCAGCTCAGGTCATCTATGCTCCACTGGTATTATACCTACACATACATATTACTACATGTCTACATCAGAATTGGGGGGGCTCACCTGACTGTTACTACATTTCTACATAGGATTGGGTGGGGGCACACCTGACTGTTACTACATTTCTGCATAGGATTGGGGGGGCACACCTGACTGTTTCTAAATTTCGACACAGGATTGGCTGGGCACACCTGACATGTACACATTCACTATGACAGTACTAGTATGTCAGGTACTCCATTTCATTCTTTATCCTAATTTATCATGATGACTAGAGGCATATCAGTGTACTACAGCTCTTAGATCTTCTTGACCTACATATCAGTTTCTGACTTCCTACCCTTCTGAACTGACATTGCACAGCCTTACCTGTTGTAGTGTGTCTGTGTAGGTCTGGGGGGGATGTTCTCCATAGCCATCAATCAAAGGCCTTAGCACAACCTTTGTTTATGTGTGTCTACACCTGTCCTGCTGGCTGATAATGTTGTTGGGTATGTGAGCTTCCCTGACTGGTATGTGTGTATCATGTGGACACCCACGTGGTCTGACGCATTTCCTGCAGTGGGATTTGTCACCTTGTGTAGTACAGGCTACTATGGTGACACCAGTATTTGTTACAGATATCATGCTGCCACTAGAGGTGTCTACTATCTGCTGGCATCCCAATCAGCCACCAGATTCCCTTGAATGCTGACATCCATACCATAGATACAGGCAACTACACATACTACTCCATTCAGCAATTGGTATGAAGAGTGACACCTTGTGAGTGTACCAGTATTGAGGATGGTGCTGGAGGGCTGCCTATGTTGGATGCACATAGTACACTCCCTATACATGGTTATGTACAGGTAGCTTCTTGTTTGGCATCCCTTTTACTCTATGTGTGAGCCAGAGAGAGGTGTCATTCCCCGGGTCCCTACTGTGTCAGTGTATGTGATATGCATTGCCTCTTTGCCAAGGCCAAGGCATACTGGTTATACCTCCTTCTGCCTACTGGGGCTGGCTCAGGTTGCTCCTCCTCCAAGTCACTCTGTGCTTGTGCAGGCCTAGGCAATGGTGGGGGGCTGTGTGGCTTTGCCCCATGTTGTTCCTGCTGCAGCTGTTTCCACAGGATCATATTGTGTAACATGGCACATACAATGACAATTTGGGTACATGTAGCTGGTGAGTACTGCAAGGCTCCACCAGACGTGTCCAGGTGCCAGAACTGTGACTTGAGCATCCTAAACATATGCTCTATTATGATTCTGATCCATGCATGTCCCTCATTATGAAGTTCTTGTTCGGGTGTGTGTGCATTTCTGATGGGTGTCATCAGCCACGGCTCCAGTACGTAACCAGCATCCCCCACTAGCTGACCATGCAGGATGTCCCAACTGGCAAATTTCTGGTACAGCTGTGTCAGATGCCAGATGTGGGAGTCATGATAGCTTCCAAGGCAGCCAGCACACACATTCAGTATAATGCCCTGGGCACTGCACATGACCTGGCAGTTGATGGAGGGGAAGTCCTTGCGGTTGATGTAAACTATAAACTGCTCACCGACTGGTGCTTTGATGCATATGTGCATGCAGTCTATGGCACCTACTGCTATTTGGTGGAAGAGATGCATATTGCTGGACAACACCTCAGGGGTGTTGGGGAAATATACGTGCTTACCGGCATGTGCTGACATGGCATCCAGGAACTCGTGTAGTACCCTGGATGCTGATGCCTGTGAGATGCCCATGATATCCCCAGTTGGCCTTTGGAAGGTACCTGTGGCTAGTATTCATAGGCCTACACATACCTTGGTATCCAATGGGATGGGTTCCCCTCTGTTAGTTCTGTGTGTGAGGCATGGCTGGCACAGCTCCACAATTTGCTGTAGGAGGTCCCTGTTCTCCCTATAGTGCTCCACTATCTCCAGCTCATGTAGCCCCTGGTAGGTTACCCTGAGTTTGTACACTCTTCTCCATCTCCTCACTGTGGTTTGGTCGACAGCATTCTCATCCTCATCACCCCCAGCTCTTTCACATGTTGATGTATGATAGCTGCTGCAGCCCCTATCATTTTGTTGCTTTTGTTTGTTAAAATTTCCCCACTTGTATTCACTGTAGGTGTAGAGTTTCTGGAAAAAAACAGAAGGAAAGGTTTTTGCATGGTTTATAGTAGTGTTCTGTGCTGGGCTGGGCTACTGTCTGTGTAATTGGCTGATTCTGATACATTTCACCTGCCAGCTATGCTAGTTCTCCTTGGTTACCTTCCTACTGCTGTTTTCCCTTCCCATTGCCTTCCTGTTTAAGCCCAGGGGCGTGCTGTGCAACACAGTACTCAGATGTGCACAGAGCTGCTATTTCTGTTTTTTTTCTTACACCTGGTGTGCGCCGCGCACACCCGCTTAAGCAACGTAAGCAACTTTTAGAAGAATTTGGCTCATCTTGCAATGTGTACACCATGGTTTTCTTGGTATAACATGATACAGCTTTAGATACACCCCCTGCCTTAGCTGTGCTTAGCTGAGGGCAAACCTGGGCCAGAGGGCTCCAATAAGCTTACAACTTACATGACACACCCCTTATGAAGTCATCTAGCTCTTAATCTTAAACTGTGGTTTATTGCTCCTACATGGTTGGGTGCAAGCTAGACCTACAGGGAAATATGTGATTCAGTATCATACTCCTCATTTGCATAGGATTGCCTGCTAATGTATAGTTACATGTCACACACTGAGCCTTCTCCCTTAGCAGCCATTATTCACTGGCCATGTTGTCTTATACCTGCCATTGAGTAGAATGGCAAAATACTGATTGTGGCCTCATTGCTTATTTCAGTTTTTTTTTTTTTTTATTTCCAGCCCGATCCTGTTTGTGCGCCGCCGCCCTATGCTTAAACAGCTGAGATCGGCTAAAAAAAAAATAAAAGTTAATTTTTTTTTCAAAACACTTTTGCATGCCAATGGCCATATATTTGGCTATTGGCATGCTTTACATGACATATACACCCTTTATTTGGAGCTGTCATAGCTCAGTTTTGCAGTTTGCAGAAATGTACTCGGTTAATAACCAAGTACATTTCTGCAGACTACACTAATCCTGCACTGACAGCTTCCAGCTTCCTGGCTCACAGATTCACCTCATTTGCATGTTTTTCACCTGCAAATGAGGTGATTTGCATCCCTGAGCTCTATCCATGCAGGATTAGTTTAAGAGCTCGCATTCACATCACGGGAGCTCGTTCCTGGATCGCGTGGCAGCCATATTGCCGATTTTAGCTCTTAAACTAATCCTGCATAAGTTCAGCAGCTTGTTGAATCTGGAGGATTGTTCTAGAGCCTTGGTGTAATCACCCTTACAGAATCTAAAAAGCATTGTTAAGCCATACCTTAAATACACTCATAAAATAATACACCTTAATTATCCAATTAAATAATCAAACATCTTACTCTTAAAAAATTTATTAAAATATAAATTATTTCTTAAAGAAAACATTTCCAATGTATTTCATTATTAATCCCCATAGGGGTTAGTGTGTTATATTTTAAAATATATATTGATTCTTTATATAGAAGTCTGTCCTTTAGTAACTGATCATCCCCATATTCCAAATTTATTTGCTCCAAAACAGTACCCTGCAATAATAATTAATTACTTTCATGTAAAGCTTTAAAATGAGCAGATATAGTTTTGTCTTCTCTTTGATTTTTAATATCTCTTATATGTTCCATAAATCTAATCCTGAACATTCTTTTGGTCTCTCTAATATAAAAAAGGTTTCAGGGGCATTTCAAAGCATAAATTACTCCTTTACTTGTACAAGAAAACCTCCCCCTAGCTGTGTTTTTTTTCATTATTAATATAATCAAATAAAGTTACTACCTGCCTACAAACTGAACATTCTCCACAGGAGCTAGTACCTAATCTTTCTGGTAAATTTTGTACATCCTCACATGGAAGTACAAAACTTCCATGGACCAACATATCTTGTAGACTTCTACCTTTGGTAAATGATAAAAAAGGATAATCAGGTAATATTCCTTGTAATAATTTGTCCTTCTTTAAAAACTTCCAATAATACCTCACAGTTTCAGTTATTTCATTACTTTTAATATTATACATAGATACAAAGTATATTTTCTCTTTTTGCACATTCTCACACCTCTGGTGTTGTAGCCAACCATTGTTCCTTTCTTTTATATTAGGTTTCTCTTTTTTAATTTTAACACCCTATTCTGTGCTTCATCTACACCTTCCAGGTCATATCCCCTCCTTAAAAACATTCTAACTGAATTTTCAATTTCCTCATTCAAAACTTGTTCATTATTACACAACCTGGATAGACGTAAAAATTCACCATATGGGAGAGATGAAATTAAATGTGATGGATGGCAGCTAGAAGCATATAAAAACTGACTACCTCCACCAAGTTTTCTATGTACATTAGTAAATATAGTACTATCTAGCCTGCCTTCCAATACAAGATCCAAAAAAAATTACTTTATCCCCCTCCTGTAATCCATCAAATGAGAGACCATAAGGATTTTTGTTGTAAAACTGAAACAAAATGAGAAACCTGCACTCTACCCCCTTCACATAGAAAAATTAAATCATCTATATATCGATAATATAGTTTGACATGTTTGTTCATGAAATTCTGTCTATATAAAAATCTTTCCTCAAACATTGCCATAAACGGGTTTGCATACATGGGGACAAAAGGTGCCCCCATGGCAGATCCTTGTTTCTGTCTATAAATTTGGTTATTGTAGGAGAAATAATTATTCTTTAAGCAAAAATCTACTAACTCTATTATAAAGTTAGATAAGGGGCTATCCCCTAACTTAGAAATCAATGCTATCAGGCCATCTTCATGTTTTATTGAAGTATATAAACTTTTCACATCTAAAACCTACCAATACATTTCACTATTCCACCTTATTGCAGAAATTGTACTCAGGAAGTCAAAGCTATCCCGTATATACAAAGGTATTTTCTGTACATATGTCAACAATAATTCATGCAATAAAATACCTATATTACATAAAACAGGGAGAAAACAGCATCCTGGGTGTCAGTATTTCAGGATTTTCTTGACTCTCTTGAAATGACACATCTGGGCTTTGCAAGACTGATGGTCAGCTCATATATTCTGTTTCTGGCAGATAAGTCCCCTTTGGGGAACCCTTCCACACAGAAATTATATTTTTTCTATTTTTGACAGGAATTGAGACTGGATGCCTTTAAGAATACTGTTAATTTACTGTGTTGACATTTTAGTGGAAATGTTGCATGAGACAAGTTATTTTTAGTAGCTGGAATTAATTAATTAGATCTTGAGCACACTTTTTGTGAGACAAATATGTTGCTTTTGCTCTTTTTATGAGTAAAATGGATAGCTTGCATGTTTAAAGTGATTGTAAGTATATTTTGATACGTGTGTACACTTTATGACAACTTCACTTTTATTTAGTTCTGTGATACTTTCCATGGAAAGGGACTTATGAATTGTTGGGGTTCGAAGTGTACTTCTTATGCACTACTTATGCGATAATTGGGGAACTGTGTTGGAAAGTGTAAGTGAATTCATTGCTTTTGAACACTAAAGTAATCACTTTTCAGTTCAGCCAATTCTTTTCAGTAGTGTTTAATGGCAAACAGGCTTAACAGGAACATGGATTCCCTTATCAGTCCTGCAGTTACTCCTGCTGTACCTCAGACCATTCATTGATTCCCCTGGGACGATATGGTTTAGTTCCTTCAGTCATCATGGACTTGGGGATTAGCTATATCCTCTGTGTCTGTTTCAGTGTCTATACTAAGCATGGGAGAACCATCTTCTTTGGGAATGGGAGTTTCTCTGGGAGTGTCTTTCTGGGGTAGCTTGCGTAAGTAACCTGTTTTCAGGATCGAAGGACAAACTTAAGATTTTCTTTTTCTGGGGGATATCCCTAGAATAAAGAAACAAAAGGTTAGCCATGTTTCATCTGTTAATAAGGATGAATTACTTACCTTAGCTAAGCATTTATTGCAAGCTTTGAGTCCTGTGGAACAGCAGGAAAATGTAACCATCATTCTTAATTCCACAAATCCAGAGAATATTCTATCAGAAGATTTGGATAATGACAGGGCCAAGGCTTCTTCTGTATTTTCCTCCCAATTCCCCTTCTGAGGAGGGTGTTTCCTCAAGTTCTTCTACAGAGAGTTATTTTTCTGAAACAGTTTCCAGAATTAGTAATGTATTTTTTGTGGGAAAAAAATGGATATTCGTCCTTCCTTAAGGAGCTACTATGATATGTTAGAAGTGGATATGTTACATACTACACCTACTTATCCTATTATGCCAGCAATGGAGAATACTTTTGATTCTCTCTGCAATAATCCTGAGAGTCAGTCTTCAGTCCCTAAATAGGCAGATAGATTTTATAAAGTTCCTCAGTCTAACAAGTAATTATATTCTCACCTCACATCTGACGCATCAGCTATTTCTATTTCTTCTTCAGCTTCTGACAGGGTTCTGGTAAATGCTAATCCTTTACCTTTGGGCAAGGTTGATAATGTCTTTGAGAGGTTTGGAAAGATAATTTTTTTCTTTAACCCTAGCCTTCAGAATCCTGATCTACCTGGTTCGTATGTACTTGTTAACTTATGTGGACAGTTGGAAGAGCTTTTCTATTACATTACCCACAGATGGTAGTTCCTTTCTGAATCCTATTATTGCTACTCGTGCTGATTCTCTGTTCAGGGCTACAGCTACTGCTACAGTGATGAGATGTTTTGGTAGGATATGAAATTAGAGATGTTTTGGGAAGAAGAAAAATCAAAGATTTTGAATTCTCCTTTGGATAAGATTTTCTTTTGTCTTTTTGGCAATGCAGGTAGTCATATGGTTTGAGGAAAGAACATCTGATCCAGGGAATTAATAATATTTTAATCCCTGTTTTACTTTCTCAAAAGAAGTGAAACAAGCAATCCCAGGAGGCTTCCAGCAAATAGGGATCTAAAAATGAATGGCCGGAGGAGTCCAACAAAAAAGCAGGGATTCTTTCAGAAAAGAAAGTGGCATCTACCTCACAATGACCTTGCCAACGTTCTTTCTCCCTACCCCATCTCTTCTGCTTCAAATCTGTCACAGAAACTGGTTCTTAATCTTCCTGTTTGACAACAGATTATTTCAGACAAATAGATTCTGAGAGTAAATCAGGAGGGATAAATCTTCCAATACTAGACAAAAGTTTTCCTTAGGTGCTTCATCATATACTTTCCTTGCAGGTCATAGAATCAGTACCTCAAAATGAAACAAAAAAAAGATTCAATTTCAGAATGTCTCTGGTGCCAATGAAGGATCCTTCTTGGAGGCTAGCACTCAACTTATCCTTTCATAACTTGTCTGTGAAAGTACCAGAGTTCAAGATGTTGACCTTACAGAGTCTGTTACCTCTCATTCCACTTCTAGGTTTCATGGTAACTGTAGACTCAAAGGATGATTATCATCACATCACTATTGGCACAGAGTTCAGATATTTCCTCAGATTTTCGCTGTCTGAGTCACGTTATCAGTTCTCTGAGTTACCCTTTATGTTATCTACAGCTTCAAGGATGTTTACAAAATGTCTAGCTCCAGTGATGACTCATTGCAGATTACACAGCATTGACATACAGATGTCTTATTTATCTTTGCAGTGTTTTCCAGGTGTCTGGTCTCCCTTTCTTCAGTTACAAATCTATTTTTCAGCCTGGGCTTTCAGAATAACAATCAAAAAGCCTCCCTAATTCCTTCTTACAGGATTATGTTTTTAAGATGCCTTCTGGATTCTTTCCTGTAAAAGGCATTCCTAACCCAGGAGAAAGTGGACTTGTATCTGGAAATCTTCCTAGCTTCTCAAATCAGTCTCAGATATCAGCTGAGTATTTCAAGATCCTGTGTTTCATGGCATCTTTGATTCACATGATTTCTGTTGCCAGTTTGCATATGAGAAAAATCCAATGGTTCTTCAAAACTACATGGATCTAACATTCCCATCCATTCTAATCCTTTGGAATTTAAAACTACAGTTTTTGGGTTTTTGTGAAGACAGAACATGTGGTGGAGACAACAGATTGCTCTGAATCCAGGTCTCCCATTCTTTCTTCCAACTGTGCTATTAGTGCTGTTAGTCTTGGGTAATGCTTTAAGGAGATGGTCCTTTGAGTTGGGGGGAGGGGGACTAGTAACTCAAGGATGTTTGGAGTGGGGTTGGTAGTTTCAGGGGAGAAATCTACAGCAAACTTGTTTGATAGCATGTGAGCAATGTCTTTTGGATTAGTAGGAGGTCCCATTACAGATAACTTTGGGACAGTGATGTGAAAGATTCCTTAATTTTAAAGCATAGCTAAAGACAAATTCTTATCCTCAGTAACTAACCAAAATCATAGAAGGATTTTCTTGTCTTAATAGCTGTCACCAGTTTTTAATATTCTCTTTGTGTTGAGGGAATCTAAGGAGTTTATTTTTATTGTTATAAATTTACTCATATCTAGTGACCACAAGTGCGGTTTGTTATTGAAGTTACCACTATATTTGATTATGGCAGGGAATGCGCTGTTAATGCATTTATCTAAGTGAGTATATAGATCCATGCAGGGGTGGCTGCATATCCTGAGTCCACTGTGGGGACAGAGAGGGACTGGATGATATTACAGAAGAAAACAGTGCCTGTGAAAACCCAGGACCAAGACGTAGTAACAGAATAAAAACAGCAACTAGAAATAGTGCCAATTCTGGTAACTACCAACAGGGCTCTGCCACTAGTAATAACACTGGTAACCAACAATATGGTAAGAATTTTTTAGGGCAACGCAGCAACAAGACATATGGGAACAGGAGGAGGAATTAAGTTCCTTAGTGAATATTGAGCCCCCACCATTAGGGCCTACATTGTCCTTAGAGCAGGATGTTACATCTGGCCCACCTGTCCCACCTGAATATCCAGTTATTCTTAAAAATAAAAAAGGAGATTTTAAAATTTATAATTTTTCTGAGATTACACTTGATGAACAGCTAATTGAGTTGTTAGCCTTTGGGAACTCCTTTGTCCCATATTATTCTGGAAGTATCTCAAGGGAACTTATTGAACTAAAATGTTATGTGAGAAAGATGAATTTAAAACTTCTTTTTAACCAACAGGACGGTAGTGACAATGTTACGACCCCTGATGTAGGTCTACCCGTGATGAAGTCACCCAGTGTGTTTAACCCCCCTTTACATAATACCCTGGAACTATTTGAGAGAATTTGCGAAATGGATTTCAGGTTTTCAACTGTTAACAACAATGTTAAAATTGGAGAAACCAATTCAAACATTTCCAGAGAGCAAATGTCACTTTTGGATGAGATCTGTCGGTTGCCCATTCGTTTATTAAAACCTGATAAAGGTGGTGGGCTTGTCTTATTTGATAATATAACATATAATGAGAAAATGGCTAAGGTATTAGACACAGATGCATATATTAAATCATCTAAAAGTGAGGTCAATGGTAGTATCCAGAGGATAAGAGGCTATTTTAGGGATCTCTTCCTGGCAGGAAAAATTGACATCAGTTTATACAACTACATGGACATTAATTGTCCAAAAATTCCTGCCATGTTTGGGATCCCTAAAATTCATAAAAGCATCCAGGACCCTCCTATGAGAGCACTGATCGATGGTAGGTCTTCGATTATTTATCCTTGCTCTAAACTTATCACAAAAATTTTGGATAAGTACATTAAAGGAATTACGAGTCTGTGCAAGGACTCCTGGTCCTTTTTAGAGAACATCAATGGCCTTGTGTATAATGATAATAACAACTTTTTGACCATTGATGTTACGGATTTATACACCTCAATCCCACACCAAGAAGCTGTGGAATGGACAGGGTCTATGCTTGAAGGCTTTGGTGCCTCCAAACTCGAGGTCGACCTTGTAACTGAATTGTTGGACATTATATTAACGTCCAACTATTTTACATTCAATGGCGACTTCTTTCTTCAAAAATGCGGAGTTGCGATGGGCTCCCCATGTGGGGGTGGGGTAGCAAACTATGTGATGGGATATTGGGAAACCAATATTCTGAGAACATCTCCAGGATTGATGGAACCTGTGTTGTATTACACGCGGTTCTTGGATGACATTTTCATCCTATTTAGGGGCACCGAACTCGAAGCTACGAACTTTGTGGACACTATTAACTCCACTACCCCCTTTTTAAAATTCACATCAAAATTCTCTACTAGAGTAATAGACTACCTTGATGTCAAACTAGAAAAGGACCCTATAGATCAATGTTTAACGTCAACAGTGTACAGAAAATAGACATACTGTAATGCATTCTTACATTTTTCCAGCTTTCACCCATATAGGCAGAAAAGGTCTATTGTAAAAGGGCAACTGGTGAGGGCTGGTAGAATGTGTAGTACCATACCGGAGTTTGAAAAAGAATGCGAACTGTTAAAAACAATGTTTAGTAATAGGGGATACCCCGATCAATTGTTATGTGACTTGATCGACGAGGTGAGTAGAAAAAGGAACAGTGGTTTTTATAAACCCCTACTGTGCCAATGTAGGTCTATTACTAGTAACCAAGCCTCTAATAGCATCTTAATTGGCAGTGAACAGGATGGTATCGAGGGAGGGACCATCGCCCAAATAGGTGAAGAAATTGACTATTCCTTGAGTTTTGTCACCACATTCAGCAGGAACTCTAAGGGTATTCTGTCCATTATACACAAGAACTGGCATTTTATATCTACGAACTCACACTTGGTTGAAAAACTAGGTAGTAAACCAAGATTTATTTTTAAGAGATCTAGCAACCTAAAGGAATTACTACAGAGGGAGGTTTCCCCGAATTCCTTTCATAAGAGAAAAGGGATGTTTAAATGTGGGTTTTGCAGGTATTGCCAGGAGGCGAGGGTAGGTGAAACATTTGTGATTAGGGGTAGAAAATACAAGATAGGTTACACGTTAAACTGTGAGAGCAAGTCCATTATTTACATCGCTATGTGTAATTGTTGTGATGCGTTTTACATTGGTAAAACGGACCGCCGCTTAAGGGACAGAATATATGAACACCTGTATGCCATTAAAAACAACAAGAGTGATAATGCTCTAGCGAAGCATATAGGCATTAGGTTAGGTCATAGCTTTCATTTCATGGCTATTGATCATGTCCCAATAAAAATCAGGGGAGGACCTTTTTCATTAATTCTGGAAAATAGGGAGTTAGAATGGCAGTTACGCTTGGACGCATTTTGCGATCCAGGCTTAAACAGTAACTGCAATATAGCCCCTGTTCTAAAATTAAAAAGTTACTTAAGATGACCCATTCTGGATTACGTACCATCTACTTACAGCTTGTTTGTAAGTTGTTAATAGGCATATGACTAGGTCCATCATGTAAAAATACGCACTTGCATTTGACAATATAGTGCAGGTCCTAAATAATAAAGGAATAAGTAAAAACGTTTGTCATCTCTCTAAGTGTTTGGTTATTCCCTTTGATTGTAAACGTACTTTATTAGGAACTCGTTCCTATGTACGTTTAGAATATGTTCTATAACACATACATGTATGATTTGTTTTTCATGGTGTTTAGAATAGTTGGTTTGAGATGTGTGAGATGTAATTTTTCTTACTATGAGATTGTAAATTATTATTATGACGTAAATTATTTTGTATGTTCTATAACCTACCATTTCGATCAGTTTTTATATGCAACACACCATTTATTGGCTCTGTATTAAAGGACAGGGACACTTATACGTTTTAAAACATTTTCAGTGTATAATATTTTAAAAAAAAGTTTTTAAAGCGCTCATTGTTGTTGGAGGTAATTTGATGATGTCACTTCCTTCTGCTAGTTTTTTTAAAAGTGATTTAGCGTTTTACTTGTTGTTTTTTACTCTCTGAAGAAGCTACGGTTTTCCGTGGTGAAAACGCCCTTGTTTAATAAACACGTTAAGACTACGATCGTGTTGGTCTTGCTTCTGACTAGGATATCGCTACTGTTCCACTGTGGGGTTTGCATAGATGAATTTCAAAATAAAAAAAAAAGGTTTCCAAAAGGCTTGACTATTTAAAGTATCTAAAGAGAGACTGGTGTTGGCTGCCAAAGTTGCAGGATTTCTTGGGTAAAGGTAACAAATTGGAGGTCTGACTTAAATAAGGACAGACCACCAAGGGTAGGGAACATGTAGGAACCAAGCATGTCAGAACTAGATCCAGAATATTACTACTCCTGGTGGTATTCTAGACAATTCAGTCTAGGAAATTCTCAATAAACCAACCTAAGAACCATTGCTCGTATCCAATGTTTGAAGTATGAGTACTCCAGTCTTTTGAGGAGTAGTTGAAGTTACTGAAAATTAAAGATCTGTATCTTAATATGTTTTCAAGGAATGAAAGGAAATTTTCATGATCCTGTGGGGCCAAAGAAGGGGACTGATAACAAGCTATGAGTTGAAAGTCCGACTTACCTGATGAGAGTTCTATGAGCTCAATAGGGGACTCTCTGGGTATCACTTTGGAAAGGATAATATCTATTTTCAAGGGTCTACGTTAGGACCTTGAAAGTTTAATAGCTTGAATGCATATGGATCAAGCCATATGCATCGAACTATTAAACAATCGAAGTAAAAAAAAAATACACAAAAAAATGTAAACTAGTGTAGGCAGGGGGGCAAGCCCCCCTGTACCCCCCACACCCCCGCTACTTAAATATACCAACTCAGAGATTGCACTAAATTGAAGTAAATAGAAATCTTCACCTATGGAAATTTCCGTTTACATTTTCGATGTTTTACGCTTTCGGTGTACTCGTGTCGAGAATATTGCATTCGATATTCTCGGACTTCGAGCAGATAAAGTAGACTCTATTTTCAACAGTATAACTCCTCTGCAGTTACCAGCAGCCTTAAAGGCATGATAGACGCAAAACCCTGGCAAACAGGAGGTGCTCTCATTACACTTGTACCATAAATTTCTGTGGACAGGGCTCAGATGCAGACAGCAGTAGCCTACTAGCATACTGGCTGTGGGACTGAGTGAAGTGCACTATGACCTCTGGTATGTGGCTCAGGCAGACAGTATTCTGCTGCATATCTCTCAACTGTCCAGATTTTTGCAGAATGGACGGATTATGGCTCTGTTCATAAAATTTGTGATATTATTGCATATCATTGAGAAATAAAGTCACTAAATAATGACATTCATTTGAGTTTCAGACTTCATATTCTTCAGCAAATGCAGCCTAATAAAAGGCCTGGTATTGTAACAACTTTCTGAGTTTGAAGAGTGACATTGAAAATTTGACCCTGATTTGGGACCTTTATCCACCCATTATTTTTGGCTTTGTATATATTTCTTGTGCTTAGAGGTTGAGAGCTATGTTTTGCAATGATGCACTTATATGGACCATAGCAGAAAGGCCAGTTAGAACGGCATACAAGATACAAGATGGAGCTAATATGTGGAGTTTAACTGGGACCTAAAGATATTCAGGATGAATATCATGCAACAGTCTATCCCCAGGAAACACTGGGAGCATGGTGAGCATGGCAGCTTATAGTGATAGAGTCACAATACAGTCACCGCATGTGTGTTTGTTTGTGTGTGTGTGTGTGTGTGTGTGTATGTGTGTGTGTGTGTGTGTGTGTGTGTGTGTGTGTGTGTGTGTGTGTGTGTGTGTGTTTGTGTGTGTGTGTGTATGTGTGTGTGTGCGTGTGTGTGTGTGTGTGTGTGTGTGTGTGTGTGTGTGTGCGTACTCGTGCACGCACATGTATACACATGTTTGAGACCAGTGCAGCTGTTGCTGTGCATGAGATATGTGTTTCCACTGACTATGGCTGTATGTCCACATTTACAGGTTGATACATGGAGTCTAAAGAAAGGAAGCACACAGAGATTTTTTTTATGCAAAGATAGCAGTGTTACAGCAGACTCTTAGTGAGCATGGGCAGCAGATACTGGACATAGATAAGAGTAGCCATCCCTTCCATGACTGTGTGTGGTGTGAGCTAGTGGCAGACATGAATGCAGTTGGTGGCCTCGACAGGTTAGCCCATCAGGTCTATTTTAAGGCCACCATTGTGATCTTGCATGCCTATAAGAAGGCCCATGCCACTGTATAAGAGTTAATTGCCTCATGTGGGGGTCCACTTTTATAGACCACCCTCACTGCTGTAGAGGGTTTCTTGTTCTCACTGTCTGCAGACACTGAACAAGCCATGATATCTGCTGGAGTTCTGGAAGTAGAGGATTCAGCATCCCATGTCTGTGATGGGGATTCAAACAGTTGGTATTACCATATGTCAACAACTGAGTTGAGGGGACACCTGTGCATTAAGCACCTGGATGGTTAGCACTGCCATATATCTTCTACAGGCACATTGAAAATGAAAGCATGGAGATATACTGCTTAATAAGTTCATAGGTAGGTACTAGGCTATTGGCCCTAGGGCCTATATAAGCCTAGCCAAAAAGGTACCCTGTCTTTCGCCACCCAAGAAAATTATTTTCCTGTGCCCCTGTTGAGCAGAGCCACAGTAGTGATCCCTGGGGTGAATTTCCTATTTCCCATACAATCATCAAGATTGTTCTTGAAGAGTGCTAATGAGGAGCTTTGTCTGATATAGATAGGTAGTTTGTCCCAGAGTATGGGAAGTCTCTGGGACAGGAATCTATCCCTCCAACATGTTCTGTTTAATGTAGTGATAAGGTTTAGGTCCCTAGAGCATGTAGCTCGGAGGGATTGGGATTTCTTTAAGTGTAGCATGTCCAACAGCTCTAGGTTTGACATAGCTTTGTATGTTAGGCATTGATTGCCTCTGAGTAGGCGATATGCAACAGAGAAAATCTGGAGTTTTTTGAGACGGTCTGTGTAGGGCATCTGTTTGAGGCCAATAATCCTCTTAGTGAGGTATTTCTATGGCCTTTCCAGTTGTTGTAGATATCTTGTGAGGTACATACCAAAGGGGGCATTGTACTCTATAATGGGTCTAATGAGTGACGAGTAGAGGGGAACAATGACCTCTTTCTTCCTGGATAAGAAGCCTTTTGTGATGAGGTGTGCCACATAGAAGGATTTCCTGACTACTGTGGCAATGTGATTATCAAAGGAGAGACTACTGTCCACCTGTGTCCCAAGGTCTCTTATCACATTTTCGGCATTAAGTAGACTACCACCTATGTGGTAGTTCATGGGTACAGAGTTTTTACCAAAGGGGATGACAGTGCACTTTTTGACATTGTGCTTGAGGCCGTGGCTTTGACACCAGGCATCTGTCTCAGTGAGGCCCTTTTGTAGGATGTCCACATCATTAAAAGTTCATTTATGGCTCCTAGTTTGCAGTCATCTGCAAACTTTGTTAGCCAAAGACCTTCTGTGTTAGCCTGTACTTCAGAGAAGTAGATACCAAACAGAAGGGGACCCAGGACTGAACCCTGTGGTACTCCACTTGTCACTGGTCTG
Source organism: Protopterus annectens (assembly GCF_019279795.1). Classification (NCBI taxonomy): domain Eukaryota; kingdom Metazoa; phylum Chordata; order Ceratodontiformes; family Protopteridae; genus Protopterus; species Protopterus annectens. The sequence continues at coordinate 1,377,366,683 of NC_056744.1, read as the reverse complement.
AGGTCGGATTTGGAGTCTGCTACTTTCACAGTGTGGGTTCTGTCAGTGAGCCAGTTGGCAACCCATCTTGTGACATAGGGATTTATACCTAGTTTAGTGAGTTTATCTATAATTCCAGAGTGGGGGATGGTGTCGAAAGCCTTGGCGAGATCTAGATAGGCTGTGTGAACCACCTTACCCTCGTCTACGGCTTTGGTGACTGCTTCAAAGAAGTCTATCAGGTTTAGGAGACATGATCTGCCTTTTACAAACCCAAACTGGGTGGGGTCCAGAGTTTGGAGATTGCCAATGTCTTTGTTTATAAGTTACATGATGATACATTCTATGGCCTTGCAGACCAGGCTCGTCAGGCTAATGGGGCAGTAGTTCCAGGGGTCTGTTGTGGCTATCCCTTTGTGGAGTGGGATAACCATCACTGTGTGCCATTCAGTGGGCACAAAGCCTAAGCTGAGGCTATGATTGAACATGGTACTTAGGTGGGGTGCCCTTTTTATTTTGTAGTTCATGTAGAATGCAGCCTGGGATGTTGTCAGGTTCCATGGATGCTGTGTTCCTGGCTATGGAGAGCGCGTTTTTTACCTGTGCAGCCGTGATTACAGGAACTTTGCATTCTTCTTGTATAGAGACAGGCCCTTTTAGGGGTGAGAGGCGGGTAAAGTTAGCACTGAACCTATCTGCCAGGATGTTGGCAATATCAGTTGGTTCTGTATATTTAGTGCCATTGTGCTGTAACTCAGAGCAGATCTGACTGTTGCCATTGAGATTCTTGACATAGCTATAGAATGCTTTGTGGTTGTCTTTAGAATCAGTGGTGATTTTGTTTTCATAACTAGCTTTGGAGGATTTTATGAGGGATCTCAGCTTCTTACTGAGGCTGATCAGGGAGTTTCTCCAATCATGGGATTTTACTCTTTTTTGCAACAGTTTCTTTTTTCTGTTGTAGAGTTTGTTTATGGCAGGGAACCACCAGATTGGCTTCCTTTTTTTTGGAGGATAGCATCCTGGTTCTGTTAGGGATAGCACGGTCCATGCACTCTTGTAAGTGCTTATAAAGTGCATTTCTGTAGGATTCAGCAGTTGTACCTCTGTTGTCCATCTGCATGGGTGACATGAAGTTTGCCACTTCTGTCTTAAGGAGCGTGAAGCTGGCTTTGGAGAAATTTTTTACTGTGGTTTACCTAATGGGGGTTGGGGGTGGGATGTGGATGTCTAGGGTGATTAGCTTGTGGTTGGATCTGACCAACGAGGAATTGACCTCTGGTGTGAAACACCAGTTGCCCATGTTGGTAATGACCAGGTCTAGGATACTGCTGCCCCTGGCAGGGGTGTGGATAAGTTGATCCAAGGCACTGGAATTTATGAATTCCAGAAAACGTTGAGCCAAAGAGTTGATACACGAGTAGTTTTCCCAGTTAGTTGAAATCACCCATTATTAGGGTGTTGGGTTGTACCCTAATATTTTCCAGTGTATCAAGAAATGAGGAGTGGGAATCCTGGGGCCTGGTGGGGATCTGTAGCAAGCTACAATTTGGACTGCGGTCTTGCCCAGAGTTAGTTGCACTTGGATAATCTCGGATGCATTATGCTGAGCAACTAGCCTAGAGGTGTGGATATCCTTAATGAATATGGACACACCTCCACCTTCAGTGTTTCAGTCCAGATTAAGTGGCTGAAAGGTGTGGTATGAATTATAGCCTGGTAATGCAGGGGTGCTCTCTAGAGCCTTGAACCAGGTCTCTGTCACTGCACAGATGATGTTCTCCATTTTAAGGAGTGCCTTGAGTGAGTGCATTTTGAGGTTTAGACTTCTAGCAGTGAGTAGCATTACCCCCAGATTTTGCTTGCTTGTACCTGTTATGGTGGTGAATTTGTCATTTGAACCTTGTCTAAAAATGGCACTATAGGGGTGGCAAGAGCCTGAATCCCAAGGGTGATGGGTACAGGCCATCTTTGGCAAAGTATCGTGGTCTGTTGAACATGTCCTCCCAGGCAGACTGATACCGAATCCCCTTAGAATGACACCAAAAGCTTAGCCAATTGTTGAAGTTGATCATTTTGTCCTTGTACTGTGGTATCATTCTGGGTGATGGCAGGATGCTACTCAGGGCTAGGGTCATACCTGCCTGGGATAAAAGATCGGAGAGCTCCTCCACTTCTCTTTTCATGTAGTCCAGAGAGGTACATCTCAGGTCATTCACACCAACACTGACAATGACAGAGTCATATTTGTACTTTTTGTGGAGTGACCTGAGTGTGTGCGTTATGTGGCGGATCCTGGCACCCGACAGGCAGATGACAGTAACTTTCTCCTTGTTTAGCCTGGTGAGTGGAACATCAGTGTGCCTGACTATAGAGTCACCTATGACTAGAGTGTTGGGTACATTGTTATGTCTTATGGGCTGTGATTGAGTGGCACACTGTGGGCTATGTGTCATTTGGGTTGTGTTGGGGGGTGGATGTTGCTTACATTTCTCCTTTGGATGTCTCTGTTGCTTGGGCAGATTTTTATTGAGAGCCTTCATGAATGTAGGTGTGTGTTTTGTGTTTCTATGTGTGTGATTTAGTGGTGTAGGTTTTGAGGGACTATGTGATAAGTATGGTGTGGTGCAAGTCTTTACATTCTCCTCTTGACTGTTTAGTCCAGTCTTGGGTGAAGAGAGCTTTGTTTCCAGTTTGGCTATATAAGTGCATCTCTCACAGGTTGTAGTGTTGGGTGGTAGGAGGAGAGGGTTGTCTGTGTACATGAGGCAACTGCTGCATTGTCCCAAGGTGCCCAGATTCATCAGGTAGACAGGAGAAAACACCTGGAGCTGACCCTTAGACATGCCTAGATAGGTGCTTATTTATTAAGTACTAAAAACTGTGTTCCTCTAGATGAGTGAGGAAAGTTGAGTGCTGTTGTAATTTGTAGCTTATTTAGTACTTACAACGAGTTCTGAACAAGTGCTGAGCTCAAAGAAACAGATTTAAGTGCTAAAACTAAAAAAAGTGGCTAGTTCTAAGGGAAAGTTTGAAGAGCAGACTTTATGGTGCCGGGAATAGTTTAACCCAGGCTAGGCGACGATGCATAAAGTGTATTTTTTTTTAATATAACAGTAGCAAATGAGCAAACTTATTTAAACAAATTAACCAAGCAACCAATAAAAAGCTAAAAGCTGAGCCCCGTACCAGCAGTCTTCGATCAGACAGGTTCTAACTGCACACTCCTGCCACTAGGGTGCAGGGGAGCCTTCTCCAAAAAATGATGGCCTGGATTAATTTATTTTTATTTATTTATTTAAATTTGTTGACTGGGAGTGTCCGACTGGACGTGGGTCCATTTTCAGCGGAGGCCCGGGGAGAAAAGCTCCACAGTAAAATAAACAGACAGTAGTTACATTGGATTACATAGCGATTAACAATTTAACATAGAAATTACTTACAACATATTTACAGATGAAGAACATAGTACATCAGTAGACAACTAGAATCTTTATCTGTGAAGTACATAACAGGCATTGACAAATGTAACAATGAGAAGTTCCTGCTGTATAATAAGCACTAGGCTTATGACCATCTGAGCTTGCTATCATCAAGGTAGTTAGTGGAGGTGAAAGAAAGGTAGTAGTTGGATGGGGTGGATGATATTAGAGTGGGAGTTGCAAGGGCATAGCCAGCATGTTTTTAGGTGCACTTTTAATAAAGTTTTGAAGTTGGTGCATGATGGTACGGAGGTAATTGTGGGTGGGAGTGAGTTCCATAATTTGGCTATGGCGCAAGAAAATAGTGCTTCACCAGCAGTTATTGGCTTTAGTGATCTGCAAGTGACTTTTGTTGCTGGATCTTAGTGGTCTGGTGGTGCGATAGGGCTGGAGTAGATTCTGGAGGGATGGGACATTTAGTGGATGGTTTACTAGTTTGTGGGCGAGTGAGAGTTGATACCACTGAAGGAGGTGAGGGAGTTCAAGCCAGCCCAGTTCAGCAAGTGAGAGACAGTGGTGACTACGGTAGGATGCCCCTGTGGCGAATTTGGCGATTTTGTTGTAGCAGATCTCTAGCTTGTTTAGATCACATTACCTTAGGTTGGTATATACTGGAGAGGCATAAAGTAGGGTGGAGATAAGGTGGGAATTTGCTATTGAAATCTTTGCTGCTTTGGTGAGAAATTGTTTATTTCTGTATAATGCTCCTAGTTTTGTGTGGACTTTTTTTATGGTCATGGAAATGTGAATGTCAAATTTTAGTTTATTGTTAATGCTCAAGTTATACAAACAAAGCTAGATTCAGCAGGTCTGAATGTAGTCTATGCCACAGCAAACAAGGTGTACCAATTTCAGAAAGAAACAGTTCAAATAAGCAGGCACAATAAGCCTTTAACCAGAAACTCCCAGCTCAAAAGGGCAGAATCTACCCTCTCCTCCCACAAGAGTGCAGACCACACCTTCTTAATGTAATATATCTGGCCCATAGCCCAAGTGCTTAGACCAGAACTAATACACTTTTAGAATAACAGACAGTAAGCCTTCAATCAGCAACTCCCAACTTAGAAGGATGTAAGCTACCTGTTCTACCACAACAGTACAGACCACAAACCTTCTTAATGTAAAACAACTGGCCTGAAGCCCAAGTGATTAAACCAACGGCTTAGAAAAACAGTTATAATTTAATCAGGCTACTAACAAGCAGCAATAAATGCAGCAGAATGAATTCAATTAGGCAGTTTTAAGAACAGGCAGCAAAAGCAAAATAAAATAATAAAGTAATAAAGTACCTAAGGTACCTAAGGTAGTAAGGCACCTTTGTTTACATTCTTTGTATAGCTATTTTCTATACCTTTAATGCTTGACATCCCCCTTAATATATATATAAATTCACTTTAGAACATCGAAAGCCCATAACACTGAAATTCAAAACATTGACACCAAAATCTTGAAAATTCAAAACACTGAAAAACTCAAAACATTGAATCCCATAATATTGAAAAAAACATAGGAAACCAACACTTAATGTATGCAAGCACAACTACATACAGAAACAAATAAAAAACAAACCATATTACACACCCTGCACCCCCCATTTTGGGGGCTACACTACCTCCTTTATATATATATATATATATATATATATATATATATATATATATATATATATATATATATATATATATATATATATATATATATATATATATAGCGACTCCAAGATTGCACTACACAGAACAAAATGGCAAACATACCATTCCGCACTTCCTGACTGCCTGTTTAAATTGCAAAAAAACTATCCTCAACTTTCTCTTAGAAACACTACTTCACTGTAAAAACATTACACATTACTATATATCTCTCCGATACTTACTGGGGTTTCATAGGTAACCTCAGTCATGTTCCCGTCTTACTTGTTATACTACAATATAACACATCCTGGTGTAGTGTAGTGTAGTGCAGTGCAATCTCAGAGTTGGTATATTTAAGTAGCAGGGGGTGTGGGGGCACAACCCCCATGTGGCGGGTTGCAAGGGCACTTGCTCCCCTGCTTATATTTGAAGAAGTGTAATATGGTTTGTTTTTTATTTGTTTCTGTATGTAGTTGTGCTGGAATATAGTACATGTTGCTTTCCTGTGTTTTTTCAATGTTATGGGATTCAATGTTTTGAGTTTTCAGTGTTTTGAATTTTCAAGATTTTGGTCTCAGTGTTTGGAATTTCAATGTTATGGGCTTTTGATGTTCTAAAGTGAATCCGTGTGCCCCCCAAACATCTCTAACGCCCAAGTGAGAACTGCTCTCTCCAAAGCAAAAAACACAGCATCCATGGGACCTGATGGTGTCCCCGGCTGTGTGCTCCACGAACTCAATGAGGAATTAAACCCACAGCTAGGACAGCTGTTTAATCATAGTCTCACCTCTGGATGGATTGGCACTGCAACTGTGGTCCCACTTCACAAAGGCGGTGCCTCCACCGACCCTGGAAATTACCGGCCCATTAGCTTGACAAGCCTTATCTGCAAAGCCATGGAGAGGATCATAATGGACCTCATAAATAAAGACTTAGGGAATTTGCAGACTTTGGATCCAACCCAGTTTGGCTTTGTCAAAGGCAGATCATGCCTTTTAAACTTGGTCGACTTTTTCGAAACAGTCACCAAAGCCATTGATGAAGGAAAGGCAGTCCATACAGTCTACCTCGATCTGGCGAAGGCCTTCGATACAATACCCTACTCGGGTATCATTGAAAAACTCATCAGCTTAAATGTTAACCCATACATCACAAGATGGGTTGCAAACTGGCTGAGTGACAGAACCCACAGGGTCAGAGTTGCTGGCGCCATGTCTGACTCAAAGCCTGTCACAAGTGGTGTCCCACAGGGCTCAGTCCTGGGCCCACTCTTGTTTGGCATCTACTTTTCCGAAGTACAAACAAACACAGGAGGGTTATGGCTGACAAAGTTTGCAGATGACTGCAAACTGGGCGCCATAGTCGAAACACATCTGACACAGATATCCTTCAGAAGGGTCTCACAGAAACAGATAACTGGTGCCAGAGCCATGGCCTAAAGTTAAATGCCAAAAATGCATAGTCATACCCTTCAAAAACAAGGTTACCCCTAGCTACCATATAGGTGGCAATCCACTGAGCACAGAAGAAGTTATCAGGGACCTGGGGACCCAGGTTGACAGTAGCCTGTCATTCGACACCCATGTAGCTAAAGTAGTTAGGAAGACCTTCTACATTGCCCACCTTATCATGAAGGGATTCACATCTAGATCAAGGGAGGTCATAGTCTCCCTATACTCATCACTCATCAGACCAATGATCGAGTACAATGCCCCATTCGGAATGTATCTGACCCAACACTTGCAGCAGCTGGAGAGGCCACAAAAGTTCCTCACCAAAAGGATAAAGGGTCTCAAATATCTGCCCTATGCTGCCCGACTGAAAGAACTCCAGCTCTATTCAGTCACTTACCGCTTGCTCAGAGGTGACCTTTGCCTGACATACAAGGCGATGTCAAACCCAGATTTGATGAATATGCTTCACCTCAAAAAATCTAGATCCGTCAGAGCCACAAGGGCGGGAGACTTAAACCTCGACACGGCTATTAATAGGACGTGCTGGAGGGATAGATTCATCACCCAAAGACTCCCTATGCTGTGGAACAAAATCCCGGTATATGTGAGGCAGAGCACCTCGCTGGCCTTGTTCAAGAGAAATCTTGACCAATGGATGGGAGATCGCAGATATACCCCAGGGATTACCTCAGTGTCACTGCTCGACAGAGGCACAGCAAAATAATGGGTATAGTTCCCCATACTAAAGGGGTGGCGTAAGCCACAAAACTATGGGCTAGGCTTGTAAATGCCCTCGGGCAGATAGCCAGGTATGAACCTATGAACCTATGAACCTATATATATATATATATATATATATATATATATATATATATATGTACATACACAAACTCTGAGATCACCATACCTTGGAGAAAAGGGAATATTTGAGGAAATGGCAATTTCAGACTTAGTATATGTAAGACATATTTTCTGTCATTCAGTCTTGCTATTCCAGGACTCACAATAATAAGTCTTGGAATATCAAATGATTACCATATTGGAGAGCCATCACTGCCTACTTGGGTCCATCTGCCTCCATTCACTAGTGCCAATGTTGTTCCCATGGCTGTTGCTTATCTGCCTCCACTGTAGATATACTCCACAGGTCAACCAGAATATTGGCATACTGCTACCTACCCACTGCTGGTCATTCTGGTGAAGCATGGTATTGCCATCTGAGCTAACATGGAGTGTATTGTAGTAAGGCATATGCCATAAGCAGGAGTTCACTGTCTCATGGTTCTTGCTGATAAGTGTTGGTGCCAGTTCCATTCCTTGGAGGAGACACACCTATAGCTGGGGATGTTCATAGTCTGCATCCTACACATACTGCAACCACATCCAGAGGAGAATGTAAGAAGAATATCCACCCACTGCTGCGGTGAACTGCCTAATAAACAACAACAAAGAAAACAATGACAGTAGATCCACCAGGGCTAACGTCCTGCAGAAGTGCAAGCACGGCTTAAAAGATGTCCAAAAATGAAGAAATAACGTGAAATAATTTAATTGAAACAAAGATAAGAACAAAAACAAAATGAAAAGTCCCTTAATTAACACGCATAACGTCACGACGATCTGAGGAAGATTTTATCGAAAGCGCTTATCGTGTGTTAATTAAGGGACTTTTCATTTTGTTTTTGTTTTTATCTTTGTTTCAATTAAATTATTTCACATTATTTCTTCATTTTTGGACTTCTTTTAAGCCGTGCTTGCACTTCTGCAGGACGTTAGCCCTGGTGGATCTACTGTCATTGTTTTCTTTACATCCAGAGGAGAAGGGTTATTCTGGAACTCATTCTGATCAAATATCCAGTACTGCCTGACATCTACCCCTTTCAGGAAGCACAACCCCTTCCCTGCACACTAGGTATATCAGCGTAATATAATCCTTTGACCATATCACCCACTCCCTTCCACATCTTTAATTTACCTCCACCACTATACCCATCATTGGCTCCTGTCACTGTACCTTCCCCACCTATGCATATGATGACTTTTGTGCCCTGCCCTCATAGCTGTGATTTATGGGTGGGTGATGTCTGATGCACAACACGGCTATTCCGTTCATGGTCTGAGTGTAATACTGCATGTATTGGTTTTAATCTTAGTGCCACAGAGTATTGTGCCTACCTCTGCTTTGTAAGGTTTTCCCCCTGCAGCTGATTCTTCCAAAGGTTCCTTAAACAGTACCTTTTCCACTACTGGCTCTGGTCTGTCATGTCACTAATGGTAATCCCTGCTCTAGCTGTCTATCACTATGTTATACAGAACTTCATAATGAACAAATACCTTGCTGTAGATCTCTGAAACATACTGCAACATGCAAAGAGAGAAATTTAGGTAGCAGAAATGGGCATCGATCTTCCTGAAAACATACTCACTGATGTTTCTGGCCTACAACAGTTCAGTCTCATAGTGCATCTCAGCCATGTTCTGCGGGTTGCATATCAGTGTCATCAGCCATGGTTATAAGGCATATCTGGCACTGATAATAATGTCCTTGTTGGAAGTCACCCTGTACATATCTTGCATACCATCTGCCAGTTGGAGTGGAAACCGTTACAGGTGATATACTGTTGTTCATGTAGACTAGATAGGGCATTGATAGTAGTGTGGGTTAAATTAGAGGCTCTTAGAAGATCAAGAAAACGGTTTATATTATAGAGAGCCCCTATCATGTCATTTCCCTCCTTTATGATCTTGCATATGCTGTGGCTTAACATCAAAACACTGATGCCTATGATACACCCAGTCTGCCCTTTAATGTTCACTGGAAGGTTCTGGTAACAATAATGTCCATGTAGATCAGTATTTCATACATATCATGTGATTCCATATAAGGACAGTAATTGTCTGTCAGTGTCATTTAGTGTCTGTCCAGATGATTGACTCATGGACATGATGGCATATTAGGCATGGTCAGACCTTTCTGACCATGAAAACATGTACCATCATGGATACAGACTAGAAGAACTGACCTCTAACATGTATTACTTGGCTATCATGGCTATTTCACTTAACATCATATCATGGTCTCTGGCACAGTTCACCAAAATATCTCAAGGATTAGAAATACTGCCAGGTGTGGTTAAATGTGCAAAATTGTTATACTTTTCTGAATCCCTGCATATATTGTTTTCCCTCACTTGCATTCACTGGGGGCACACTACTGTAATATTGTTCATTTCCATATCATTATATGGTCATTAGCAAATTATGCCAACCATGCAATTTCACCTGTTTGCACAATGGTGCTACCTGTGCTTTTGAACTCATCACACTCTGTGCTGCTCCATTTCATGCAATTTTGTCTAGCGTACTGCATTATTTATTTCTGACTCCTGGCCAATGTTTCTGATGTTAGTTTCTACAGAGTGTATTGTTACTGGTTTGGGGAGAACATATTACTTGCTTTTGTGCTTTATACCTGCATTTGCCATTTTTTAGTTCTCTGATTGCCCTAATAATGATCAATGCTGTAAAAAAAAACATACAGTAGAGAGATAGGGAGAAATATCTTTTGACAAATTAAAAAAACTATAGGATCTGTACTGATCCTCCACATTTGTCTTTCACATTATTAAAGTCTGATCTAGTTTTATTTTTGGCTGGTGGTTTATTCTTGGGAAACTTGCCGTGGTCCACAAGAGAGTTTGTTTTAATTTCTTTTTAAACCACTGTTTTTTTTTTGCTGCTGACATTATTTATTTTATTTATTTTTACATTTATTAACTGGGTTAGTCATACTGGGCCCAGAGAGCCCTTTTTCAATGGCGACTAGAGGAGAAAAGCTCCAGGAAAGTAATTAAAAAATAAGAAAAAAATAACAATTCAGGTTGTAAGATACTTAACAGTAGAAAAAAACAGAAATATACAATAAGAATATATACAAGGCAAAAGTACAGTATTTTGAGAATGCAGTAACAATATGTTTAAGAAATTTGGTTAGCATCAAGTTATTTATAAGGAATGTAGCAATGCCTAAAATAAAAAAAAAACTGGTCTTGTAATACAAACAAGTACACCAGTACATACAAAAATGCATGTTATGTATGGTATAATACAAACAGACAAAGTAAGCATTTATATGCATCATATTTTGATTAAAGCAGTACCACCGTGTTAGTTTATCTGTTTATGCATCTAATACATTTTCTGTGAAGAAGCATTAAGTGTTATGATCAAGCTGCTGCCACTCTGTCTACTGTGGCCTGCAACTTTAGGAGGGATCTATAGTATTAGAATTTAACAATAATCCACTCCTGTCTGTGGGTAACGGTTGGTCAGATCATGAGGGCAGAATCAGAGTAATCAAGCAAAACTGACCTTTATATGACAGCAGATAACTTTAAGTTTCTTTTTTGATTCACTAATAGTATTGCCTACCTGTGAAACAAACTATTAATTTCCTCACAGGCTCAATTCACTGAGACAAAACTCATTGAGTTTGATGTCCTTTCCCTGTGATGACTGCAAACTCAGAGGAGGGTGATATGAAGTCCCACACAGTGGGGCTATGGATGAACCCCCTCTGAAAAACTGCACTAAAGGGCCAGATTCCAAAAGGCCTGGTCTCAGTGTAGGTGACCACTTACACCGAGAGCAGACTGAGAGCAGGTGTTTTGGAATCTAATCCCTGTAGTAAGCCTGTTTACAGATAGGCCTTACACTGAAGTAAGGCACTTGCACTGAGATCATAGGTTCATAGGTTCATACTAGGCTATCTGCCCTAGGGCATTTATAAGCCTAGCCAGAATGTGTTTGGCTTTCACCACCCATTTTAAATTTATTTTGCTATGCCCTTTTTCAAGGTTAGTATACTGTGCCTCTGTCTAACAGTGACACAGAAGTGATACCCGGGGTAAACCTACGATCTCCCATCCACTCATCAAGATTCCTCTTGAAGAGAGTCAATGAGGGACTCTGCCTAACCTGGACTGGGATTTTATTCCAGAGTGAAGAGAGCCTCTGGGTTATGAATCTGTCCCTCCAGCATGTCCTATTTATTTCAGTGCTGAGGTTCAAGTCTCTCGAGCGCGTAGCTCGATGGGATTTGGATTTTCTGAGGTGCAGCATGTCCATTAATTCCGGGTTGGACATGGCTTTATACGTCAGACACAGATCGCCTCTGAACAGGCGGAATGCCACTGAGTAGAGCTGGAGTTTCTTTAACCGGGAAGCATATGGCATCTGTTTGAGCCCTTTGATCCGCTTGGTGAGGTACTTTTGGGGTCTTTCCAGTTGCTGCAGGTGTCTGGTAAGGTACATCCCAAAAGGGGCATTGTACTCAATTATGGGCCTGATGAGGGATGAGTAAAGAGGCACGATGACCTCCCCTGATCTAGATGTGAATCCCTTCATGATTAGGTGGGCTATATAAAATGTTTTTCTAACCACTTTGGCCACGTGGTTGTCAAATGAGAGATTGCTATCAACTTGGGTCCCCAGGTCCCTAATTACTTCTTCTATACTTAATGGATTACCACCTATGTGGTAATTTGTGGGCACTTTGTTTTTGCCAAAGGGGATGACTATACACTTTTGGGCATTTAGCTTGAGGCCATGGCTCTGGCACCAGTTGTCTGTTTCTATGAGGCCCTTTTGGAGGATGCTTGTGTCGGCTGGAGAGTCTATTATGGCACCCAGTTTGCAGTCATCTGCGAACTTGGTCAGCCACAGTCCTTCCGTGTTGGCCTGTACCACTGAGAAATATATACCGAACAAGAGAGGTCCCAGGACTGAGCCTTGTGGGACACCACTTGTAACTGGTTTGGAGTCTGACATGGCTCCAGCAATTCTAACCATGTGGGTTCTGTCCTTGAGCCAGTTTGCAATCCATCTAGTGACATAGGGGTTTATATTTAAGCTGGTGAGCTTATGTATAATGCCCGAGTGGGGTATTGTATCGAAGGCTTTTGCGAGGTCCAGGATGACTGTGTGGACCACCTTCCCCTCGTCAATGGCCTTGGTGACTGTTTCAAAGAAATCAACCAGGTTTAAGAGGCAGGATCTGCCCTTAACAAAGCCGAACTGGGTAGGATCCAGTGTCTGTAGGTCCCCAATATCTTTATTTATGAGGTCCATGATGATCCTTTCCATAGCTTTGCAGACCAAGCTAGTCAGGCTTATGGGGCAATAGTTTCCACGATCCGTTGAGGCACCACCTTTATGGAGAGGGACCACTGTTGCTGTATGCCACTCTTTGGGCACATATCCTGTAGTAAGGCTGAGATTGAACAGTAGTTTTATGTTTGGGTTTAGCTCTTCTTGGAGTTCATGTAGGACGCAGCCCGGGACACCATCTGGTCCCATTGATGCTGTGTTTTTTGCTTTGGATAGGGTGGCTCTTACCTGAGCATCTGAGATGTCAGGGGGGCAGCACTCTGCTGGGATAGATATTTGCCCTTTTGGTGGAGAGGGAGGGGGAGTTTGCGCTGAACCTGTCAGCTAGGATGTTGGCAATGTCTGTGGGTTCGGTGTACTTTTTGTCATTTTGGACTAATTCTGAGCATATCTGGGAATTACCACCCAAGTTCCTAACATAACTAAAGAAAGCCTTGTGATTATCCTTAGTGTCCTGTGCAATTTTTCTCTCGAAGCTGGCCTTAGACAATTTTATGTGTGCCCGTAATTTTTTGCTAATACTGATCAATGATGCCTTCCCTTTTTGGGATTTTGCTCTATCATTTAGTAGCTTCCTCCTTCTATTGTATAGTTTGTTTATGGCTGGGGTCCACCAGACAGGACGTCTGCCTTTGGAGGATTGGGTCTTGGTTTTATTTGGGATCGCATGATCCATGCATTCCTGAAGGTGTTCATAGAATGTGTTTATAAAGGATTCTGTGGTCTGGGCCGTATTTTCCACAGGCCCGGGGGCTTTGAAGGATTCCACCTCAGTTTTGAGGAGTGTGAAATTTGCTTTAGAGAAGTTTTTCACTGTGGTTTTCTGGGCAGGGGATGGGGTCGGGATGTGAATATCCAGTGAGATTAGTTTATGGTCTGATCTTACCAGTGAGGGATACACTTCTGGTCTGGAGCATAGAGTCCCCTTGTTGGTGATCATCAGGTCCAGTATGTTTTCCCCTCTTGTGGGAGTGATAACAAGTTGTTCCATAGCATTTGAGTTTATAAATTCTAGGAACCTTTGGGCTAGGGTGTTGGAGCTAGAGTAATGCTCCCAGTCTATGTTTGGGTAGTTGAAGTCACCCAATATAATGGTGTTTGGAGAGACCTTCATATTTTCCAGTGTTCTCAGGAAGGCCGAGTGGGGTTCCTGGGTTTGGGAGGGTGGTCTGTAGCAGGCTATAAACTGGAAGGCAGTTTTACCCACTGTTAGTTGCACATGGATAGTCTCTGATGCTTCGTGCTTTGCCACCAACCTGGAGGTGTGGGTATCTTTGATGAATATTGATACTCCCCCTCCTTTTGTGATTCGGTCCAAGTTTTGGGGCCGAAAAGAATGGTATGAGGTATAACCTGGTAGTGCTGGGGTGCTCTCGGGAGCCCTGAACCAGGTTTCTGTTACTGCACAGATATCGATGTTCTCCATGCTAAGGAGAGTTTCGAGTGCATGCATCTTGAGGTTTAGACTTCTGGCATTGAGTAGCATTACTCTTAGTTTCTTATCCCTTGTGATACCTATGGAGGTGGGCTTGTCTTTTGAGCCTTGCCTAAAAAAGGCACTATGGGGGTAGCAAAAGCCTTTGCCAATATCCGAAATCCCAGGGGTGACAGGTGCAAGATGTCCCTAGCGAAGCATCATGGCTTGTCGAGCATATCATCCCAAGCTGACAGGCATTGGATCCCCTTTGAATGACACCAGTACTTAAGCCAGTTGTTGAAATTGATCATCTTGTCTTCATATTGTGGCATCATTCTTGGTGAGGGTAAGATGCTACTCAAGGTCAGGGTCATACCGGCCTCGGCTGCATGCTCAGAGAGCTCCTTTATGTCTCTTTTCATGTAGTCCAGGGAGGTATGTCTCAGGTCATTCACACCAGCATGGACAATGACTGAGTCATATTTGTACTTGCCTTGGAGTGACCTGAGTGCTTGTGTTATGTGGCGGATCCTAGCGCCCGACAGGCTGCTCACCGTGACCCTCTCCTTGTTCAGCCTGGTGAGCAGGATGTCAGTGTGCCTGACGATAGAGTCACCTATTACAAGTGTATCAGGTGTGTTGTTTAGTCTTAAGGGCTGTGACTGTTTGGCACACTGGCTTTGTGAGATATGTGTTGCACGTGTTTTGTTTTGGGGTAGCGGCTGCTTGGGTGTCTGCTTTGGAGGTCTCTGCTGCTTTGGCAGATCTTTATTTAGAGCCTCCGAGTATGTTTTTGTGTGATTATGTGTTTGGTTTGCTGTCGTGGTAGGTCTATGTGAGACTGGAATTGTAGTGAGTGTGGTTTCCTTCTCCTCCTGACTGGTTATGCTAGTACTGAGTTGAGAGAGCTTAGCTTCCAGTTTGGCTATATGGTTGCATCTCTCACATGTGTTGGAATTTGTTGGGAGGAGGAGAGGGTTGTCTGTGTACATGAGGCAGTTGTAACATTGCCTCAAGATTCCCAGATTCACCAGCTGGACCACAGAGGAGATTGACAACTGACCTTTGGACATGCTAGAATAATATTGGGAATTCTTTAATAATTGAAAACCAGGGCCAGTGGGGAGTGAGGGTGTAGTGCTTTTCATTTTTAGTGCTGACTTATATAATTGCTTTAGTGAGCAAGTGCCAGGTAACTTAAGTGCAATGTGTTACATGTAACTTTACTGCAAAAATGACAAACAGTAACTTTCTTTCAAGTGAAACAAGGAAATAAGTACAGTAAGCAATGCAAATATCACTAGTGATCCACAGAAGCGCTGAGAAGCCGCGTATTACATGGAATTAGCGTTCCAGGGAAATAACAAGCAAACAAACAAGCATATAAACAAAGCTAGATTCAGCAGGCCTGGATCTAGTCTCTGCTACAGCAAACAAGGTGTACCAATTTCAGTAAGATACAGTTCAAATATTCAGGCACTATAAACCTTTAACCAGAAATTCCCAGCTCAGAAGGGCAGAGTCCAGCCTCTTCCCCCCCCACCCAGAAAAAAATTTGCAGACCACAACAGTTGGGGAACCTGTTTTCAGCCTAGGAGGGGTTAGGCTACATGGGTCTGTGGGTTCGGTGTATTTTGTCATTTGGGGGACCCTTAATTTGGTTTGAGGGCATATCTGGGAATTAAACCAGAGGGTTTGCGCTGAACCTGTCAGCTAGGATGTTGGCAATGTCTGTGGGTTCGGTGTATTTTTTGTCATTTTGGACTAATTCTGAGCATATCTGGGAATTACCACCCAAGTTCCTAACATAACTAAAGAAAGCCTTGTGATTATCCTTAGTGTCCTGTGCAATTTCTCTCGAAGCTGGCCTTAGACAATTTTATGTGTGCCCGTAGTTTTTTGCTAATACTGATCAATGATGCCTTCCCTTTTTGGGATTTTGCTCTATCATTTAGTAGCTTCCTCCTTCTATTGTATAGTTTGTTTATGGCTGGGGTCCACCAGACAGGACGTCTGCCTTTGGAGGATTGGGTCTTGGTTTTATTTGGGATCGCATGATCCATGCATTCCTGAAGGTGTTCATAGAATGTGTTTATAAAGGATTCTGTGGTCTGGGCCGTATTTTCCACAGGCCCGGGGCCTTTGAAGGATTCCACCTCAGTTTTGAGGAGTGTGAAATTTGCTTTAGAGAAGTTTTTCACTGTGGTTTTCTGGGCAGGGGATGGGGTCGGGATGTGAATATCCAGTGAGATTAGTTTATGGTCTGATCTTACCAGTGAGGGATACACTTCTGGTCTGGAGCATAGAGTCCCCATGTTGGTGATCATCAGGTCCAGTATGTTTTCCCCTCTTGTGGGAGTGATAACAAGTTGTTCCATAGCATTTGAGTTTATAAATTCTAGGAACCTTTGGGCTAGGGTGTTGGAGCTAGAGTAATGCTCCCAGTCTATGTTTGGGTAGTTGAAGTCACCCAATATAATGGTGTTTGGAGAGACCTTCATATTTTCCAGTGTTCTCAGGAAGGCCGAGTGGGGTTCCTGGGTTTGGGAGGGTGGTCTGTAGCAGGCTATAAACTGGAAGGCAGTTTTACCCACTGTTAGTTGCACATGGATAGTCTCTGATGCTTCGTGCTTTGCCACCAACCTGGAGGTGTGGGTATCTTTGATGAATATTGATACTCCCCTCCTTTTGTGATTCGGTCCAAGTTTTGGGGCCGAAAAGAATGGTATGAGGTATAACCTGGTAGTGCTGGGGTGCTCTCGGGAGCCCTGAACCAGGTTTCTGTTACTGCACAGATATCAATGTTCTCCATGCTAAGGAGAGTTTTGAGTGCATGCATCTTGAGGTTTAGACTTCTGGCATTGAGTAGCATTACTCTTAGTTTCTTATCCCTTGTGATACCTATGGAGGTGGGTTTGTCTTTTGAGCCTTGCCTAAAAAAGGCACTATGGGGGTAGCAAGAGCCTTTGCCAATATCCAAAATCCCAGGGGTGACAGGTGCAAGCCGTCCCTAGCGAAGCATCATGGCTTGTCGAGCATATCATCCCAAGCTGACAGGCATTGGATCCCCTTTGAATGACACCAGTACTTAAGCCAGTTGTTGAAATTGATCATCTTGTCTTCATATTGTGGCATCATTCTTGGTGAGGGTAAGATGCTACTCAAGGTCAGGGTCATACCGGCCTCGGCTGCATGCTCAGAGAGCTCCTTTATGTCTCTTTTCATGTAGTCCAGGGAGGTATGTCTCAGGTCATTCACACCAGCATGGACAATGACTGAGTCATATTTGTACTTGCCTTGGAGTGACCTGAGTGCTTGTGTTATGTGGCGGATCCTAGCGCCGACAGGCTGCTCACCGTGACCCTCTCCTTGTTCAGCCTGGTGAGCAGGATGTCAGTGTGCCTGACGATAGAGTCACCTATTACAAGTGTATCAGGTGTGTTGTTTAGTCTTAAGGGCTGTGACTGTTTGGCACACTGGCTTTGTGAGATATGTGTTGCACGTGTTTTGTTTTGGGGTAGCGGCTGCTTGGGTGTCTGCTTTGGAGGTCTCTGCTGCTTTGGCAGATCTTTATTTAGAGCCTCCAGTATGTTTTGTGTGATTATGTGTTTGGTTTGCTGTCGTGGTAGGTCTATGTGAGACTGGAATTGTAGTGAGTGTGGTTTCCTTCTCCTCCTGACTGGTTATGCCAGTACTGAGTTGAGAGAGCTTAGCTTCCAGTTTGGCTATATGGTTGCATCTCTCACATGTGTTGGAATTTGTTGGGAGGAGGAGAGGGTTGTCTGTGTACATGAGGCAGTTGTAACATTGCCTCAAGATTCCCAGATTCACCAGCTGGACCACAGAGGAGATTGACAACTGACCTTTGGACATGCTAGAATAATATTGGGAATTCTTTAATAATTGAAAACCAGGGCCAGTGGGGAGTGAGGGTGTAGTGCTTTTCATTTTTAGTGCTGACTTATATAATTGCTTTAGTGAGCAAGTGCCAGGTAACTTAAGTGCAATGTGTTACATGTAACTTAACTGCAAAAATGACAAACAGTAACTTTCTTTCAAGTGAAACAAGGAAATAAGTACAGTAAGCAATGCAAATATCACTAGTGATCCACAGAAGCGCTGAGAAGCCGCGTATTACATGGAATTAGCGTTCCAGGGAAATAACAAGCAAACAAACAACAAGCATATAAACAAAGCTAGATTCAGCAGGCCTGGATCTAGTCTATGCTACAGTAAACAAGGTGTACCAATTTCAGTAAGATACAGTTCAAATATTCAGGCACTATAAACCTTTAACCAGAAATTCCCAGCTCAGAAGGGCAGAGTCCAGCCTCTTCTCCCACAAGAGTGCAGACCACAAACCTTCTTAATGTAAAATAACTGGCATGAAGCCCAAGTGCTTAAACCAGAACTAATACACTTTAAGAATAACAGACACTGGGCTCTCAATCAACAGTTCCCAACTTAGAAGGATGAAAGCTACCTGTCCTGCCACCACAGTGCATGCCACAAACCTTCCTAATGTAAAACAACTGGTCTGAAGCCCAAGTGCTTAATCCAAAAGACTTAGAATGATAGCTACACTTTAATCAAGTTACTACCAAGCAGTAATACATACAATTGAATACTTTAGAGAATGCCTGGATTAGTGCTCAAGTTACACAAACAAAGCTAGATCCAGCAGGCCTGAATCCAGTCTATGCCACAGCAAACAAGGCGCACCAACTTCAGTAAGAAGCAGTTCAGATATGCATGCACTATAAGCCTTCAACCAGAAATTCCCAGCTCAGAAGGGCAGAGTCCAGCCTCTCCACCCACAAGAGTGCAGACCACGAACCCCTTTTAATGTAAAATAACTGGCCTGAAAGCCCAAGTGCTTAAACCAGAATTAATACACTTTTAAAATAACAGACACTGAGCCCTCAATCAGCAGTTCCCAACCTAGAAGGATGTAAGCTACCTGTTCTGCCACTACAGTGCAGACCACAAACCCTCTCAGTGCAAAACAACTGGTCTGAAGCTCAAGTGTTTAAACCAAAAGGCTTAGAATGAGTTACACCAAGCAGTAATAAATACAATTGAGTACTTTTAAGATGATGCAAAAGTAAAAAAAAGTAGGTAGAAACACAAATACAGTAAAAGCAGATGAATTTTTTTTGTTTTTTTCTGAACAAGTGCTGAGATCAAAGAAACAGATTTGAGTGCTGAAACTAGAAAATTGGCTAGTTATAAGAAAAAAAACTAAGCTAGAAGGCTTCCCTCCAACACAGAAGGGTTTGGGGGCTCAGAAGCCTACAAATAGTCTATACCACTTAACAGGAAAAGCAGGAAACAAGCTTAATTTTTTTTTCTGTTTCCCAGATGCTCTCTTTGTGCACAGTAGGAGTGCTTGAAATCAGAATATGATCTCACTGCACTCAGTTGAGTGAGCAAATGAGATGGGCCCAGAAGGAGTATCCAAACACAAATTTACAAGAGGGGTGGGCAGTTGCAAGGCCACTAAGATTAACACCAAGACAAAAACAGGGAGGGTGGGTGGAACTAACTGAAGAGCGGAGTGAAAACTTCCAGTTCAGTTAATATTCCTTCCACAAAGTTAAAATCAATTTAAATACTGTATTTTTTTGAAAAATCTCTTTTGGAATCTAGCCCTATGTTTTTCAAACTTTCTGATGACTGAAATTCGGTGAGTTTCATCTTGATGAGCTGAGCCTACAACAAGATGTCATGTATCTGATAATATTTATTGCTGTTTGCTAGCTGGTATCAACATCTCTTGTCTATATTATGCTGCTTTACTTTTATTTTTTTATTAATTGTCATTTATTTTTCTACTCATTATTAATGTAATTTTTGCTAATGTTGTTATGAGGTATAACATTTAGTGCATTGTCTTTCTGTACTTACTGGTGCTTTTCTTCCCTCACTTTTGTTGTAAAATATTGTTATATGACTGAACATTTTGCTTATCAAAATATATATGAAATACTTCTGTTCAAGCTCTGAACAGAATGATGACAACACAATAAAGTTTCTAGTCTGAAACTGAGCTAATTTCATATAAACCAAACATGTATTAACTATATCAGCCTGCCAGCTAATTCTAACTCCCTTATTAATTGAATCTAAAAATATAAGAGGAAAGTCTGCTGTACAATAAAAGGAAATAAAATTTCTGGTAAACATGTCAGTATAAAATCAGTAATTTGGAAATAGTTTCAGTGACGTAAAGTTCCTTACCCAAGAATATAAACATTTAACAATTTTTTTTCAATTAAACATGTTTGTCATATTGCTTAGAAGAACAATAAAATTAATTACTAAGACCTTTAGCTGTATGATTTGCACAAAGATGCTGAGCCGAGAAACAGTATTTTCCAAAAGTGAAAAATTTGCCAGAGCCTGTCTCCCATATAGGAATTGTCTACGGGTTTAATCAATCCAGACTTTTATCAAGAGCACAACCACTGCAACCATTTATCAAGTCCATGAAATATACAGATAAATTATTAATGCTCACAATGGTGCAAAAAGTGCCCCTAATAAATATAAATATTATGAGCTAAGGAAGGAAAATGATTTTTCTACAAACTTGCTATACAAGGGACAGAAACTTTGTCCTTGTTGAAACTACTTCAAGTAAATGGAAAAAAATATTCCTACCCAAGTAATTTAACCAACTGAAATAAGACTGACCTTAAGAATTGTTACACAATATTGACAAATGTTTCTTTAACAATGCAAATTTAATTTGTTAACAGAATTTTCTAATTTTGTTCACTGGAATAGAGCATTGATCAAATTTGACCATTTGCAGTTTAGCCCAGGTTACATACATTGAGAAGCAGAAAAGTGAAACTAAAGGCATAACTGAAGTATACAGCTTAGTAACATAATGTAACACAGATGTAAAAAACATCCACATGTATTAAAAAGAAGTTTTAAAAGACATAGGATCAGAAGTATGCATTCCCTACTGCAGAGATAGGTGAGGTAAATGTGATCCAGCCAAAAGAACAGACATACCCACAGATTCATGAATCTCTATGCAAGAAAAAGTTTATTCTTGCATGGAGAGGTTCGTGTCCATGTAGACCAGCAGCATGCCTTGCATATTCATGAAAGCATGCTGCTGAACTTTCTACACGGAAATGATCCGTGTGCGAGCGCAGGGGGTGTCTCTGTGCAATGCACGGACAGTAAATACGCTCCCTGTGCTCAGAAAGTCCTGCATGCCACTTCTGAAGCCGTACTGGCATAATATTAGATCTTAGCTCTAATATTATGCCAGTATTCAGTGTCCGCGAACACTGAAATGCAGAATAGAGCATTTCAGTGTCCTCGAACACTGAAAGAAAAATGGCTGCAGGAAAGCAATACAGGGGGTGTGTCACAGCCTCTGTGACACACCCCCTGTATAGCTAAAGCAACGTATGGCACTTCTGCAGACTGCAGAATCAGGAAATGTGTGCAAATGCGAACATTACAGGGGATAAATCCCCCAAGCACAACCCCAGCCCCACAAAATACATAAAGCCCATACTGAACATGTCATGCATCAGCATTAAAAATGCATAGAATCTTGAAAGCCCAATCATTGCAGTATGTCATAAACACAGTCCCAAGTTACACACTCCATAACCTACAGATAATAATAATATATCCTTGTTTATAATACCCTAAGGGATGTTTAAGTGTAGCTAAGTGGGTGTGTACATTACAGCTTAAACAAGTTGATAATAAAACTGCCCAAGCAATGGTAGTGTGTTGGTTAGAGTTACAGCTTTACATATAGGTATGCAGCGTTCAAGTCCCAGGATAGGCAATTTACTTTATCATGTGAAAGTAGCGTTAAAATTATTTCAGTAAACGTAAATTCTGTAGCAATTATTTTTTGTCAACCAGGGTAGAGTAGCAGTTCCAAAAGTGAAATGTCAGTGTAGAAAAGCTGTGAAACCCCCATATAAACACATGCGTCCCATACAGTATAGTCACACAAGAATATAATGTAATGAAAGCACATAGGGAGAAGTCATGGAAGGTAAACGCAAAAGTATAAATGTGTATGTAAATTTTTAGTTTATATTATATAATGACTGACCATTAACATACAGAAATAAGTACGCTAATTGGCCAGCCCAAAAAGAGTGCCCGTTGTAAATCTGAGAGAATGCAAATGGAAAAAGGTCCAGATGCCTGGACTATTTCCATTTGTATATCACCTACTTGTATTTCCAGTCTGCAGAGATAGCAATGGGGAAATGAAGATGTCCGCTATATTTTTGATCATATCTCGTTATGTGTTACGAGTTGAAGAACTTGTATAACATAGCAAGAGATCATAAAAAAATGCAATGGAGATCTTCCTTTCAACAGATAAAGGAAGATTGCTGTTGTCTTTTTAATATATCTCACTATGTTTTACGAGTTCATCAACTCATATAACATACCAAAATATGTTAAAAGGGTCTATATTAGAACACTGAAGTTTCAAAACTTCAAATGTTCTAATATCAACCCCTATTCAGCGAAAGCTGAAAACATTGAACATACAGAACAGCAAATTTTTTCCTTGGGAAAAAATTTGCTGTTCCAAAACACATACACACAACACAAGCACACCAAACAAACAGCAATCCACACACATACACCTAAAATCTTACACCTAACCCTACACTAAACTATACATATACCACTAACTATCCACTTACCTTAACCCAAACCCTAACCCTAAGGTCCGTCACTATTGCACACTCACCTAACTCGCGCCCTAACCCTAACTCACCTACCCTGCCCTAACCCTTACGTCCATACAATTGCACACATACCTAACCCGCACCCTAACCCTAACTAACCTAACCCGCGCTCAGTCGCACACTTTCCTGAACCCGACTCGTAACTTTTCAACACAGCCTTGAAAATACTGAAGCAACAGAAACGGACAACCAAATTATTTCCCTAGGAAAAATTTTGGTTTTCTGTAGCTTCGATATTTTCAGCTTTCACTGAATTTGGGT
Source organism: Protopterus annectens (assembly GCF_019279795.1). NCBI lineage: Eukaryota > Metazoa > Chordata > Ceratodontiformes > Protopteridae > Protopterus > Protopterus annectens. Next base: position 1,377,343,535 of record NC_056744.1, on the reverse strand, counting down.
CGATATTAGAACATTCAAAGTTTTGAAACTTCGATGTTCTAATATAGACCCTGCTAAAAAAAGCAATTACAATCCCTATATCTCTGTTGCTACCTTTGCACAGCACTGATGTACTGCATAAGTGTGGGAATACATCCCTTAAGCATTTGTAGTACATCAGAAATGGCCCAGGATGCTGGAAAACTGTGGAAGGGCAGCATGGAGGCATGATGCAATGACATTATTTAAGAAAGGTAAGTATTGTTTTTCTTAAATAATGTCATTGTGTAATAGCAATAACCCACAACTGGTTGTGAGCAATGCTGTACTTACCCATGGTTGGCATTGTATGGTCATGAGGACATTGCAGTGTGGGAGATTGGCATAATGGTTAAGGTGTTTACCATACAGACACAAGGTACAGGGTTTGATTTTCACATGGGGTAATTGGCTAAGCTTAAAATGGCCCTGAAAGGCAGGTAACCTAGTACTAATCTATAACTCTATGACCAAACCACACCAACTGTGGGTAAATCCAGCATTACCCACACCCAGCTGTGGGTTATTCCTTAAATATAACATTATACGTATGATATGCATAAATGTGCCTTAATCAGTTTGTATCCCTCAGACCTTGTTCTGTCCAGCAACAAAGTAGTCAGCTCTGCCAAGTCTCAAACCCAGGACACTGTCCTCAACAATCACACCAACATACCAGTACACCATCTGACCTGTAAGATGCTATAGTGCTTTAACGAACATATCCTGCATTCAGGTCATTTAACATTAATTAAAAAACAGCAGTCCTAAGTGTTGAACCTATGACCTTGAACATCAAAGGAATGTACCAGTACACCAGCTGAGCTGTAGAAATTGCTGTTGCTTTTTCAAGCATATCATGCAATAGAGGCATACAACATTAGGGGGAATGTGTCGTGGAACCCTTTGTGCATTGTATATAGACGTATATATATATATATATATATATATATATATATATATATATATATATATACATATATATATATATACACACACACACACACACACACACACACACACACACACACACACACACACATATATATATGTGTGTGTGTGTGTGTGTGCGTGCCCGTTGTGTGTGTATGTCTGTGTGCGTGTGTATGTCTGTGTGCGTGTGTGTGTGTGTGTGTGTGTGTGTGTGTGTGTGTGTGTGTGTGTGTGTGCGTCAGATGAAGCATATATATGCAAACTTACAGTCATAATATAGATATACATATATTAAATATAACGGAAGAAAAATAATATATATATATATATATATATATATATATATATATATATATATATATATATATATATATAAACATGCAGTGCAGCTATATCTCTGAACCATCCCTCCCAACCTGTTAGTGCAAGGAACCTGTACAAAGACTGTAAAAGGGGAGAGGGGTGGGCCACATATACGGACATAGTTAGAAGATCGTTGTTACAAATGAAGACGTGTTACAGCAACAGTGTGTGTTTCAGCAGACAATTACTAAAGGATATGATGATGGGAACTGAAAAGATATGTCATGTATTTACTGACATTAATCCTTGATCATCACAGTGATTTACCAGAAAAATAGAAATAAATTGTGGAACTGAACAAAAATATGGTCCAAACATCTGGACATTCTGTGGAAAATCTCACTGTGGAGAGGTATTCTCAGAACCCCTTAATGCAATGAATGTGGACCAAGCCCGACAAAGTGGGGGGGACAAAGGCATGAAAATAGGGACATGTACAAAATACATCAGTAGATAAGCTGAGAACGTTCATGTAGTAACAGTGTGTGTCCTAACATATATCAACTGAAATATCACAATGCCAGGACTCAATTGCTTCTCATTAGTTACTGACCTCAGTCCCCACATCATCCCATTGATGTGTCATGCATACATAGTTATAGGGACCAGACCAAAGATAATGGCTATACAACTGGACATCCTATGAATATGTGGACATAACATAACAGTAGGGAAACTACACTGAGCTACCGAGCAATGTCCAGACTACAATCAGACTGACACATGCAGTAGCAAATATAACAGGCAGTACAGGGATGTAATACTAGGGGAACAAAGACACTGGTGTGAAAGTGCATACTCCCAAACAAGGGCACCACAGTGACAGCAACATACCAATAAGCAAACTGAACATGACAGTATAATACTGTGAGAGCAACCACTTACCGTTTGCCACTCACACATTACCCGTATATATACTGCCCCAATTCATAATGTGCTGGGAATCTGGAGGTGTTACATGACATTTCACAGTCAGCCCCTACAAGCATACAGACCTGATAGACCACCAGCAGTTGTAGCAGCATGCAGAGCCAGATGGGTAAAGGATGCATGGCACTCACAGCTGCTACTCTCCCTACCCAGTCTAAAAAACTTAAACACACAACACTGCTACACAACCTTGGCAGCCTGTTCACAATGGCCAGACAGACATACTGTCATATGTGCAGAATTACCAGGGTGTGGACGCATAACCCTGGCCACCACTGCATATCATGGTTTTGAGTCTGCCAGGTCATTGTCATGCTAACTGGTGTGCATTTGGTAATTAATGATATACCATACCTCTGCACCTCATAGTGAAGGGCATCTGGACAATGCATGACATACATATGGGACAGGGGGCTAGAAAGAGGGGCATATCACACATAATGGTGTTACAAATTGAGACAGTAGCTGCTGTTACATATGTTCTTGTAACATCACATCCCTGAAGGAAATGATGTGTGGAACACCAGTGGATGACAACATGTACTGATTACAATCCTCACATTATCCTACCAACCCCACAAAAACAGATTTTGGTTGAGGAACAGACCAAGCATAATAGGCAAACATCTGGCCAGTCTGTGGACAACATGCCAGTTGAGAGCTATGTCAGATAATATCACTGTCAGATGTCAAGTAACTCAGTAAATGCATGTCCAGACAAACCCTGTTAATGTAGCAACCCCTATGTGTATAACGATGCTAATGACATACAAGCTGTACCAAACTCTGGAGCTTTGTCCCCCATGTTGCTGGGCTGTCTCCACATGTCCTGTCCTGAGAGGTATTTCCACCTACTGTCTGTGAAGCTGTAGCCCCAACACCTCCATAATGTCCCCCACACAGGCCAGGTAAATGGGCAAGACCCACATGAAGGGCATCCCATATGGTGGAACTAGCAGCTGTGTCCAGACCCACAACATAATATTATGTGGGCACCTACATAGCTGTTTGGCCTCAGCAATACCCAACAGGATAACATCAACCCCCTCAAGGTAGGCTGAATGCTTGTGGTGGACTGCAGCAATACACAAACCACAGACTTGGTTCCTAGATTGGCTGTGCAGGCCAAATCAGGAGCATGCACCAACTTGGAATCAAGTCAGCATTTGTCTGATCAAGCATATAAGGTCACAGGTAAAGTACTGCAAGGCTAACTATGAGTACAAATTGGACACATCCACAAAGGCCAATCACAAAGCCATCTTCACAGATGTCTGCAATCTCTGAGGCCACATACCAGCCCACCCCATAATGGTGGCCAATAAGGCCACATATACACACAACATGGCTATAGGCAACCTGCTGCAGATAGGTTTAGGGCAAACATCACTACCTGGCTTAGAAGCGCTATAGCTGAATATGCACAGCACCCACACCACTCCCCTCATCACCAGTGAGCAGGTACTTATTGCCTAGACACAGACATGAATAAGGAGTACAGGAGTAGAAAATTAAGTAGGCCTCATTGGGGGGAATATGACACCTCAGGGCCAGCAGTGCAGTGCAAGCAGATACAGCTCTGATACATTACAGGGGTATGGTGTGTTGTGAGTGGTGGCTACTGGTATTCAATGTAGATGTGCAGGTTCTGTATATATGGTTGCCAAATGTATGAGGCCCTGTGATGTGTCTCCCTTGTTATGTCTCCCAGGTGCAATGTTGCATCAGCAAAGGTCAACATTCTCAGCGGCTCAGACAAATATAATCATAGAAGCCATACTACACAACCATGCCATAATGTTTGGCTGGAGCCAGCAACAGCTGCAGTAGAGGATTAGCCTGTGGGACGACCATGTCCACAAGGTAAATAATGTTGGCCTGCAAGCATGAACATATGAGCAAGTCTGGCATCATGGAAGTGACCTCATACTCCATATCTGGCAAAGGGCTGCTGCTGCTGTGGCCAGGGACCGCACAGCCACAGGCATGGGTCTGGCCTTGCAGCACCACTGGCACCCATTGGGGAGTTCCATGGGTACCTTGGAGCACCCATACCAGTACAACATCAGAGTACAGATTCCCCACATACTGGAGGTGGTTGGCACCCAGACAATGGATGAGAGGAGTGTGCAGGTAAGACCCCAGTATAGATTACTAGACTAGTGTAGCAGACATACTTGTAACTGTATGGTATCTAAGTGCATGTGTCAGGTCAGATTGCAGTTGTGGATGAGGTTTTCTAATGCACAGATGTGCACATCTATGGTGAAGGATAGCAGATTGTGTAGTACTGGGGGTTGTACTGTACATGTGCAAACATGCTGCATCCATCCTGTACTGATGCCACTTGTGGGTCTGCTGACCATACTCCCCTCACACAACTACCTAGGTCCCTTCTGTCTGCATGTGGGATGGCAGCCTGCAGCTGGTGAGTATACAATTGTACTGTTATGGTTTGCCAATACCCCAGGCATGTGAAAGCAATGCAGTGTACCATGCACACAACTGCCACTCATAGCCTATCTGATGAGAATGTATCATCACTGTAGCATAACACATGGTCTGCCAGTGCAAGACTTCTGGACAGAGAGAAACACAATGGGTGGACAAACAGCCTAAGGTAGGGGCATGTGTGAAACATCACTGTCATATGGTGGATATAAACAGTGTCCACACCCCTGTTAAGATGGCAGATATTTGTGATGTCTATACAAGTTGAGACCACAATATGTCAGTACTCATCTTTTCCAAACTGTAATGTGACCTGTGACATGAACAATTCCCTGTACAAGCAATCAATCTGTTGGCCACCAAATATGGAGTATACAAACCTCACAATATGCTGGATGCATGTGTGTGCACACCCTTCAAAGAATATGTTATTGCAGCAGCTTGTAATTTACTGACAGCATACAGTCTGCTTGGGTACACAACAGCCATCAAGTAAAGGCACTCTGACTAAAACCAGATAACAGTCTGCTGTCCAAGTGGGATAACCATTACATATGCTCAGTTGCCTGCAACAGCAACAGCCATGGCTTGCAGACAGCGTACAAAGCAGTAAAGGGATCTCATATTTGAAAGCTATCAGTCAAGAATAGGGTAAAACAACATTACCACAGCAGTGCATACACCTTGGAACACAGTGGAGACAGTTGTCAAAAGGTGGAATGAATATGGAACAATAGTGTTGTTGACAAGAACCTGATGCCCCTCCAAAAATGATGACAACATATGTCAAGACCTGACCAGGGAGGTTGCCAGGGGATATACAACAACACCAAGGGAGTTGCAGGAACCCCTTGTTAGTACCGGTGTTTTGTACTACCTGTGAGAACACTCTCCCATATTCTGCATACATCTGGCCTATTGGGTAGGGTCAGAAGATGGAAGCATTTCCACACATGAAAGACAGCCAGGGGTGGATACAAATTGCAGTACAGCACATCATGTCTCCCAAAGGCAGGTGTGAAAATGTGTTATGGTGTAATGAGACTAGGGATTGACCTCAGAGCCACAATACCAACAGATATGTGTGGTGCACAAGCAACACCTCTCATAACCTGAACACCAACATCCCCATGGTGAATCACAGTGGTGGCAGTGGCCTGCTGTGGGGCTGCTGTTCTACAGATAGAAGAGGGCCTTTAGTCACAGTAGTGGTAATTTTGAACATTTCCTAATAACACCCACTTCTGCCCATATCCATCAGGTGTCTGCAAGAACGCTGAGGATGAAGAGGTGTGTCAGCCTTCAACATGACAAAGAATTGCAGCATACATCCAAAGCTGCCTAGGAATGACTCCATCTGAACACAAATATGGGTATGGATTGGCCCAGCAGAGCCTAGACTTACATCAGATAGAAAATCCCAGTGTGACCTGATGAGGGCTGTGCACATGAGCAGCCTTGCATTCTGACAGAGTTGGGTGACCTTTGCATGGAAGATTGGCCAAATAATGCCAAGTCAGGATGTGCCATGCTGATAGACACATTCACAAGAAGAGTGAATGCTGTAAGCCACTTACAAGGTGCTTCAACAACTTGTCATTTTAAGAGTGTGCAATCAACATATTGTACATATTGCAGTCATCATATTTTACAATTATCACATGTGTTTGTTTATCAATTGGAATGCACAGGTCATATGTCACATGGAAAGTGGGTGACATATTTGAATGCATTATTGTGGTCTCATCCTCTACATTACAAAAGCATGGCATGTTAACAGGGTTGTGCACACTTATCATATCCACTGTAAGATTACAAGGCTGGTGGTGTAACAGGGATTGTGTGACCATACATTCACTGCTCATTTCCAGATCTGACACTCACATGTATGTCATTAATCAGTGCTGTCACTCCCCAGATCATCCCACATATGTTACAGAGAAACACAGGGGTCATGAGAAATAGAGCAGACATATGAGCCAGACCACTGCACATCCTGTGAGGATATGTACAGTTGCGAGGTATGTTCTGTAGTACTTACCATTGTACTGTACAGGTGGACAGCAATGATGTGTACATGGCTACAGTCTGTGCTGGGAAATGGGCATCACATACTAACACTAATCATGTATCCCAGAGCTCTGTATTGTTAGTTACATGTTGTACAACTGGCTGCAATGCATGATGTTGAGAGCCGTGTGTCATGCATGTCACCATGTGGGTAATGTGTAGTCTCTGTAACAGATTTGTGCCACTGCACCTGTAAGTGTGTGTGTGTGTGTGTGTGTGTGTGTGTGTGTGTGTGTGTGTGTGTGTGTGTGTGTGTGTGTGTGTGTATACCAGCCAACATCAAAGTGCAGATATTAATGTACATATGTTGTCTTCCTCTCACAGGTGGTGATGGGGTCTGGTTTCACCCCCTTTTGAAACAATGTCAATATATCTGCAGACTCTGCCAACGATAATATGAATACTGAGGTACAGGTGGGGTTGTCAGGAACTGAATCATTAGTTGGCATCCCACTCTTGTGCACACCATCAATGCACACAGTGACAATGCTCACACATAACCCCTCATCAGTGGCCACAGATGATGGACAGTTGGCAGGTGGTAGCATTGAACAGGCTAGTGTGGTGACTATGGCAGGTGTAAGTGTAGATACTGACCATAGCCAGAGTGCAGGCAAGGTCCCACACAGTTGGATGGACAGGGGTGCTTGCAGGAGGAATGCTGCTCATCAGGCCACTGTTGCAAGTGCCACAGATGGAGTCATTGGATGCATGTTCCAGGCTGCCATGGATGCACAGGCACATAGTGAATACCACAACACACAAATACTCGGGGTGGAGGATGCAACTCTCCCTAACTTTTTGTTGAGGCTGATAAGGGAGTTTTTCCAGTCTTGAGACTTCACCTTATTCTGCATCAGTTTCCTCTTTCTATTGTAGAGTTTGTCTATGGCAGGGGACTACCAGATTGGCTTCCTTTTTTTTGGAGGAGAGCATCTTGGTTCCATTAGGTATGGCGAGATCCATGCATTTGTGTGTGTTGGTATAGTGCATTGGTGTATGATTCGGCGGTCATGCAACTATTCTCCATTTGTATGGGTGCCATGAAGTTAGCCACCTCAGTTTTTAGGAGCCCAAAGTTAGCTTTGGAGAAGTTTTTCATGGTGGTTTCCTTTGCAGGGGGGTGGGTGGGATGAGGATATCGAAGGTGATTAGTTTGTGGTTGAATCTAACCAGGGAGGAGTTGACTACTGGTGCAGAGCAGCGGTCGCCCATGTTGGTAATGACCAGGTCAAGGATATTGCAACCTCTAGTGGAGGTAAGAATAAGCTGGTCCAGCACATTAGAATTAATGAATTCCAGGAAACATTGAGCAAGTGTATTGGTACATGAGTAGCTTTTCCAGTTAATGGAGGAGTAGTTGAAGACGTGCAGTATGACGGTGTTAGGTTGGACCCTAATATTCTCCAGGGTGATTAGGAACATGGAGTGTGAGTCTTGGGACATGGTTGGGGACCTATAGCAGGCTACTACCTGAATCGCTGTCTTACCCAATGTTAGCTGTACCTGAAGTATCTCAGATGCATTATGTTGGGCTACCAGTCTGGGGGTGTGTGCATCCTTTATGAATATGGAAACACCACCACCTCAGTCCAAGTTCTGGGCCAAACAGATGTGGAATGAGTGATAGCCTGGTAGTGCAGGTATGCTTCCTGCTGTCTTGAACCAGTTCTCTGTTACAGTACAAATGTCAATGTTCTCCAGTTTAAGGAGTGCTTTGAGTGAGTGCATTTTGAAATGTAGACCTCTAGTGTTGAGCAGCATGAGCCTCAGATTACATTTGTTTATAGTTGTTACAGTGGTAATGTGGTCTTTGGAACACTGTCTAGAAAAGCCACTATAGGAGTAGCAAGAGCCTTTGCCAGTATCTGGAAGCCCAGGAGTGACAGATGCAGGCCATCTCTGGCAAAGGATCATGGTCTGTCAAACATGTAATCCCAAGCACACAGATAGAGAATCCCCTTAAAATGATACCAGAAATGTAGCCAATTTTTGAAATCAATAATCTTCAGCTTTTACTGTGGTGTCATTCTGTGAGATGGTTGGATGCTGCTCAGGGCTATAGTCATACCCATCTGGGCTACACAGTCAGAGAGCTCCTCCATGTCTGTTTCCATATAGTCCAGGGAGGTATATCTCAGGTCATTCACATCCACATGTACAATGACAGAGTCATTTGTGTACCTGTCTTGAGGGATCTCAGTGTGTGCGTTATGTGACAGATCCTGATGCCTGACAAGTAGCTGACTGTCACTTTCTCCTTTTTCAGCCTAGTGAGTGGGACATCACTGTTCCTCACTATCAAGTCAACTATGCCTAGTGTTTTGGCCATGCTGTTTTGCCTTAGGCACTTTAGCTGACTGACACACTCTTTAGGAGACATATGTGTCTTGTGATTAGTGTTGTGTGGTGGTGGTGGAGTGCATGTCTGCCTTGGAGGTCTCTGCTGTTTGTGCAGCTTTTTACTGAGAGCCACTGCAAAGATGGGTGTGTGGTTTGTGTTTTAATATGAAGGCAGTGCTGGTGTGTGTTCTGGAGGGCTATGTGTTCCATGTAGTGTGGTGCAAGTGTTGACCGTCTCCTCTTGACCAACTATTCTGGTCTTGGTTGGAGAGTGTGTGGCTTCCAATTTGTATATATAAGTGCATCTCTTGCAAGTCTGAATGTAGAGAGGCAAGAGGTGAGGGTTGTCAGTGTACATGAGGCAGTTGCTACATTGCTTCAGGATGGCCAAGTTCAGCAGGTTAATAGGAGAAAGCACAGGAAATTGACCTGTAGACATGCCTGGAGGGGTGGCCATTAATAATAATTACTGGAGCTGTTTCCTTATAGAACGCTTAGTGCTGTTAGCACTTTTGTGTGCAAAAATACTTGCTACAAGATGTCTGGTAAAGTGCTAACGTAATACACTATTGAAAGTGCAGGAGAGGAGAGAACTAACATATCTAAGTGATACATTGAAGAACAGACTTGGGCAACACTCAGAAGCTAACATACAGTCCTGGATACAGCAAATCTGTATCTGGACTAGACTAATTACAGGAAAGGTAACTAATTAGTGCTATTTTAATAGTCAAATGTCTGGTATATTATATTTGTCTCCATGGTAATGTAGCTGGTGTACAATGGATGTGTGAGTGCATATCACATGTGCAACCACCCATGTATACACTTGCCCCATACAGTATACTCACACCCCTTGCTACTGTAATGACAGCTCATATAGGCATGTTATGTAAAGGAAATGATATACACCTGGCCTGCAACAAAATATACAGCCGTTGAACCCAGGAACATATACACAATAGTCAAAGCATATAACCACTAAGCCATCTGAGCTGTACTATTTTATGATGTTTTCAACCATACCATGCAGTGCAGTTGGTTAATCATAGGGAAGGAAGACTGTGGAATCAGTAATGGTGTAACTGTCAATAACTTGCAGCACTGTCAGAGACAAGATCACCTTAGTACAATTCTGGACCATGCCAGATGAAGTTGGGGGACCAGTCTATGGACATAACAAACACATTGGTAATGATACGAAAGGACCCATGCCACTGACATCTGCTCCCCCCCCTACACAGTACAACTAATAAGGACACAGTACACTGCTACAAAATCAGGATAGGCCATACACAATGGCCAGACATACACTGACCTCTTAGCAATATAACTAAAATGACTGAAGACAGTAAAACAACAGACAACCAGCCATCAATACACACAAATACAAAGAACCCTGTACCTCTTGACTGTACAGGGTTCTACATGCTGTCCAGCCTTTGCACTCATATGTATGGCCCCTACCTCATGTATTTTGTATAATTTTGTTAATGTATTTTGCCATCAAGTATTGCAACATTACAATACATATCTGCCTTAAATACAGGAAGCAATTGACACTTAATTACGTATGTTCTTAAACAGTCTCCAATTACACTCCTCAGTTAACTCCCTAGGGGATACAGTATCAAATGATAACAATGCAAATTGATTCTTCACATAACAATGGTTCTGTTATAAGCGTTCGATCAAACTGGGAAACAGATCTTTTCCAAAAGAGTACATTGTAACCCACTACAGTCCCATGGTGAAATGTATGAAAAGTAACAGCTATAGAATGTTTGTCCATGTAATTACTAATATGTCTCACATGTTCTAACATACTGATTCTAAGGCATGTCCTACTTATTCCACAGACCCACCTCTTGACTGTACAGGGTTCTACATGCTGTCCAGCCTTTGCACTCATATGTATGGCCCCTACCTCACTTAATGTGTCTTATTCCACAACATCACTGGGATGATGGCAGGAATGGCAGCACTAAATACTGATAGATCATACCTATCAATCTTCTACTGCATGACAACTAGACAAAGCCTGTCATATAAGTGGAGGACAGAGGTCCAAACACAGGGCAGTTTCGTGCCCACTGAATGGTGCAGAGCTACAGTTATCCCACTCCACAAGGGGAAATCCACCTTGGATCCCGGAAACTACCATCCCATCAATCTGACAAGCCTTATCTGCAAGGCCATGGAGCATATTATCATGGAACTTATAAACAAATACATTGGCAACCTTCAAACACTGGACCCCACCCAGTTTGGGTTCGTGAAGAGCCGATCCTGTCTCCTGAACCTGATTGACTTCTTCAAATCAGTCTCCAAAGCCATGGACAAGGGTAAGGTGGTCCACACAGCCTATCTAGACCTTGCCAAGGCCTTTGACACCATCCCCCACTCTGGAATCATAGATAAACTTATTAAGCTGGGCATTAATCCCTACGTCACCCAATGGGTTGCTAACTGGCTTACTGATAGAACCCACACTGTAAAAGTAGTCGACTCCAAATCCAGTTCCAGACAAGTGACAAGTGGAGTACCTCAGGGTTCAGTCCAGGGACTGCTCTTGTTTGGCATCTACTTCTCTGAAGTACAGGCCAACACTAAGGGACTCTGGCTAACAAAGTTCGCAGATGACTGCAAACTGGGAGCCATTATTGAATCCCCAAATGATGTGGATACTCTACAAAATGGCCTTACAGAAACAGATGCTTGGTGCCAGAGCCATGGGTTCAAGCTCAATGCCAAGAAATGTATAGTTATCCTCTTTGGGAAAAAACATGTATCCGTGAATTACCATATAGGTGGCAGTACACTAAACACCGAAAGTGTGATAAGAGACTTAGGGACACAGGTGGACAGTGGTCTCACCTTCGATAACCACATCGCCACAACAGTCAGGAAATCCTTCTATGTGGCACACCTCATCACTAAGGGCTTTTCATCCAGAAAAAAGGAGGTCATTGTCCCACTGTACTCATCCCTCATTAAACCCATTATAGAATACAATGCCCCGTTTGGTATGTACCTCTCAAGACATCTGCAAAAACTGGAAAGGCCACAGAAATACCTCACTAAAAGAATCACAGGCCTAAAGCAGATGCCCTACGCTGACCACCTTAAAAAACTCCAGCTATACTCTGTCGCATATCGTCTACTCAGAGGCGATCTCTGCTTAACATACAAGGCCATGTCAAACCCAGAGCTGTTGGACATGCTACACTTAAAGAAATCCCAATCCCTCAGAGCCACACCCTCCAGGGATCTAAACATTGTCATCACAATAAACAAAACATGCTGGAGGGATAGGTTCCTGACCCAGAGACTCCCCAGACTCTCAAATAGATTGCCCATACATGTTAAGCAGAGTGCCTCTTTGGTGCTCTTCAAAAGGAACCTTGACGATTGGATGGGAGAAAGGAAATTCACCCTGGGGATCACATCAGTCGCCCTGCTAGACAGGTGTCCAGGGAAGTAAATAGTGTGGGTAGAAATAGCCAGAGAATTGTTATGGCTAGGCTTGTATAGGCCCTAGGGCTGATAGCCTAAAACCAACCTATGAACCTATGAACCATATTTGAAATATTGCTGTTATACACTGAGAAAGTTGCTGGTGTTACAGGGTTGGTTGCAACAACTCTATTCTGAGGGATATGAAGTCAGAAACAAATGGATGTTGCCATTTACTGGCAGCAATGACCAGAGTATGCCACTGATTTGCCAAGGACAACACATGTCTGGGTAACATACCAAACATAACAGGCAAACCTCTGGTCATTATGTGGATAGGCCTACAATTCAGAGCTATGCAGACACATAATTTTGTCAGACTGAAATCCATACAGAAGTTGCATGTACACACAAAGCCCATAAAACTAGCAGTATTCACACCATATAACAGCAATATTCACATTCGGTCCCTAAGTCTGTAACCTTCTCCACCATTTAGTTGGCCTGTCTCCACAAGTCTTGTTGTAAGAGTTATTCCCGCCTACTGTGTGTAACGCACAGTAGCCATACACCTCCAGGATGTGTTCCTCACAGCCAAGACAAAAGGGACAACGGCCACATTAAGTACTCTATTATAGGAGTGTGTTGCCATGACATTGACTACTGGAAGAACTACCCAGCTGCTCTACATGCAGTTAGCAAGTGGGGAAGGAACACCAATTGGTGCACAGGCCATCACTTGGTCAAGAGCATTACCTACAAAGGGCATGCAGACACCTATTCCAAACATCTGTCTACTAGTACACCATGTTGAAAAAACAAAAAGACATGAAACAACCTTTTGATACAATCCAGTGAAGTGTGAAATAATAAAAAGGTATGTGAAACAAGTCAGCATATAAGTGAATGCAGTATATGTTTTCTAATAATGGGAAATAGGATTTTGAAAGATTTATGTCTGAGCAAGACTTGCTGTAGTGATGTCCTGCTAAACAGCATCTATGGCCGTAGCATCTGTCTCTCTCTGCTGTGACATAGAACACAGCTCAGGACCCTAACTCACCCCAGGAAAGGACATCTCACATATGACAAACACTGAAGTGTCTGTCAAACACTACTGACTGTGCCACTGCTAGGCCAGCTACAGGGATATTGAACATATCCATATGCTACCTGTGAATATGAGTATGATACACATGTTTGTCATGTAAATCTAAGAGAACTATATTGTGTGTATACACCTTCCATAGCCAGAGAACAGGCAAGATTCCACACATGTGGATGGACAGGGGGTGCTCATAGGTGGACTGCTGCCCATCATGTCCCTGCCACAAGTGCCACAGCAGGTGTTACCAGATGCATGTTTTGGACTGCCATAGAGGTACAGGCACATGTCAAATCTAACACTGGACATATTCTCACGGTCACAAATGCAACTCTTCATGCTATTTGTGACAACATCATTTATCTTGGAGATAACCTCCATTATTATGCTGACATCATAGATAGATGGTTGGGTGAGATAGTGGCAATCCTCGACTGTGGGATGTTTGTGCCACAGCATGTGGTGTGAGTTAGGCATCAGCCACATGGATGTAGGACAGCACATGTGCTGGGAGTACAATGGTGTAAAACTGTAAACCATGGTCACATTTATCACTCAAACACACACAGTCAGAATATTGATCTCACACACACACAGGCATACCCACTTGGCATGACTGAGATTAGAATTGCTATCCATCTAGGTTGTGCTATTAAAAGTGCTCTGCATTTATTGCACATGCCACAGAGAAAGCAATGTGAAGGGTGCTCCACAGTTCCTGTAAGGTGAACAATATCCAGTGGCCTTGCACAGTATGACAATGGGAGATGTCCTGGGTGAGAATGACCAGAAAATACTATCATCTACAGAAATATACACAATGAACAACACAGATACAACCATACACACATTTGCCACACCTGTAGTTAGCAGCTCTGCCTATCTCATTATTCAGTCCATACTGTTACAGAGATTTGGCAGACAGCACATGCATTATTGGACTGAAGAGTGTAATCAGTTACTTGTATGGTCAATGGTGACAGTGGTCCTTATACAGTGGACCTTGGGACATATACTGGGAGTACAATGGTGTTAAATTATTAAACCCAGCACCCCACCCACATTGAATATAGTACTCACTCATACCCATGATAATGCTATGACAAATCCACAATCACACATTTACCAGGAATGAGATTCAGACCTTTGCCTGCCTATCTACTTATTACTACTACACTAATATGCATTTATCACACATGCCACAGAGATAGCAGGGTGAAGATTGTTTCATGGCTCTCCTAAGGTGAGCAACATCACCATCCCTTGTAATGTATGGCAATGTGCAGTGTATTTGGAGAATGAGGCCTCAGAATGCTGTCTCCTACAAATATGCACACTCACACACACTTGCAAACACATACACACACATACTGACATTTACCAGGACTCAGAAGGTAAACTACACCTGTCTACCCATTAGTAGAACAGTGTTATGCTGGTACTGCAAGCTCAAGGTAGCCTATAGGGTGAAGAGTGTCACAAGGCACCTTTACAGTGCAGTACAGCAGCAGCCCTTTCTAAGTATTGCAATGGGGGGTGTAGTGGGTGAGAAGGTCCTCAAAGTATTTTCAACTACAAGTTTACAAACTCACAAATACTGTTATACTCAGTAATGGACACAGACACATTTGCCAGTACTGAGGTCCATTGGTGCAGGTATCCTTGGGTGTATACCAGGCTAATGTCCATGGAGATATGAGAAGAGTAGGGCATGTGAGCACACTGGTATCATGGCACCTGACTTTTGTCAGCATGCCCTCTATCAGCTACTGCCACTTGAGTGAGCCCAAGGGTGACAGTTATATTCACCATCCACTCATCTGAATTTCTCTTGAAGAGGGCCAGTGAGGTACTTTGGTTGACATGTATGCAGCATATTATCACATAATGTGGCCAGTGTCTGGGTTATGGACCTGCCCCCAAGAATGTTCTGTTAAATGTGGTAATGCAGTTGAGGTATCCATGGCATGTGGTGCATACAGATTGGGGTTTCTTAGCTGTGGCATTTGTAACACAGCTGGGCAGACATGGCATTGTCAGTCAAGCAGGGATTGCTTGTAAGTAGCCAAGATGTGACCAGGAACACTTGGAGGTTTTGGCCTCTTTCCTTATCAGTTGTTTCATGCCTAGTGTCGTACATGTCAGGTACACTTGCAGCCTACCCAGTTGTTGGAGGTGTCTATTGAGTTATATGGCAATTAGGCCATTGGACCTACTGATTGACTGAATGAGCAGGAAGTAGAGGGAGACATTGACCTCTTCATTCCTGGATGACACACCCTTAGTTATTCAATGTGCCACATGGAAGGACTTTCTGTCCACAGTGGCAATGTGGTGATCAGAAGAGAGGTTGCTGTCAAGCTGTGTTCACAGATCTCCTATAAGGACATCTGTTCCCATTGGACTACCACCCATGTGGTCATTTGTGTACAACACATTGATTAAACAGGGGATGGGACACATTTCTTGACACTGAGACTAAGGCCAGTGTTCTAATAACAGTTGTAGGTGTCAGTTGTGACTTTATGCAGGATGTTACCATAATCTGGAGATGTAAAGATAGCCCCCAATTAGCAATTGTCTGCAAACATTGTTAACCACAGTTCATTCCTGTTGGGCTGGATATCAGAGCCACATGCAACACACAAGACTGGACACAGGACAAGAGCCTGTGGTACTCCACACATGACTGTTTTGCAGTCTGACGTGGAGTCCACTGCTTTCACACTGTGAGTTCCATCCATGAGCCAGTTTGCAGACCACTTAGTGACATAGGGATTAATGAATAGATGAGTGTGTTTGCTTATGATTCCTGAGTGTGGAATTGTATCACAGGACTACAAGGGCCACATATCTTGTTTTGGACTCCATATTGTTCTATATTAATATAACATGACAAACAGATTATAGGACTGAAGAATGTCCACAGCTATCACAAAAGTGGGCCCTGTACAGTGGACATTTAGTAGTTTGCTGGGTGGACCACACAAAAGTGTAGCAAAACCCACCCCCAATGAATCACGATGTTAATGACACCACCACAGACACACACATGACAGGAATGAGATTCAAATCCTACCTAACTAGTTTACGGCACTACAGTATTACACATTTATCAGATGCACCATGATGCTTCCATATTTGAGAGCTGTCCAAAGGTATCTTTAAAGGTGAGTGACATCAGCAACAGTGATAAAGGAGGGGACAGGGAAGTGTAGTAAGTGCCAATGGCCTCAAAATCATGTCTCTACAGACACTCTCACACAAACAAACACACCTTTACATTTGCCAGGACTGAGATTAGAACTCCTATGCAACTAGTTTACTGCACTATAGTATTAAGATGAGTGACATCAGCAACAGTGATAAAGGAGGGGAAAAGGAAGTGTAGTAAGTGCCAATGAACTCAAAAAAATCATGTCTCTACAGACATTCTCACACAAACAAACACACTTTTACATTTGCCAGGACTGAGATTAGAACTCCTATCTAACTAGTTTACTGCACTATAGTATTACACATTTATCAGATGCACCAAAAAGCTTACATATTTAAGGGCTCTCCAAAAGTATCTTTAAAGGTGAATGACATCAGCAGCAGTGATAAAGGAGAGGAAAGGGAAGTGTAGTAACTGCCAATGGTCTCAAAATCATATCTTTACTTCTACAGACACTCTCACACAAACAAACACACTTTTACATTTGCCAGGACATTTGCCAAGACCGAGATTAGGACTCATACCTAACTGCACTACAGCATTACACATTTATCAGATGCACCACAAAGCTTCCATATATGAGAGCTGTCCAAAGGTATCTCTAAAGGTGAGTGACATCAGCAGCAGTGCTAAAGGAGGGCAATGTGAAATGGAGTGAGTGGTAATGGCCTCAAAATCATTCACTTACAAACAAACACACAAACAGACACACCTTTATATTTGACAGGGCTTTGATTAGGATTGCTACATAAATAGTTATTGGTACTCTACTGTTACACAGTTATCACAAGCACAACAGAGCCTATAGGGCTGAGGGCTAACAAAAGAATTTGTACAGTGACTGACTGCAGCACATGTTCTGATATTGAGCAATGGGATGTGTACTGGGTGGGGATGGAGTAAAACAGTAATTCCTTTGTACACACACACACACACACACACACACACACACACACACACACACACACACACACACACACACACTTGCCAGGACCAAGATTCAAAACCCTACCTATGTATTTGCTTTAGTAATTTATGTATTTATCGCACACACTATTGTGCTTACAGACCTGAAGCTTGTCCAAAGGTGCATCTAAGGTGACATACATCAGCAGATACTGTAGAGTGGGACTATGGGATGTGTACTGGATGGGAAAGGTTTCATAATGGTACTGTCTCTCTCACTGTCTGTCTCTCTTCCCCATGTGTATGTGTGTGTATGTTTGAATTATTGTAGTATGTTGGCATTAGATATGTGTGCATATCACACAAAACAGATGGAGATTTACCACATATCTGCCACCTACACCTGGCTGTGAGTTTTCCTGTCCAATGTGTGTGTGTGTGTGTGTGTGTGTGTGTGTGTGTGTGTGTGTGTGTGTGTGTGTGTAGACCAAACAGTTTACATTTTGGTGTGTGTGCACGGACATCTGCAGATAACAGATATTTATGGTCCACTGTGGTTTTAGACATGGGCTTTATTTCTCTAAGTGTAGGAGCATGCCAGTATGACCTTCTATATTGCTTGTGGGAATCTATTCCAGGGAGAATTGTACTCCAGTCCAGGGTTTCGTGTGCTGCAGCTACACCTAGCAAGCTATTTTTGCAGGATATCTGTAGATAGGTTGCCAATATGGGAACACAATTGGTCCAAACATGGGGGGATACTGTGTGTAACTAAGTTTCCTATTACTGTCTGTGTTGCTTTTGTAACATGTTCTATTTTAGCATAGATTTTTGGACATATGTACTGTTTTACAGTGTAATATATTGTGGCATCAACTACTGACAGATATTGTTTGCTCACAGTTGTTTACCAGGGAAATACAAAAGCAATGAAGCAGAAACCAATATTGTGAGGCAAAGACTAGACATTGTAGCAAAATAATGCCATTGTGGAGGGGTGGCTACAGACAATTGAATGATGGGTCTGTGTAAATGGTCCAGCACCTTGGTGCTGTGCTGGCTGGAATCCCCTTCTTGTGCATTTCTCAACTTAACTGAATGGTCATATCCTGCTGTGGGTATACCATTTAGCTGTACAGATTTGACCAGGTTATCCAAAGGGAGGGCTCATATATCTGGTCAATTTCCCTTCACATTGTGGTTTACAAGCAGGTTTGTGGTTATGCATTCATGGGTTTGCAGTCAGGGGGAAGTATGAGCAGACATTTGAGTTTCAGACTTCACACAGTCCATGATATCCGTGCTTTTATGCCCCCCTCCCCCCTGTAGTTCTATCCTCTTCCCAACAGTATGGGAGCAACATCTCAGAAATATTCCTATAGTTTGACCTTTATCACAGCAGTATTTATGTCTTGGTCCACAATTCTTGCACTAGGACATGGAGAGGCATGCTACTGGCATTTGTCAGCATGGCCTTGCATTTGTATTCTGCTTAATGTGTTATGTTGTTAGTTAGGACCCTATGACATTCCATATGATGGCACTATGGGTAGAATATGATGACACTATGGGTGAGCCATGGGCATTTTCCCGAGGCCTGTAGGCCACATGAGAGTGATGCAAGCCGCTGCAATTTGTCACTCATACATTACCAGGCTGCAATCCAGTGGATTCTCCTGGGGTGACATGGGCAAGTGGGTGAGGTGTTCCTGGCAATCCTTCTAGTTCATAGTGATGCATCATAGGTTCATAGGTAGGTACTAGGCTATTGGCCCTGGGGCTTATACAAGCCCAGCCAAAAAGGTACCCTGGCTTTTGCCACCCAAGAAAATTATTTTCCTGTGCCACTGTCAATGTCTGCAGGGTGCTGCTTATGGCTAGGGACACACCTGCAAATGACACCATTTCAGCATGCTGCATCCTGTGTATATTCCATAAAAGAAGTGTGATGATTCTGTAATCATTCCCAACAGCAAGGATATGACTGATGAAATACCTGTGGCTGTTGGGGGGTGGGGGTGGACTGAGTGCATGTGTGATATGGAAGCTTATGGCATCTGACTCACAGGTATAACTGGGACCTTCTCCTTCTCCTGCCTTGTATGTGGACATCAGCAGTGTGTCATTAATTTATAACTGTGGCTTTTGTGGGCTGCTAGTGATTGGGCAGACAACCAGTATTCCATATTAGAAGGACAACTAACATGATGCTAACCTCTATATTTAATTCCAAAGGTGTGTGCAGTTCAGAGTTACTTTCTAGGTACTGCATAGAGTACTTCTACCTGTGTACTGTTTCTATGTATGGACCTCTGTTCATAGCCTGTCCAGCTTTCTGACAGTGACACATATTGACATCTGGACAGTGAGTGTGTACAACTAGTAACATAGTTGTAGCTGAGAAGCAGATTGGTTGGCACTGTAGTTGTTGGAACATGGCCCTGTCAACCCCAGTACTGTACCTAGGCCACTGGGACACAACATCCAGGCCTACATACTGTCCACTTCCAGACAATATTAAACACTCACAAAAAATTGGCACACTGACCCCTGCATATAGTGGACATACACCAATTATCATGTTGATTGGGACAGCTCAGGCAATCTGTGCTCCACTGATATTACTCTACAAACTTACATGTTACTGCCATTTATACATGGGGTTGGGGGGGGGCACACCTGGCAACTTTACACATTTGCACTGACTGCACTGGTATTTCAGTTGTATTCTGTTTGCTTCCATTTAGTATTGTATTGTGCCCTATCTTGCAGAATGGAGGCATATCAGTAAAATACACAAGTTAGATTGTAATGGCATACATTTCAGTTTCAGACTTTTTACTCTTCAGAACTATACTGCACCTGCCAGACCTGTTGTAGTATGTCTGTGTAAGTCTGTAGGGAGGCTGTTCACTATTGCCAGCATTTGTGGAGCCTTGCCCGAGCTTTCTTTCCCATCATCTACACCTGTTCTGCTGGGTGAGGCTGTTGGGTGTGTATGGGAATGCTCATTGACATCCATGTGTGTGACCTGTGGACACCCACAGTTAGTTGAGCAACCACATATACTGCAGTGGGAGTTGTCACCTTGAGTACTACTGCCTAGTATGGGGACAACAGTATTTGTTATGGATTTGATGCTGTCCCATATAGCTGTCAGCTATCTGCTGCTTTCCCATTTGGCCACCCAATTCCCTTGCATGCTTGCATCCATAGCATACACATAACTATCAGAACATACTACTCCAGTCAGTAAATGATAGTAAGGGTAACTTACCTTGTGCCTGGGGCAGTATTGAGGATGGTGCTGGAGGGCTGACTATGTGGGACGCACGCAGTACACTCCCTATACATGGTAAAGTACAGGTAGTGTCATGTTTGGTATCCCTTCTACTGTATGTGCGAGTCAGAGAGAAGTATCAGTCCCTGGGTCCCTACAGTGTCAGTGTATGGGCTGTGGGTTGCCTCTTTGCCAAGGCATAGGCATACTGGGCACATCTTTGTCTGCCTCTAGGGGCAGGCTCAGGAAGTTCCTCCTCCAACTCCCTCTGTGCCTGTGGTGACCTTGGCAATGCTGAAGGGCTGTGTGGCCCCTCCCCATGTTGTTCCTGCTGCAGCTGTTTTCGCAGGATCATATTATGTAGCATGGGACATACTATGAACATTTGTCCACATGTAGCTGGAGAGTACTGCAAGGTTCCACTGGATATGGCAAGGCAGTGGAACCCTGACTTGAGCATCCCAAACACATGCTCTATAATGATCCTGGTTTGTGCATGTGCCTCATTATGGCATTCTTGTTTGGGGTGTATGAATTTCTGATGGGTGTTATCAGCCATGGCTCCAGTGCATAGCCAGTATCCCCCACTAGATGGCCAGTTGGGATGTTCCCCCTGGCAAACCCCTGATACAGCTGTGAAGAATGCCGTATGTGGGAGTCGTGATAGCTTCCAGGGCTGCCAGCACACACTTGCATGATAATGCCCTGGCATCGCACACAACCTAGCAGTTGATGGAGGGGAAGCCCTTGCAGTTGATGTAGACCCTACCCTGCTCACCGGGTGGTGCTTTGATGTGTATGTGCATGCAGTCTATAGCACTGACTACCTCAGGGTATTCTGCTATACAGTGGAAGTGATGCATTATGCTGGTCAATGCCTCACGGGTGCTGGGGAAATATATATGCTCACTGGCATGTGGTAGCATGGCATCCAGGAACTGGTGGTGTACTGTGGATGCTGATGCCTGGGAGACCCCATGATATCCCCAGCTGGTCTTTGGAAGGTACCTGTGGCTAGTATTCCTATGGCTACACATACCTTATTATCAACTGAGATGAGTTCCCCACTGTTGGTTCTGGATCTGAGGCGAGGCTGGCACAGCTCGATGATTTGCTGTAGAATGTCCCTGTCCACCCTATAGCGCTCCACTATCTCCAGCTCATGTAGCCCCTGGTAGGTTACCCTGGGTCTGTGCACTCTTTTTTGTTTTTAATGTGTGCAAATGTATTGTGGAGCTTTCTCCCTGGGCCTCCACTGAAAATGGACCTGTGTCCAGTCAGAGTTTTCCCAGTAAACAAATGTAAAATAAAAATAACTACATAAATAAAAATAAAATCTCCTCCTCCTCATCACTGCAGGTCAGTTGTCAGCATTCTCATTCTCACCACTCCCAGCCTGTTGCACATACTCGTAAATTTATGCCACAGCAGCCCCTAACATGTATTGTTAGTTTTGTGAGTTTAAAATTTCCACACTTCTGTACACCAGTGGTGCATTGTTTGTGGGGAAAAAACAGTCTGTAAGGTGTTTGCATAGTTTACAGTGGAGTGCTGGGCTGCTGCCTGTGTAATTGGCTGATTCTGATACATTCCACCTGCCAGCTATGCTAGTTCTCCTTGATTGCCTTCCTACTACTTTTTCCCCTTCCCATTTCCTCCCTGTTTAAGCCCTTTCCTTTTTTTTTTTTTTTTAAACTGGGTGCGTGCCTCACACACACGTTCAGGCAATGTAAGCAGTACTAAGCAACTTCAGACACACCCTTCCTTAGCTATGCTTAGCTAAGGCAAACACTGGCCTCAGGGCTCCAATGAGTTTACAGCAAGCATGACACACCCCCTTCTGAAGTCATCAGGCTCTTATTCTTACACTGCTGTGTGCCTGCATCTAGACGATTAGGTGCAGGCTGACACTTAGAATAAATCTGTGATTTACCATTAATCCCCTCATTTACATACCCCCATACTCTAAGTCCATAGTTATTGCACTCAAACACACCCTTTCCCCCTTGACAACCACTGCTCCCTGGTTTTGTTTACATTCTGCATGCCATAGTCTATAAAGGCAAAATGCAGATTTCTTTAAAATTGTGTTTTTTGTAGTTATTTTTTTATTTTCCACACTCCCATGTTTGCGTGTGGCTGCCCTAAGCTTAAAAGGTCGAGATCGGCCAATAAATAAAAAAGTTTATTTGTTAAAAAAAGAAACATATTTTAATGCCAATGGCCTTATATTTGGCCATTGGCATGTGTGTTTAACATTAATACATGCTTTCCATAAGCTGTCATTCTTCCGTTTGGTCAGATGGACAAATATATTCAGTTACTAACTGAATACATTTCTGCTCTGACACTGTTCCTACACGTAGTCTGGGCAGCTTTGTGGATCACAAAATCACCTCATTTGCATGGTTTCTACCAACAGATGAGGTGATTTGCATACTGCACAGTGTCTGTACAGGAACAGTGTAGGGCTGCTCATGCATGTGAAAATGGCATGTACCTGGATCGTAAGATGGCCATTTTCCATGCAGGAGCTCTTACACTGTTCCTGCATGGAAAATCTCCATTCGAAAATCCGGCAGATAGTTTATACAAATATGGAGAAAGTTATAACAGTAAAAAAGAGTATAAATTGTAGAATGCTAACAGCTGCAATAGAAGAGTTAATAACAGGAGAGGTGGCTATTGGATATCTAGTATGAAATGGATAGGAAAGTGATGAGTATAATCTAATATGTTGGAGAGGGTAGGATATTTAGTAGCTAAGGTTTTCTGGAATTCATGTAACAGTGCAAGCACAGGGGTTAGGTGACATGGCCTTGTGTTTGTTGAGATGTGAAACTGATGGAGTAAGCATCTGACTGAATTAAAATATTTCCCTAATTTGTAAATTATTTTACAGATGATAAGAGAAAGACTTACAATTTCTTTTAATTGTTTCACCTTCTTCACAGGCAATGATTAACATTATCCGCAATTCTTAAGCGCTTTAGAAAAGGATGCTTATATTCTGGAATTGGAACAAAAGCTTTGAGAAAGTTGAATAAAGACTGTAGTGCAGGGAAGTCCCCAGGATAACTTATTTATAACATAGTCATGACAAATGAACAGATATAGAGCTGAAACATAATCAGCACGCTCTGTGCTATACTTATTATTCACAAGTGCATGAAATTATAGTTGTGCTCACAAATTTTACATTTTAAGCTGTTTATATGATGATAAAATATTTTACTATTCTTTAAAACTAGTGCTAGTTTAGGCTATCACAGATAAACTATTCATACTCATCTTGCTAAAAGTAAAATATTAGCTTGTGCCTATTTTCTACTTTTTCTTTAAATATCCTGTTTTGAGACATGACTTAGGAAAGTATTTAATGACTTATAATACTTTTGTAAGTTATTTTAGTGACAAAATCCAAACATGGAAAATGCCAGGAGGAGCTATGCTGTTTGGATTTAGTCCAAGCACTTTACACTTGAATTCAAGAAATATCATAGCTTTTACAAACTAAATAAGTAAAATAACAATTAAATGCACCCATTCATTTCTTAAAGCAGGATGTAAGCCTAATTGATCATACTTGTTTTTTTTTTAATTAGCAAATTTCATTTGATTTAAACAAGAATAACATTTGCTGTACACACAATTTAAAAAAGGTAACTTACACTAGCCATATTTTCAGAGACATCAAGCACTAAACAAATGACTCTTTCACCAGCTTGCAGCAGTGTCACCATGGGCGGTGGTGGAGAACTAGCCATTGGTGTGGTGTCTTTAAGGTCTTTTGAATTGCTGATCACATCCCATGTGCTTCGATAATTGCACATTCGATTCTGTAGGTTTGGAGCTTCAGAATTATGGGTTTTGTTGTCACAGAAATCCACTGCCTTGGAAAATAAAAATAAAAAAAAAATGTAGAACAATTATACAAAAGCTTTATGGGGCAGTTTGCCAGAATTTGGTTAAATTAAATTATTTTTGAGTGGTGCAATTCACAGAACATGACTAGTAGTCCAATATTTATTTATTTTTTTTTCAAGTCTGACCCCCTTCAAGAAACACCTCTAAGTCCATTTGAAGTTGTATTTTATTGTTTAATCTATTATAACATTACATTTACAAAATATTCTTTTGATTTTAGATAGTTCATATGACTTTAAATGTATCATGGAACATTGCAGTAGAATTTAATGTCATTCAAACAACTTTTTACTGTAGTTAATATGATCATTTTGAAATGTGCATCTGAAAAGTTTGTATTAGCTATTATGTATATAGAAGAGTTTATTCCACCAACAGGCATGTATAAATAAAAGAAAATATCCTTCCTACAGATGCTGCTGGTGGCAGAGGAAGCTGGAGGGAGTGCTGTCTAGTGCACTACACATTTCTACAACTGCCTTTTGTTTTGCTGTTCCCCATGGCCATCAGATCTTGTACTCTGCTGGCCTATTCATTGCTTCAAATCCAAAACCTCTTAAGGACAGATGAAAAGGAAGATGAGAGCCAGAGAACACAGCTGTCATCTTAAGGGGTTATAGGATATTTTTTTTAAGTGCACCTAGCCTTCCCTCTCTCCTTTGCCGTGGCAGTCCTCAGTGGGAGGATACTAAATGACTACAGTATAGGGATATCACTTACTCATGTAGGTGACATAACCCCTCAAGTCAGATGTACCTTCTTGTAATCAAAGGCCTCCTGCTTTTCTGCTGTCTCTGTTGCAGATTCTGTGGCAGTGCTTACATCACTAAGAAACGTGCTTCCTTCACTCGCATGCCTTAGAGGAGGAAGTAAGTTAGCAACGACTCTTCATTCTCTGGCAGGTCAGCCTCTCCAGCACTTGAGCCACTAGCTTGACCCAGGTTGGCAGAGTTGCATTGAACAGTCCCATCTATCCATTACATGGAGTCAGCCATATAGTACCTTGAGAATTAAGATATTTTAATTCTACTAGCATAGAGTATGTACATCACCTACAAAGCAGGAACTTTTAATAAATTATCCATTTCAGGGAATTCTCTTAATTAAATTCATTCATTTGCAGTTTAGTTACTCTACCCTCAAGTAATTTATTTTATTTTTTGTTTAATTATTTGTTACCCAAGACAGAAAACTGATACTGGTTCAGCCCAGGGTTGCAAAAGATCAAATCAGAACAAATCAGAAACATATTAGTTATTACAAATGCTGAGAACTTAGAATCAATCACACACTAGTATTTATTTCCTATTTGCAAATGTAAAGATGGAATGATTGGGACCTCCTCACCTTCAGCCTGGAGTTAGAAAATATCAAATTGGAAACAAAGTAGTAAGTACAGACATTATAAAGTTGAAACTATCAAACATAATTAGTTATTAACAAATTTTGAAGAAAAGTTGCATCATATCAAAGCAGAAGATATACAAAGATTGACAACCACAGTCTTGCAACTGATTACAATATTTACAGTTATAATATATACAGTGGTGGTCCAAAAGGGTAGGGAGAAATGCAAATAGTGTCAACCTCCAACTGAGGGAAAAATAAATCAACAAAAGTAAAGGAAAAAAACACAAAAGGAGGATATAGAGGCCCAAACTCAGATAATCCCCGGGATTCATGAAGCTTGCACCATGCGCCGGAGTAGTGTCGGCGATCTAATGCCAAATATGGCCATCGAGCGATTCAGGTAAGAGCTGTTTCCACATGCACTACCACCATACACCAGAACTGTGCAGCTCCCAGTGAATGTATACTAATTACCCCATGCTCAGCAGTGTAGCATGCAAATTAAGGTATATAGTCATTCATGAAGTTGTGCAGGTGTAGTGTAAGCATATAGAAATGTAAACCAAAAAAAAACAGTTTACATGTTGTCAAACATAAAATCAGAGCCATGAAAGCCGACCAAACTTACATATTATAATGTTAATATATGCCAATGGCTAAATATATAGCCAATGACATAAAACAACATACACAACATATAAAAAATAACATTTAATTTCATGTCCACACCAACGCAAAGTAAAACCGCAGTGCATCAGTGTACAAATGGGATCATAAGGAAAATATATTTAGATGCCATAAAACTGTAATGTAACACAATTCAAGATATCCCCATAATAGTCAATGCACCATGCTATACCACAACCATGGCGCAAGGGTTGCTAAGGGTCTGTGACAGTGTTCTGTGCGGTAACTAGGAATTAGCAGTCAATGCCATACAAATGAGTCAAGTAATAGTGAATCGCAAGCGTCCCACCGGCATAAGGATTTACCACATGGCGTAGCATTACAACACCGAGGAGTGGCCTGGAGGTAAACATGACATCAAGAAAGGGGCGCGCCACCATAACTGTAAGCACATTGGATCATTGCTAATCCATGTTACTAAGCAAAGCCGCAGGATAGGGGTGTGGAAGTAGCCATAGCTTTGAATAGCTGAGAGCACACAATGTAACTGAAAGTTAATGTGAACATGGATGAAAACACGCACAAAACCCAGTAAACAGATGTGCGTGGCGTGCACCACAGCTGAAACAGGAATGATATGAGAAGACAATAAGGAAATGCTGCAGCATGGTAATTGGAGTACAAATGAGTAATTAACACCTAGAAACTCACAGTGGGCCATAGGCAACAGCTAGCAAGGCTGCTAGCAGCTCCCTGCAGAACAGGAAAGGGGAGGTGCCATACAGCAAAGAAAAGAGAACTGTCACAGCAGAACAAAGCAAACTTGCTGTAGATCAGCTACATAACACATTTCCCATCACAATCCTGGGTTGTGGAAGCACAAAACAAGAAAGGTGGCAGTTGCATGCATGCCTGACAATAGAAGGTGAACCGGGTTGAAAATAGAAGTAAACTGCAATAGATGAATCACTGCAGACAAGCATAAGTCAACACCAAAGGCCCCACAACAGCAGTACCTGCTGTAAAATCAATACTTAAGATACCCTGCAGCTGGAATAGCACAAACACACCCACTTACACCAGCATCATCCATTGCACAATAGTATAAGGTGTGAAAGCCCCACACACGCACTTGTGTATTCTCAGACACTCTGCACCATTGGTTTATACAGACAGGGAACTTTTAATATGTATATGTCAGGGGCTGCCATAGCTTTGATTCACCAGCATGTGTTGGAGACTGACGGTGGTGTGGAGGATGATGCTGACAACCATCTCAGGCACCGGAGGAAGAGACGAGTGTTCAGACCCAGGGTAACCTACTAGGGGCTACATGATCTGGAGATAATAGAGCATTATAGGGTGGACAGGGACATCATACAGCAACTTGCTGAGCTGTGCCGGCCATACCTCAGAGCCAGAAGTAACAGAGAGGACCCCATCCCAGTGGACACGAAGGTATGTGGAAGCTTGAGAATACTAGCCACTGGTACCTTTCAAAGGCCAACTGGGGATATCATGGGGATCTCACAGGCATCAGCATCCAGGGTACTCCACCAGTACCTGGATGCCATGTTACCACATACCAATGAGCACATATATTTCCCCCAAACACAGGAGGAGTTCGCCAACAATATGTGTCTCTACCACCTTGTGGCGGACTACCCAGAGGTACTGGGTGCAATAGACTGCACGCACATACACCTCAGGTCACCACCCGCTGAGCAGGGTAGGCACTACATAAACCACAAGGTCATGTGCAATGCCCAGGGCATTATCATGAATGTGTGTGTTGGCAGTCCTGGAAGCTATCACAACTCCCACATCTAGCATGCCTCACAGCTGTATCAGGTATTTGCTAGGGGGGACATCCCATATGGCCACTTGGTGGGGGATGCTGGCTATGCACTGGAACCATGGATGATGACACCCATCAGAAATGCACACACAGCCACGCAAGAACGCCATAATGAGGTTGACACAGAAACCAGAATCATCATAGAGCATGTGTTTAGGATGCTGAAATCACCATTCCGTTGCTTGGACATATCTGGTGGAGCCTTGCAGTACTCTCCAGGAACGTGTGCCCACATCTTCATAGTATGTGCCATCCTACACAATATGATCCTGTGGAAACAGCTGCAGCAGAGACAGAATGGTGAAGGCCCTCAAAGCCCACCACAATTGCCAAGGGACCCACAGGCACAGGGGGACTCAGACCACGAACACCCTGTGCTAGCCCCAGTAGGCAGACGGAGGCATGCCCAGTATGCCCATGCCTTGGCAAAGAGGGAACGTATAGCACACACACTGACAGTGTAGGCACTCATGGACTGACACCCTTCTCCACCTGCACACACAGCAAACATGGATGGCACACGCACATGACCACCTGTAAATTGTCATGGATAGGTGGTCTACTGTGTGCATCCTACATAGGTAGCCCTCAACTATTGTACACACAACCACCATTGGCACAAGGTAAGTCAATACCTGAACAGTATATTAAGCTATCAGCATGTGTCCATACTTTATGTACAGGTTCACATATACATAGGTAGGTACATGCCCAACCACCGAGGCCACTCATATGCATAGGCAAAATGTGTCTGCTGTTGCCATCCCATCGATCAACTAACTGTCCCTCTGTGGAGCAGAGCCACTTGCAGGATCCCTGGGGTGTAGCTACTGTTCGCCACCCACTCTGCAAGGATTCCCCGGAGTGTCAGTGAGGGGTTTTGTATAATGTAATCAGGGATGTAGTTCCAAATAATGGAGAGTATCCCTGACAGGAATCTCCACAGATGTGTACATGTTACATAGTATACCTTAAACACAGCTTGCATATATAGGTAGTTCTCCACAGAATAATAAACATGGAACACACAACCACTGAAATGTGCGTTAATCACCCTTGCACTGCCAGTGCCTACTCTGAGAGGTAAGATATCACTGCCAGGATTAGAACACACAACCATGTACACATGCATCACAATGACATACTACTAAGCTACCTGAGATGTACCAATGGCAGTCAAGTATAGTGACAGGATAGAACACAGAAGGTAGGAATGTGTTGAAATAGGACAAACCGGCATCTACACAATGAATGGTGTATGTTTATATATATATATATATATATATATATATATATATATATATATATATATATATATATATATATATATATATATATATATATATATATATATATATATATATATATATATATATATATAGAGAGAGAGAGAGAGAGATATATAAATATATATATGTATACAGATCATCATATATAGAGAGAGAGAAAGGGAGAGAGAGAGAGAGAGAGAGAGATGTCGATATATTGGGATATGCATATATATGTAGATATATAGATAGGTTAACAACATCTACATAACCATGGAGGTACATATAAATGGGATACCTACCACATACCAACTGCTTTACATACTGACGCGCGTAATCCCGAGGCTTAAGGTCCGAAAGAACACAGTACCAAAACACCAGATGCTCGAGGTGTAATCTCACGATGTTACTGGACAGTTAGTCAGTGCTTCTGGTGATGTGGTTTGGGTAGGTTACTGTGTGTACGTGTGTTTCTTAGGGCTGTAGTGTGTGTAAGTGTGTGTTCTGTGTGTGGTGTGTGTTCTTGGGGGACTGTAATGTGTGGTTGTGGGTTAGCTTTGTGCATCTGTTTGCGCAACGTAGGATGTAGCATATTAAAGTAGGGGGTGGTATGGGGGGGTGTAGTGTAGGATGGTTTGTTTGGATGTGTTGGGTAGCAGTGTGTCTGTGTGTGCATGTGTGTGTGCCATGTTCGTGTTGCCTTCGCTAGTTACTGTTGATGTTGGTAATGTGGGGTATGGGAGTCTGTTCCTGGGACTGTGTGCATCGGAACACTGTGGTTTCAGGATTTCATAGGTCTCCTGTATACAGTGCTTGAAGTGTTCAAATATGTTTATAACATAGACCATAGCAATCACACATTCCGCCACTACCAACCTTTATGAACAAAGAATATGGAGTGTATATGCCTATACACCATTACAAATATGTGCTATGGACATAAGCCAATGATATTGTTACCACCTGTTCCACTTTGCGAGGGACACTCCCTCTATGGGCAGTTGTGTCTTGACCAAATATATTAAACATGGCAAATGTCCTGAGATTGTAGGACATAATTATGTCCCATATGTAAAGCACTGAGATCCAAGGCAGTCAAACAAGAAGATCACAAAGTAGTGTTAATAAATATAGTTTAATGTTCCAACTCTAAAATGCAGTAAAATGGGACCTTATGGGGGTGCTGACCACATACAATCTACTGGGAACCCTTTCACATCCACATACAAATGTGGGGCATAAAAGATCCTTAGTCATTAACACAGAAAACACCCGGAAATAAGAACTTCTACAGCCCAGGGCAGCTTAAGAAAGTTTTTCTAAGTAAGAGTTAATGAGCTAGTAAGCTGACTATATTTAATTACCTAATTAATTTATTTATTTGTTAACCGGGATAGTCGACTGGGATATATGTCCATTTTCAGTGGGCCTGGGGAAAAAAAAAAAAAAAAAAAGCAAACAAAACACACAAAAAAAAAAAAAAACAAAAAAAGTATAGGGTTTTGGAAAAGAACGACAAAAATACATTTTAGAACATGGAAGAAGTTGAAAGCTTACATCGTTAGTAAGTGAGGTGAGATGTTTTTAGTTAGAGGAAGATTATGACTAAAACTAAATGTGTAGAGTGAGGTTAGGGCCTAGGGTACAGTAGCACAGGACAGACCCCCACCCCCAGGTGTAGTTTGGCTTTTCTTTGTGATTCAGGTTTGTAAGTCTGGATGAGGACTTTGTTGGAAGAACGAAGTGGTCATGGATTGTTGTGGGTGACTAGTGGGTGGTTAAAAAGTGTGTTTGTTTTCGAGGGCGCATATTTTTTGTGATATATGATCAGTTGGTTGTAGCACAGACCATATGTCCATAGTGGGTCCTTTTTAGGGACTTTTTTAATAAATCTGAATGTAATAAAGTGTTGCTACATGATAGCTGTGTGTTCCATCATGAGGTATTGTTTGCAGTCATGTTAGTTGGGGTCTAAAGGTGTCCTACCTGTGTACCAAACCTATCTAAACCACACACGTCATTTAGTATTTCATATGTAGTTGCATACAATAGTTATTTCTGTATCTAAAGTACCTACATGGTACAGGAAACAGGATAAGCTACTAAACTGCTACAAGAATAAGCTTAATTGGGCAAGAAAGGAAAGTTCTATCCCTGTACTTGATGGGTTTGATGACTGCAAATACCTATGATGGAAATACAGAGCTATCATTTAGCAACACTTTATTACATTCAGATGTATTACCAAAGGGATTCAAGGAACACATCCTGCATGCTATACAGGAACCACATAAAAATTTAATGAAAAATAGGGAGGAACCCTCACGCACATAGCTTAATATGTATAAAAACAGTTCACCACACCTGCATTTGCTAAGCACACCCCACCAATATTACACCCCACCATGAAATAGCTGCTGTTATACAATTAACATCTGCTATAATAGGGTTTGTATTCACAATCCCATTTCAGAGGGTTGTGCGTACACCGGGATGTTGTTATTGAGTAACCTGATGAGCACACTGTGTTGTAACTAGAAAAGGATATTTTATCTGAAGACATCCATATATACCAGTGGTGTTCCTGGAGTTACTAATAAGGTATGTAGAATATTCAGTATGTCTGTGTATGTAGTACTATTCTGTAGTATTTAAAGTGCACGCAATCCATATAGTGGAAACAGTTATCTTGTGGTGATGTATTGTTGAGCATAGTAATGCTTGTAGTATTTGTGTGTACTGATGTAGGTCACAAGGAAAACACTGCATACACCACAAGGGATGCTATATAAGGGCTTTGAACAGAAATACCCCTCACCAGCCGACGCCAGTGGCAGGGCTGATCCAACAAGTATGTGCTATAACAGGAGATAGTATATGTTGATATATTATAACTGTAGCCATATGTATGGGTGTAATACAGAGAATCACATGTGGAAGGTTGGGCCACTGTGCAAGTATGTTTTGCATTGTGGGATATTGTGCCAATAACTGTGTAATGTACAATATTGTAGGCAGATATGTATTACAAGCTACATAGCATTACTGAATGGTAGGCAAACATTAGTTATGTCAATTGGCATTTACAATACACAAAACCTGAATACATATGTCTTTTAGCGACCCGACAGTTTATCAGCATGATAGCAAAGTAAAATGGAAGAGCTATTTAACTATCCATGCACATAAGACATGTAATATGTGCAAAGGTAGGTACTAGGCTGTCTTACCAAGGATATCTGTAAGCCTAGCTAGCATGTGTTGTCTTTCGCCATCCCCATAGGTTGGTTCCCTGTGCCTCTGTATGGCAGAGCCAATAGTTCCCTGTGCCTCTATCCAGCAGAGCCACTGCAGTGATCCCCGGGGTACATGTCTGTCTCCCATCCACACGTCAAGGTTTCCCTTGAAGAGTGCTCATGAGGGGCCCTGCCTGATGTACATTGGAATCATGTTCCAAAGCATAGGGAGTGTCCGGGTCAGGAATCTATCTGTCCAGCACATCCTACTCATCGTTATGGTTAGGTGTATATCCCTAGAGCATGTGGCTCTCAGGGGCTTCTGTTTAGGAGGAGCATATCCAACAATACAGGGTTGGACATGGGCCTTGTATGTCAAGCAGAGATCACCTGTAAGTATGTGGTTTGCAACTGAGTACAGCTGGAGTTTCATAGGTTGTGCTGCATAGGTCATCTGTTTGACGTCAGTAATCCTCTTGGTGTGGTACTGGTGTGGTCTTCCAAGCTGTTGCAGTTGTCTTGTAAGGTATATCCCAAATGGGGTGTTGTATGCTTTAATGGGGCTGATATGACATGTGTAGAGTCACAATGACCCCCCCCTGATCTGGATGCAAACCCATTAGAGATTAGGGGGGCCATGTAGAAGGATATTCTAACCACCTTGTCATTATGGGTATTGAAGGAGAGATTGCTATCTACTGGTGTTTCCGGATCCAGTATTACCTTTTCTGTATGTAGGGGACTAGCACCTATGTGGTAGTCCGTGGGTAATTAGTTATATCCAAAGGGGATGACTATGCACGTTTAGGCATTCAGCTTGACGCCATGATATTAACACCAGGTATCCGTCTCAGTGCAACCCTTCCAGAGGGTGTCTGTAACAGCTGGGGAAACAATTATGTCCCTTAGTTTGCAGTTGTCTGCAAACCTTTTCAGCCAAAGCCCTCCTGTGCTTGTCTGTACATCAGAGAAGTATATACCGAACATGAGGGGTCCTAGGACTGAGCCCTGGGGGACGGCAGTTTTAACTGGCATACAGTCAGGCCTAGGGTATTCAACTCCCACTGTGTGGGTTCGGTCCTTGAACCACTTTGCAAACCATCACATGACGTAGGGGTTAATGTTCAGGCGAATGGGTATGTTGATAATACCAGAAGGAGGAATGGTTTTGAAATCCTATGAGAGATCTAGGTAGGCTGTGTGGACCTCCTTACCCTCATCTAATGCCTTGGTAACTGTCTCTAAGAAGTCCACCAGGTTTAGGAGGCATGGTCTGGCCTTAACAATGCAAAACAGGGAGGGCTTAAAGGTTGGGGGTACCCAATGTCTCTGTGACAGTGATCCATAATGTGCACCATAGCCTTGCAGACCAGGCTAGTCAGGGCTATAAGGAAATAGGTCCCGTAGTTCATTGTGGCATCACCTTTGTGGAGTGAGATAACTGTTGCTGTGCACCATTCAGGGGGCACTATGCCCGATGTAAGGCTATTATTGAACATGGTGCATAGGCGAGGAGACAGTATGATCCAAAGTTTGTGTAAAATGCAGCCTGGGATGTTGTCCGGTCCCATGGATGCTGTGATATTGCCTTTAGAGTGTGCAGCTTTGAGAGGGGTCTGCCAGAATGTTGCCAATATCAATTGTTTCTGTAATGTTCATGCCTTTGTGCTGTAACTCAGAGCAGATCTGGTTGTTGACATCGAGATATGTGACATAGCTATAGAATGCTTTGTGGTTGTTGTTGGTATTAGTTGCATTATAGTTTTTGTAGCTAGCTTTGGAGGATCCTAAAAGGGATCTCACCTTCTTACTGAGGCTGGCCAGGGATCTCCTCCATGCATGGCATTGTACTCTCGTTTGCAACAGTGTCTTCCTCCTGTAGTACAATATGTTGATGGCAGGGGACCACCAGATTGGTTTAGTTAATTATGAGAATAGCGTCCTGGTTCTGTTTGGGATAGCACAAGCCATGCACTCCTGTAAGTGCTTATAGAGTGCATTTGTGTAGGATTCAGCAGTTGTAACAGTACTGTCCATCTGCATGGGTGTCAGGACGTCCACCACATCTGTCTTAAGAAGCATGTAGTTAGCCTTGTAGACATATTATACTGTGGTTCCCTTAATGGGGGGTTGGTGCGGGATGTGGATATCAACGGTGTTCAGCACATGGTCTGATCGGACCAACGAGGAGTTAGCTTCACGTGTGAAGCACCAGTCACTCATGTTGGTAATGACTAGGCCTAAGATATTGTTGCCCCTGGTGGGTGTGTGGATATGTTGAGTCAGGGCTTTGGTGTTTATGAATTCCAGAAACCATTGAGCTAATGTGTTGGGATATGAGTAGTTTTCCCAGTTAATGGTGGGGTAGATTCAGTGAGGCTTATGTGATGAGTGTGGTGTTGTGTGACTGTGTACCTTCTCCACATGACAGTCAGGGTCAGGCTTGGTTGGAGAGACCTTTGCCTTCAGTTTGGCTAGATGAGTGCATCTTTCACAGGTTGTAGTGTTGGGTGGTAGGTGGAGAGCCTTGTCTGTGTACATGAGGCAATGTGTACATTGCCTCAAGATGGCCAGATTCATCAGATAGACAGATAGGTGACAACCCTGGCAGTTGACTCGGATATGCCTGAATATAGAACTACATTCACCTAGATAAGTGAGGAAAGTGAGTACAAGAGCTACATTACTCTACGCAAGTGAGAAAAGTAAGTACAAAACCTGTTCACCCTTACCTGTAGGTGACATGGAAGATTGAGTGCTATAGTAATTATTAGCTTATGTAGAGTTTACAAGTCCCGAACAAGTGCTTATCATGAATAAACAATCCAGATAGGGTTTTGGATAATATAAACACATGGAACCCTCCCCCAAGCAGGTACACAAGCATATATCCATGTACACCACAGGGCCCCTGTACCCACAACTATGCAGATACAAGCTGCACTCAGTTTGCATGGGACCTGCCCACATCAGAGGTTGTATCATACACATATGGCAAAACAAGATGCTCTCCACGTACACATCATGTAAAACATAACTCCATGTCAGGTTGTGTACACACTGAATGGTGCACACCAACAGGTATCACAACCCACAAAGGGGGAGACACAAATGATAATGGGAAGTACTGCCCTACTACCCTGTTGAGTCTGGTCTGGAAGGCCATGAACCTTGATCACTTAAGTGATGTCAGCAGTACAGATGTAGATGACAGTATGGTTGATGTCACATTGCATATCATAACCTTGCCAGGTCATAGAACACCATCACCCATACTGTGTACCACCTATACTCAGTATACTAGATGTACATTCCTATGTCACAGGAGTGTTTTGCAACAGGACTGCCGGCAGAACCAACACTGCAGAAGGTGCCTGAATAATATGTGATCATCACACCAGTGGCAGCTACAGTATGTCAGGGTTAATGAATTCTTTTCCCCCTTATTGTAGTCCATACTTCACAGACAAACAGTAGGCATCTGCCTATTGAAACATGTGCATGACTATAACCTAGGAGCAATAGCTAACTCTCATTGTCACCCCTATGTTAATAACCCTGTACCCATGAACTACCACCTAGGCAGCGGTCATCATAATGGACTCTTGTGTGTGAGGGATGCAGCTGGGCAGATGTCTTTCCTGTGATAGCTACATCACCACACCTGTCAGGGAGTCATATGTGGCACCCTAATAATGACAGGGTGCCATTCATGAATATAGAGATCATTGTCCAGCCATACAGAGCACTCAAGTGACCCATATCAGATCACATATTTCCTTTAAGGGGTATTGGCCATGTGCAGATGGCCTACACCAGCCTTCCCATTCCCCATCTCCACTATGTAGCATGATGCATACCCTGAATAAATCTATGTCCAACTCAGTGATGTCAGACATGCTGCACATACTCATCCTGGTCTCGAACACATACGTCATGGACATCCACCTACCACATGCTGGACTGATCCTTGTCCCATACACTTGACATAGTCCTGCCATACTATGCATTCCTGTTCATCAAAACTGCACATCACTTCCCTGTCAGACATGGTGTGATGACCGCATGGTAATGCATGGTATATGTATCATTAACCCTGTGGATCAGTAATGTGGCACTGCTCCACCTGGCCCCACAGACCCGCCTGTCGGCTACTGCCAGGTAACTTTTCATCTTAGATGCATAAATAGCCCATGGCATATAGCCCACTAGTTGACTTTGGATGCACATGCTATAGTTGATATCCATCCTTGCAAATACCATCTGGCTAGCCAGTGTCCCATGTGTATCACATGTGCAACACATGGCAGGATATTGAATCGCTGTACAGTGCCGTGTAGATGTATATGGCAGAACACATACATGTAAAACCTTATGTGAGCATGTCTGCAGGGTCACAGGTCATGTCTGTTAAGGCAGTGGAAGTCCTTATATGTGACATATACACTGCATCAAGGTCGACTGCATTAATGTGGACACATCCAGCCATGTGCTGATAGGTAGGAACACCAGTACAGGCAAACAGACATGCCCACATCAAGACAGCAACCACATGGAGTATGAGCAATGTAATCAGGTGACACACACACACATATATGGTGATAATATCCACTCAAGACTGAGTGTCACATGTGTGACACAAACATGTCAGTGTCATGTAGGTTTGCAAATACAACTATTTAAACTGAATGAATGTGATACACATTCGTGATGTAGCTCTATATGTCTCTGATGTACTTTGACCTGTCTCCATCTTTATGTCTTCCAGGTATGCTGCATGCAAGGCTTCCCCCTTTTACACGCTTGGAGGATGAGGCCCTCTTTCCATACCTACTCGACAATCACAACATCCTGTTCAGCCATGTGTCACAGGATGCACAGCAGTGGGATGCCCTTTGGATGGAACTTTGCAGGAGAGTTAATGATGTGGGTGGCCACAACTGCACATACCAGTAGGTGTGTAGACACTGTAAAGACCTCATTAGATGAGTGAAACAGCATGCAAATGCAATCACCAGGGAACAAGGTGCAACAGGTGCTGGACCACCAACCCAGCCCCCAGTCACACGTACCGAGGAGCTACTGGCCAACCTGGGGACACCTGCAGAACCACATCCACAAGCCTTAGCCTATATTGTGGAGGTGGGTGTCTCTCAACCACTGAGCCTGGAGTTGCCTGGTAAGTCAGTATTGTACCTTAAACAACTATATTCCATATAGCTGCATGTGTCACTGTACAATATGTAATGTAACATCATATGCAAGGCATGTATACACGCATGCCGCATACTATAGTATGCTACTCTGTGTATGCACACATGTGCATACACCATCATATAGTCTAATGTACTGGTGTATGTGTTATGCACATTGCTCCCTGTAGCCTTTATACAGGGGTGGATTATGCTCATACTGCTGTGTTACTCCTATTTAGGTACCTCTGGTGTTCCGCTGTGACAGCAGCCCATTGCAGGTGAGAGTGTTATTATTTATCAGGAACCGTAATGCACAAATCTATCTGCCATGTGGCCATTCAAAACATGTACACATAATGTATGGTCCTGTCACAATATACAGGTCGGACCTGCAATGCATCACAATGACTATCCATGTGCAACCCTTGCAAACTATGTGAATCATCTCTCCGACATGAATCCTCACAAACTTTATTACCAGATGTGTTGACAGCTGTGCATACAATGGTGAAGGTGCTGTTCATTTTAGGAATGTACAACAGATCTGATCTACATATGTGGTGAATACAAACAGTACTATACAGTGGGCTGGAGTATGGCCAGCACACAGGTTTCACCAGTGTGGATCATAGCCCTGCTATGAATGTCACACAATGTGATGTGCTATCGTGACATGTCCATGACATCTATTGACCTGGCTGCTACACTGCCTACCTAACCTGAAAACATATCCCACATAACACCCTTCATCTGCATAACCCTGTTGTCAGTGGAGCATATATATCATATGGGACAACACAGACATGTGAAATAGATGCCCATCACAATAATTTGGACAACACATGTACATACATGGCCATGGAGGATGGCCAGAGACATGGAGCAACACACACAGTAGACATGTTGTGCTTGTGTGTACACCCTGTCGTACACTGGCTACACATGGCTTGGCCATGGCCTTTGTATAATGGCCATAATGTAGATGTGGAACACTGGACATCCTACAGGCCTGTGCACATTTTGTGTAGGCGTAACATCAATCCACCACATAAGATGTGTTGAACATCTTGAGGGTGTTGCAACATGACAGCAGTCATCTGTACATTATCCACATCAGGCCACAGATACAGCACATTCCCATTGCTGGTGATATACATAAATGCCATACTAGCTCCTTGTGTGTGTGGTACACAGATTTCATGTGGGACATGGTGTACCGATGTGTTCACCATGTCTGCCCATAGTTACCAGGCTACCGCAATATGGTTGCAGATGTGCAGGGGTGTCATCCGTATACCTATCAGTGACCTTTGTCACAACTTCCACATTGTGGTTTAGTGTGTCTACACCTCAGTGACGTGGGTCACATTCCACAGTATATATGTATTGTATCTGAACACAGTCATGGCTATGAACCCTGTCTGTAACTCACACTGTATAGCACTAGAGACGCCTCATGATTCCCTGCAATGGCCATGCACATCAGATAAATTTGCAGTATATCTGTAGGGTGGACAGACAACACTGAATTGGTACACCATTGCCCCACTGTATATTTGACAGGACACCATACTGGCTGACAGGTTCAGTGCAAACTTCTTCCCCCCCTCCCCCCCAAAAGGAGAGATATCTATACCAGAGGATTGTAGCCCCCCAAACATCTCCAACGCCCAGGTGAGAACTGCTCTCTCCAAAGCAAAAAACACAGCATCCATGGGACCGGATGGTGTCCCCGGCTGTGTGCTCCATGAACTCAATGAGGAATTAAACCCGCAGTTAGGACAGCTGTTTAATCTTAGCCTCACCTCAGGATACATACCCAAGGAGTGGCGCGGCGACTGTGGTCCCACTTCACAAGGGCGGTGCCTCCACCGACCCTGGAAATTACCGTCCCATTAGCTTGACAAGCCTTATCTGCAAAGCCATGGAGAGGATCATAATGGAACTCATAAATAAAGACATAGGGAACTTGCAGACTTTGGATCCAACCCAGTTTGGCTTTGTCAAAGGCAGATCATGCCTTTTAAACTTGGTTGACTTTTTCGAGACAGTCACCAAGGCCATTGATGAGGGAAAGGCAGTCCATACAGCCTACCTTGACCTGGCAAAGGCCTTCACACAATACCCCACTCAGGTATCATCGGAAAACTCATCAGCTTGAATGTAAACCCATACATCACAAGATGGGTTGCAAACTGGCTAAGTGACAGAACCCACAGGGTCAGAGTTGCTGGAGCCATGTCAGACTCAAAGCCTGTCACAAGTGGTGTCCCACAGGGCTCGGTCCTGGGTCCACTCTTGTTCGGCATCTACTTTTCTGAAGTACAAGCAAACACAGGAGGGTTATGGCTGACAGAGTTTGTTGATGACTGCAAACTGGGCGCCATAGTAGAAAACACATCTGACACAGATATCCTTCAGAAGGGCCTCACAGAAATGGATCACTGGTGCCAGAGCCATGGCCTAAAGTTAAATGCCAAGAAATGCATAGTCATACCCTTCGGGAAAAACAAGGTTACCCCTAGCTACCATATAGGTGGCAATCCACTGAGCACAGAAGTCATCAGGGATCTGGGGACCCAGGTTGACAGTAGCCTTTCGTTTGACACTCATGTTGCTAAAGTAGTTAGGAAAACCTTCTACATTGCCCACCTGATCATGAAGGGATTCACATCTAGATCAAGGGAGGTCATCGTCCCCCTGTACTCATCACTCATTAGACCTATGATTGAGTACAATGCCCCATTCGAATGTATCTGACCCGACACCTGCAGCAGCTGGAAAGGCCCCAAAAGTTCCTCACCAAAAGGATAAAGGGTCTCAAAAATATGTCTTATGCTGCCCGACTGAAAGAACTCCAGCTCTATTCAGTCTCATACCGCTTGCTCAGAGGTGACCTGTGCCTGACATATAAGGCCATGTCAAACCCTGATTTGATGAATATGCTTCACCTCAAAAAATCTAGATCCCTCAGAACCACAAGGGCGGGAGACTTAAACCTTGACACGGTTATTAATAGAACGTGCTGGAGGGAAAGATTCATCACCCAGAGACTCCCTATGCTGTGGAACAAAATCCCAGTACATGTGAGGCAGAGCACCTCGCTGGCCTTGTTCAAGAGGAATCTTGACCAATGGATGGGGGATCGCAGATATACCCCAGGGATTACTTCAGTGTCACTGCTTGACAGAGGCACAGCAAAATAATAGGCATAGTTTTATTCAAACTAAAGGGGTGGCGAAAGCCAAATAACTATGGGCTAGGCTTATAAATGCCCTTGGGCAGATAGCCTAGTATGAACCTATGAACTTATGAACCATTGTGTTAAACATGTATGCATGTCATTGCACACGTCAGCAGATCACATGTCATACTACACGTGATTATCAAGGTCATATGCCACACATAAGACAGGTGTACTGTTAACCTGTGCTGGTCCACGTGGTTTAACACAGGGATGTATGCTAACCACTACTATGATTGTGTAATTTGCATGCCATCTGCTATGACACATGCATGCTGTTGTGTGCAACCTAGGGATGTATGATAACTACCACTATTATTGTCTGCACTGCATGCCATCTGCCATATCACATGCATGTTGCATGCCTTCTGTCATATCACATGCGTGCGTGTGTCTACTGTATAGATTGTAATGTACAGTTCTTGTCTGCCCTCACAGGTGATGTAGGTGCATTGCCCTCCTGCGGTACATCAGATGTTATTGTCCCCACAGACTCTAGCAGTGATGATGAACGTATGATTGGGACACAGGCAGAGTTGTCAGGGGCTGAAACTGTGCCATTAGTTGCCATTCCATCTATATCCACCTCATCCTCACACACAGATCCCATACCTGCACATACCCCATCACCAGTGGCCATAGAGGAAGGACAGTTGGTGTGTGGTAACTTGGAACAGGGAAGTGTGGGGGCTATGGAAGGCGTGCCTGCACACCATGGTGTCAGCCAAACTATTGGTGGTGCCCCACACAGGCACATGGCCAGTGCTGCTCATAGGAGGATCTCTGGCTAACATGCTCCTGCACAACAGATCAAATCAGTTGGTGTCACCAGACGCATGTTTCAGGCTGTAATGGAGGCACAGGCATGTGCTGAATGGAGGATCAGAAACGATCAGAGGCTACAGAGGGCTGCTGTCCATTCTTTAAACAACAGCATCCAGGCAATGGTAAATACTCAACAGCAGATTGCTGATGCTTTGGATAGATGGTTGGGTAACATGGTTGGAGTCCTTGACAATGGCATTACAATCCTCTAGCGTGAGCTGTCTGTGTTGGAACATCTGGTAGGAGTGAGGCATTGGGCACATGGATGTAGGCCTGCTACATCACCTGTGTCAGGCCTATGTCTATGAGCTACCTCACATGCCCACTCCCATAGTAGCCTAGGCCTCTGGCAAACATTAACACCCTGTGCATATGATGATGCCTGTGCCACATCCCTGGCATCCACACCATTGGTGCAGGGCATGCTCATATGGTCTGATGTACAGGGTGAACAGACTAGGATGATATGTGTAGTTTACAAATGTTGAGGACTATTGACAGTCAGCAGTTATACCCTGTAGTACAGGTGTACAATACTGTTAACAGTACGTGTCTTGTGTAACAACAGTACAGCCTAGGCCTCCAGCAAACATTAACACCCTGTGCATAAGATGATGCCTGTGCCGCATCCCTGACATCCACACCATCGGTGCAGGGACATGCTCATATGGTTTGATGCACAGGGTGAACAGACTAGGATAATATGTGTAGTTTACAAATGTTGTAGACTGTTGACAGTCAGCAGATATACCATGTAGTACAGGTGTACAATACTGTTAACAGTATGTGTCTTGTGTAACAACAGTAAATACATATTGGTCATGATGTTCTGCTATCCTTCTTCAGGCCTAATTGCATGTGCCGGTGGATGTCAGTGTTTGCAGTTAAGTGTCCCATATGTCAATGTGGACTACTCAAAAGGTATGTATGAATATACCAGCATGCACTGTGTAGCTGCCACATACCAGTAAGAATGTCCCACATTACAAACACGTCTACCATCCCAAGAGCATGATAGATGTATATTAAGCTACTGTGGCCAGAGATGTGACATCCATAAAGGGTGACATCACAGGTACAGTTACATGGAGTGGTGAGGTAAGCGAGTGATCTAGCTGATTACAAGGGTAGAGGCCAGTGGGAAGTGTGATGCCTCAATTGGAATCAGTAATACACGTTCCCATGACAGGATGCCAACACACAACTGCACCCACAAACTCAGGTATTGACACACATGTATTCAGTGACACTGTAACACACACACACACACACACACACACACACACACACACACACACACACACACACACACACACACACACACACACACAGCTTCACCGACACAGTAATACATACTCGCACACAGTTGCTACTGGTGGGATGAGGACCCCTGCCTATGTGCAAATCATCATTACAGTACTGTGCACCTACATGATGTGCCACAGAGAATACACATGTACAGGTAGTCAGTACGGCCTAAGATCGGGGACATCAACATGGATAGTTGAATGCATCGCCTGGATGGTGGGATGGGTCTTATCAGTTCAGTATGGTAACGTACATCCTCACCCCAGGGACCAGTCAGCCCTACATACACACACTGTG
This sequence comes from Protopterus annectens, assembly GCF_019279795.1. Lineage (NCBI taxonomy): Eukaryota > Metazoa > Chordata > Ceratodontiformes > Protopteridae > Protopterus > Protopterus annectens. The sequence goes on along the minus strand of NC_056744.1, from coordinate 1,377,299,328 downwards.
GCATTCAGTAATTAATACACCTATGTCATACACATACAGATACCTCACATGTGTGAGATACACACCTCTGCCTATGTCCTGCTTTCTACATTACAGTCTGTACAGATGTGTACACTAGTGTATAGGAGAGTGAGTAACAATTGAGATGTATTCTCCACAATACATGACATATATGGACACACATGCAACCACACATGCCAGTACTGTGAATCTCAGACCTGCCTAGCTCATGTTATGTATGTCAGATGTACAGTAGTATTGCACACGTTACAAACTGTACTGATGCTTCCTGTGCCAACAGTGCTGATATATATGCACTAGGGACGTCATATCTATTAACAGGTGTCAAGTGATTTACCTTCGCTGTCACCCTGACCACTGTCTAAGTTGTGTGTTATGTCCTTCAATTAACAAAACCATGGCTTACCGGTTGCACAGGGTATTGTAGGACTGCTTGTGACACACCTGTGAGCTGTCCACAGCAAACATCCATCTGCAAAGATGCCCCACCACTTAGTTATTTCAACACATCTGTCCATACCTGTGGTACATCTTTCCGTACATTCAGCATATCACCATATACAGTTGGCAATGCTGAGGCTGCATTGCATCTGCATGATGTACTAGGATACATGCCACCTGCATACATCAGCAACTGCACACACATGTTATCTGAAAGCACAACACTACATGTACAGGTGTGTAGGTCCTACAATCCTGACATTTGGTCATGTTTGTAGGCATTGCAATTGGTGGATCTGTGTAATGACATACATGACACATGGACTGTTGTATGATATGATGGGTGAGCAGTACAGAGGGGATGTTACCTCTGTCAACATTGATATCACACCTTATGTACTGTTAGCATAAAGCAGCCATGGACCTACATTCCACGTGCATGTGTGTAATGGCTGTAGCCACCTGTTTGCACAAAGGACTACAACAGCTATGCTATTTACAGGTATGTTGTGTGTGTGGCATGTACATACCCAGGGCAGGTACATATATGTCATATCAATACATGAGGGTGTGTACTGGTGTACAGCAACCAACATCTGCTAATGGTGGACAGTACTGAGGGCCCTTGGTATGTGTACAGCTGACCTGGTCACAGACAGTGGTATCATTGCATTGCATAACACAATACATACTTCTTTGTCCATACATGTGTACTGTCTACAGTTGATGTAGAGCTTAGTACAGTACACAGGTCAAGGGCCACATGGTGGTGTACTCGTCTGTCATACAACATGTATGGTTGCATGTTGGTGGTCCGAGGGCATGGTGGTGTCTGCAGTCTACATCCTAAAATGCAGCATGTGACACTGTCCTGCACATGGTTCATCTGTGATGCCTTTCATGGGGGGACCGGTCAGTACATGTGAGTGGCCTTTATGTATGTGGGTACACCACCTGGAGCGGTCCGTAACTGTGTTATGGCCCACATGTCTGGATCTGACGTATATGGTGGTAGTGCTAGGTTCTGAGGTATATGGTGGTAGTGCTATTGTGCACTACAGAGACATTAGCCAGGTGTTCCTCACTGCGCAGATGTCAGTACTCCCCATTGTTGGATCAACAGTGGCCAGCTGTGAATATGGACGCTACACATCTAGCACTGGTTAGCATAAGAAAACAATGCAGTTGTCCTGTAGGTGGATGGGAGTTAACCTGTGTTTAGGACATTTGCCTTTGAATGGCACTGTGTGGGCAGATGCGATTTTGGTAATATCCACACACCCTTGTATCATGGATGCATGTGATATGTGACAAAGGCCTGCCTACTGTCAGCCATGTCATCCCAGAATGACAGCTGATTTGTAAAAGACTGGTGTCAAATATATGTAGAGCAGTGTTCCCACTAACAATGATAACTACTAATACCAGAGCCCATTACAATGTGTTCTTTATGTCTACCTGTAATAGCATGGCCACTGTGGCCCTCCGTGTTTAGCATCAGAGTGCATCCCAGTCAGCCCTGGGCTACTAGGAGTATCAACATGCCCAGTATATCCTTGTGTAGATGGACACATAGTAGTGCATTCCGACCAGCCCTGTGCTACAAATTGTGTGAGCATGCCCCTGTGCTATTAAGTGTATGAGCATGCCCAGTATATCCTTGTGTAGATGGACACATAGTGCATTCCGAACAGCCCTGTGCTACTAAGTGTGTGAGCATGCCCAGTGACACCTTGTGTTGGTTATGAGCCTCTGTGTATGGGCATGGCCATTGTAACCCTGTATAGTGGTAGTAGTCATCCATTCCACAGATGGGCATACTCCAAGTCAGGATGGATTCATACTTTAAACACACAGGTTCACAAGTATGTACATCTTAACTGCCAGCATCCCTGTTGATGTCCGCATTCCCAGACGGTCATAATGACAGCCTTGACATGTGTAGTCTGTGTGGCGTGATTCGTGTATATATATATATATATATATATATATATATATATATATATATATATATATAGTATTGTAATAGTAATCTGTAAATAGGCAGGTGTTCCATACCCGACACTGACGTGCATGTGTATGTCTGTCCCTGTTTGCCGGTGAACTCTAAATTGCTTTTAGACTGCCCACACTCCATAAATTTCTTATACCCACTGTTAGCAAGGTCAATGATGTCACCCATCTACAAATACACCTCTGGGAGGGCTGCATCCCAGTAATCTCGGTAGTGCATTCTGTAACTGCGTAATGCTGTAGTGTAATAAAGTAGTTAGGTCGGTGTTCTAGTCCCGCACTTGCTGTGTGTGTGTGTGTGTGTGTGTGTGTGTGTGTGTGTGTGTGTGTGTGTGTGTGTGTGTGTGTCTCCCCATTTGCTTGAGGACTAAGTAATATCTTTATACTGCTCACACTCCATACATTTCTTATACCCACCGTTAGCAAGGCCAATGATGTCACCCATCTACCAAAACACCTCTGGGAGTGCTATGTCCCAGTAATCTTGGTAGCGCGTACTGTAACTGTGTAATGCTGTAGTGTAATAAAGTAGTTAGGTCGGTGTTCTAGTCCCACACTTACCATGTGTGTGTCTCCCCGTTTGCTTGAGGACTAAATAATACCTTTATACTGCTCACACTCCATACATTTCTTATACCCAACGTTAGCAAGGCCGATGATGTCACCCATCTACGAATACACCTCTGGGAGTGCTGTATCCCAGTAATCTCTGTAGCGCATTCTATAACTGTGTAATGCTGCAGTGTAATAAAGTAGTTAGGTTGATGTTCTAGTCCCACACTTGCTGTGTGTTTGTGTCTCCCCATTTGCCTGAGGACTGAGTAATACCTTTATACTGCTTACACTCCATACATTTCTTATACCCACCGTTAGCAAGAGCGATGATGTTACCCATCTACAAATACACCTCTGGGAGTGCTGTGTCCCAGTAATCTCGGTAGCGCATTCTGTAACTGCATAATGCTGTAGTGAAGTAGTTAGGTCAGTGTTCTAATCCCAGATATGCCAAGTGTGTGCATGTCTGCCTGCATGAGACAAGTACAATACTTTGTAATGTTCACTGTAGTGTGTGCTCTAAATGCATGTTGCTGCAGTGTGATACAGTAGGGGTTTGTATACAGGACATGGCAAGTGTGTGTTTGTCTGTCAGAGCCTGTATAGAGGTGGCCGTGATTACCTTACCATAGGACATGTTTGGGAGTGGGTTTTGTAGTTTTCCTATATAATATCTGTCTTATGACACATTGGCCACCTCACGAGGAGTACAACTGTCACTCAGCCACAGCACTGTGTTGGCAAGCCATACCCATAGATCTGGTAAAAGGGCTGGTGAACTAAGTATGCAGCCCTACTAGTACCCGGTATATGTCCTGCACCCATGTGCCATGCACATACAACCTTGCCTAGGATATCCCACTATGTTGCTAGTAGCATGCACATTGAGAATGGATAGTAGGCATGGTGTGACCACAGTGGCCTGCAGAGGACATGGCACCCTGTACAGCAGTACAATAGGCACATATATGTGGACAATGTGCCTTCACTATATTCCACACTGAATGGTTGCAACATATGTGGTGCCATCATATGTGATCCACTAAGGCCAGGCAATGCTGTACATGTGCCCTGTATGGACCCATGCTGCTGACACTATGGAATACCTGTCCATTCTATACATGCAGGTGCAGGGCCGACCTGCTCACTGTAAGCAGGTTTCACCACACCAGGCCAGTATTGGCATATCGGGGTATAACAGGCTGTGTACACTACATGTATCTGCCAAACCAGGTACACCTGTACATGCCACTGTACAGTATTATGGGACATGCACATCCCAGGCAATGTCCATGTGAAGGACTATCAAACACAGACATGGCATGTATTGCAAAGCTATGGCCCTACACATTGGTAACCAGGATGTCAGGCCAGATATTGCAGTACCCATCTGTGTGGGACATTGCAGACACTACACCCCTGCACTGCACACCATTGTTGGGTGATGCATTGGGAAGGAATACCCCTCACCCAGCCTTGTACAGCCATCTTGCACAGCCAAACACTACACACCCATGGAGCAATGCATACCTGCATGACATTACTGGCACCCTGTGTCTGCATGTGGGTTGTGATGCTCCCAACCACAGTCACTCCCAGTATAAACCTTGTTGGCATACCAACAGTTGTCAAGCACTTTCACATGGTCTAGCCCATTGAACCTCCAGATATCCCCTATGGTGCATGTGGTCCTGTGCATTACTGCAGTGTGGCAAACTAAGTAGTTACATTGTGTATTTGCCACCCTGGCAAAGGTGTCAATGTGTGTTCATTAGAGTGTGGTTGTGGTGACAATGGCATTCATTCACGTGGACTGACATGTGTGCCACACCTAATGTATGTCTACTATATCTGTTGCAGATGGCACTCACTCACCTACACACATTTTCTTACAGCACTGCAACATGCCACCTCTGTGGCACATGTGTAATGTCATGCACATGTAATAGTAATGAGTAGTCAGGGGTTTGCCCCTGTACTATTCAGCGTGTGGCAGATTATGTCTCCAAGCCCTTCCCTGGTGTAAATTGCCTGACCCGCACACACACTCTCTGGTGGATGTGAAGGTGTACACCTGGACAGCAGCAGCATGTGTATTGTAACAGATGGAAATGGTCAGGTGATGGCCTCTGCACCTATTGCAGTCCTCCTCTAGCTGATTGCATGTGGTACAGTTGTGATGGTGTTCCCATAGCCATCTGCATGATAAACACAGTACACTATCTAGGGAAATATGTTATTATCTGGCCATGTCAGTCATTGTGAGTGGTACCTGGATGTGGTGTTCTGACACGGCATTGCAGATGATAGCTGGATGTACCTCAATCATTTTCAACAGTGGGAAATAGCCTAATGACAGGAGAGTGATGTACCACACAACTACAGCATGTAAGTGTAACTATGCTGCATTGAGACTACTGCCTGTTTAACATGTGTGTGGTAATGGCTATTCTGCATGTTAAAATACAGACATGACAGTACTCTGTTCATGAGGGAACCCCATCTATAGGGCCATCTGTGAACACGTCAATGTGTACAACCATTTGTTTCCTGTGTTACACACTGAACACATTTCTGTGCACAGCAGAAGCATGGTGTGGGGATTGCAGACAGTACATGATGATAGGGATGTGTTACTGCCATCACATCCCTGACTGGACATGTGTCACATGAGACAGTGGTATGACTGACACTGTGTGGGATTCCCAGTGACAAGTCAATGATGGACAACTGTTCATAGCTGGGGTCACACTTCTACTACACATTGTACAGTTGCCATGCATTATATATGCATCTGTTGTGCTCCCCCTGCAAATGTATACAATCTGTTGTGTTGGGTTGCTGGTGATATGTATGCATACTGTTGTAGGTAATCCTGTATGCTGTTGTCTATCACTAAGCCATATGTGGGTTTAAAATAAAACAACATAGGCCAAATGGGTTGGTAGGTCCCGGCAGATCCTCCTGTCCCACTTCAGCTGACCAGGGCACCGGGCACTAGCACATTTGGGGCCCAGCCATTAACATCAACCTCTCCTGGCTCTGCACCACCTTCTGGTGGGAGCGGGACCAGACAGGTACATATCTGCTGTCATGAGGTATGGGACATGTTGCGTAGCTGACTCCCTAAAGGGTTATGAAGCCAGATATGTCGGATATGCCAGTTCAAGGGCAGAGTGTCACATTTACAGGGTGATGCTTCCCCTCCTGAACAGCCCCCAGCACTGCCTCCTTTGCAGGTGTGTAGGTGCAGTGGCAGTTGCCCATGGCTCGAGACCTTCATCCCACTGTTTCCATGGGCTTTTGAATGCCAAAGACACATCCCCATCCAGGGTGTCCCCCCCACACACACACATGTGTCATATACCAACCATGTACGCTGTCATTTCTGTGCTCCTACCTATCCTCCACGGCCATACCTACACTCCTTCCCCAACATCTGACCCTCACCTACGGACACATAAGGCCATTCGGCTCCTAGGACACCATCTGCCCTATACATAGCTGCCCATTACACACACGTGCCCACTGGACACATGAAACTCTTGTAATATGCATCATAACATAATACTGTTATCCTCACAACTGTCCTTCAGGCGCACGGTCCTGGTATGTACATCACTCCTACATGATTCTGGTACAAGTGAGGAGGATGACCCCATTGTACAGAAAACACTACCAGTCCCTCTATGGTTACCCCATTTACTTTTATCATGATGATGATGTTGCACACAGCACATTGCAGGAGTACTGTTCACACATAATGATTGGACAGGTACTGTTGTGTTAATGTACATTACATGCACAGAGTGATGTATACTGCCAATGTACAACTATTGTCTGTCTGAGGGAGTCTTGTGATCCCATAGAGCAACACCACTACATTATACAGGCATCGCTGGTGTTCCCGTTTCATTCATTTGTAATGCTTTGTTGCCACATGGCATGTCCCTGATACATCTCTATATATGTACCTATATGCTGGACATAAACACTCACATGTACATCTCCATGATGGGATACATTCCTATACTGTTGAATGACTGCGCTGTATGATATCCTCTAGTTACAGCCTCTTACACTCGATTAGCCTCTACATTGCTTAACCAATGCAATACAAGCCAAACACGCTTACACCCTCTTGTTCCCGCACTTGCTAATGCACCAGCATTGGTGCTTGCATCTGTCACTCACACCCCTGGGTGTGAGTGAGGACCACAATATTACCTTGTGATGCCTATTACATCATACTACATGACTCCAGTATCAGGAATGGCCACCCATTAGGAGATGGCATCGGATTCGACTGTACGGAATCTGCGGTCTGTCCAGTGACACAATCATATTTGTGTCTACCTCATACAATGTGCTCCCACCTTCTGATGCCTATTACATTGGAATACATGAATACTGTATTGGAAATGGCTGCCTATTAGGTGATAGCATGGCGTTCGTTTGTACGGAAACAGCGGCCTGTCTGGAGAATCATTCATATTCATGTGTTCCTCTTAGGCATACCTTGTGATGCCTATCACATCGGACTACATGACTATAGTCATAGCCTGCCTTAGGCATAGGCCAACTAAGCAGCCACCTTTGCCAGTATTTATTTGGAGTAGGTAGACCAGGATGGGGGCACTGGGTGGTGTGATGAGGGGTGCCATTGTGCCCTCTGCCTAGGGCACCAGTTGACCTAAGGCCATTCCTGACTACAGTATCGGGAATGGATGCCCATTAGGCGACCGCATGGCGCTTGACTGTATGGAATTAGCGGCCTGTCCGGTGAATCATTCATAATTGTGTGTTCCTCTTACAATCTGCTCCCACCTTGTAATGCCTATCACATCGGACTACATGACTACAGTATCGGGAATGGCTGCCCATTAGGCGACAGCATGGCATTTGACTGTACGGAATCAGTGGCCTGTCCAGTGAATTAATCATATTTGTGTGTTCTGCATACACTCTGATCTCATCTGGCTGATACATGGGAACCGAGACCCTACATTACAAATGAGTAGTTGGGTTGTGGTAGCCACATATGTCAAACGGGTCATGCTACCACATACCTATTATAGGTTTGCCACTTTCTCAATTGGCCAAGGTAGGACTTTAGGGTTACCACCTGTCCCACTTTGCGAGAGACAGTGCAAAAATAATCAAGACATAGCACTTGTCCAGATTACAGGACATTATTATATTCTATGTTTCATTAATAATTGCATACAACAGATATTTTATATATGACACTTCTATATGTTATGTGAAGTAGCATAAGCAATTCAAATGCAACTAGATTAAGCTTTTATTTGTGAAAATAAGTGTAATCCTGTACTATGCACGGCTGTAGGTATGTTTAGTCCTGGAATGTCTGACATTTCTACAGAATATGTCCCACTCTGGCCATTTGGAAAGGTGGCAACCCTATAGGACCTGTATGTAGAGATGTCAGACTTTTGTGGGCAACACACCCACAGCCAGTAGAAAGGGGTGTACTTCACTGTTTTGCCTAAATAAAGGGTTACACTTGTAGCATTATAGTTGATTATACTGTTACCTATAACATTTAGGTGTTTCAGAGGAACATAATTGTTTTATGCTACTACTACAGACACTATAGGTAGTCTTTGACCTAAATCACAGGATATTTGCCTTAATTACAGTTATTATGCAGGACACAACTGCCCACAGGGGAGTGTCCCTCGCAAAGGTGGACAGGTGGTAACCCCAAACCTTTTATTCTATCAATCTTCTAAGGTAGTCAGTGGAACATGTGCTATCTCTCACTATCAGACCTCTCATTCGAATGGGGAAGAATAAACACTGAATTAGGGATACTGCATAACGACCTCAGGGACACATTTAAAAGGTTGGTGCTATTAATCTGACACATTGATGGACACAGAGCACATATGTATTCATACACATTGTCTGAGGTGCATGCAGTTTATGACTCTTACATGTTGCCATTATTCATTACATGCATTCCGCCACCTTTCCTCCTAATATCACTAGTTCTAGGATGGTTTAGTTGAGACTGTGTTAAGATTCTGATTCGTAATCACGGACGTCCCTGGTAATCGGGGACAGTTCAATGATATGGTCCCTATGTATTCCCCCAGTGGTTTATGGATTGTCCAGTAGATGTGCTCCTATAGTTTGGGAGGTATGGGCGTCTGCTATACCCATATCGGAATATTACTTACACCCATGAGGCGGTCCTAATACCTGTCTGCCAGCAAACACCTGCATTCCTAGCCCCATAATTGCATACCCATAGTTCCCCCACCTGCCACTACTCTACAGCACTCATCCTTACTGTGGGCGCAGGTGGACGCAGGTGAGATATGAACACACCCCTATACACTGCCCACTCTCTCTGTGTTGGGACACATGTCATATGTTGTGTCAACCCATGTGTTATCAAGCTTGTACAACCTACTGTTCCATGTACAGCTACATCCTGGTCATAATGGTGTTCCCCCATTGGTTAAAGGTACCAAATTTTTGGTGTCCCGCAAGGGACGTTGCTGTCCATGTTTAAAGTGTAGACCTTGTAGATCTCTCCCACTGGTAGTTTCTTGCTGGTGGTCTGGGAACCAGTGTTGTATTTACCTTTATTGCATGTCTGTATGTCTTACCGGCCTAGCTGGGGTGGGTGATAAGTAGACGTTTGTTGAGTGGACCTCCCACCAACATATGCCCGGTCTAAACATGTTACCCGTAACTGCTGTAACATAACCTAGGTATATACATGTGTATATTTACTGTAACATATATCTATTTACATTAATATATGCAGGCATATCTGTATATGTATTTATACATGTATATTCATATCTTCCTGTTTTATATATATATATATATATATATATATATATATATATATATATATATATATATATATATATAAATGTGTATATATATATATATATATATATATATATATATATATATATATATATATATATATATATATATATATATATATATATATATATGTACATCAGTGTGTCAATAAATATGGAGTTTATAAGCTTCACCAGCATACTAGTGCCTTATTCATTATAATGCCGACACACTCCAGTTATCTTGTAATCAGTATGTAGCATGTTATACAGCAGACAGATGTCGCTATATGTTCATGTACGGATTACCGATGGTAATTGGAATGTGATAGTGTGATTCAACCCGTCCCTCTTCTGCACAGCCTATTATTCCATGTATTGTCGATGTTTGTATGGGCACATTCTTATTATTTATGTCAACAAATGGAATGCATGTGTTACAGAATTTGTATATCAACATATATTGTTGTCTGCATGTGAGTATGCATATATACCTACTAAGACCTAGCTGACCTCCACGAGGCAGTCCATTAGAACCATCCCATCCAACCCTGTCACGCCTGGATCCATTATTGCATACCCATAGTTACCCCAACTGCCACTACTCTACAGCTTTCATCCTTACTGTGGACGCAGGTGGATGCAATTGGGCTATGAACACACCCCTACACACTGCCCACTCTCCTCGTGTCGGGACACATGTCATACGTTGTGTCAATCCATGTGTTAACAGGCTTGCACAACTTACTGTTCTGTGTACAGCTACTTCCTGGTCTTAAATGTGTTGCCCCATTGGCTGGAAGTACCAAATTTTTGGTGTCCCACAAGTGACATCGCTGTCCATGTTTAAAGTGTAGACCTTGTAGATCTCTCCCACTGGTAGTTTCCTGCCAGTGGTCTGGAAACCAGTGTTGTATTTACCTTTATTGTGTGTCTGTATGTCTCACCGGCCTAGCTGGGGGGGTGGTAAGTAGACGTTTGTTGAGTGGTCCTCCCACCAACATATGCCCAGTCTAAACATGTTACCCGTAATTGCTGTAACATAACCTAGGTATATACATGTGTATTTCACTGTAACATATATATATATCTGTTTACATTAATATATACAGACATATCTGCATATGTATTCATACATGTATATTCGTATCTTGCTGTTTTATATATATATACATACATATATATATATATATATATATATATATATATAAATATATATATATATAAAGTTATATATATGTACATCAGTGTGTCGATACATTACCCGTTCATACGCACTTACACATGTGTAATGATGTTTATAAGCTTCAACAGCATACTAGTGCCTTATTCATTATAACACCGACACACTCCAGTCATCTTGTAATCGGTATGTAGCACATTATACAGCGGACAGATGTCGCTATATGCTCATGTATGGATTACTGATAGTAATTGGAATGTGATTGCGTGATTCGACCCATCCCTCTTCTGCATAGCCTATTATTCCATGTACTCGCGATGTTTGCATGGGCACATTCCTATTATTTATGTCAACAAATGGAATGCATATGTTACAGAATTTGTACATCAACATATATTGTTGTCTGCATGTGAGTATGCATATATACCTATTATGACCTAGCTGACCTCCACGGGGCGGTCCATTAGAACTGGCCCATCCAACCGTGGCACGCCTGGATCCATAATTGCATACCCATAGTTCCTCCACCCCACCCATGTTAAATTTACATGTGTAACATCCATTATCCACTTGTTATTGCAGCCATGACACACCTTTACACATTTCCCTCTCCAGAGCTTTTGGGGCCCTACACACATTCTGTCCCACCTTGTGTATTCACAGGGTCTCCTGCCATGTATATTTGCACATACGTGCCTTTCCTGGTGTTATGGAATACGGCCATTTGTGCTTTCCAATTTTTGGAGGTCCCAGCATGGGACTACATTCTGTCTGTGTGTAAAGTAGACCTAGCATTTCAACGATGTTACTCCCACTGGTAATACCCTGCCTGTGGTGTGAGTAGCAGTGCTCTGCTCACTCCTGGGCAGCGTCTTATGACATATGCTGAAAGCACTTTATAATACTAATGCTGCTATTGATTCCCTTCACATCCCTTGTGTATGTTTTACTGTTACAACGTCCATTCTTTATATATATATATATATATATATATATATATATATATATATATATATATATATATATATATATATATATATATATTTCTCATGTATGTAGATATATATCTATACACACATATATGTGTGTGTATATATATATATATATATATATATATATATATATATATGTGTGTGTGTGTGTGTGTGTGTGTGTGTGTGTGTGTGTGTGTGTGTGTGTATATATATATATATATATATATATATATATATATATATATATATATATATATATCTATATATATATTACATCTGTACATACAAACATACATTTCTTATGCTGGGAGCTGCTTACACCCTCGCAGGCATACCTATGCTTACTGTGTGTTACATATGTTTACTGTCACTTATTTATGCTTATTTGTGCATTATACATTATGACAGTACCACTTTGATTGAAAGGATCTGGTTAATAGTCCCATACGATACACACATTCACCTTTACATGTTTAAATGTCGGCTTTACAGCAGAGTAACCTTCATTCCACAAGGAAAATGATATGTGCTATTGTCGACCTTGAACTGTGAATGCCTTTTCGTTAGGCGGATGCTCTAACCACTACACTATTGGTGTTCTGCCTCATTTATATGTATACCCATGGTGCATAGTTACCTGAACACATGCCTCATCACTTCACTTACACAGCAGGCATCCATTTACCTGTTGGGAAAAATGCACTGCTACACATGTGTCATTCCCTATTCCCTACTGCTCTGGACTCGTGCCGCATGTTGACTCACTCCGAGGATATTGAGACCTCTACAGCCTATAGTCCTGGTACATACGTGTGTTCAATTGTCAGGGTGTTCATATGGTCTTCTGGGTTTAGGCTTGTCCGACTGGGGGCTAGGCTGTCCTGTACCTAGTAGAAAGTCAGACTTAGCAAGGGGAGATTGTTTGTTCTATTTTTAGTGCTCTACCTGTGGTTAGGGATGCAGAGGTGTGCTCACCGATGGCCATCCTGATATATAACAGCACTAACTATTATGGGGGTTTCCTATATTGTGACCATGTTCATTCTTTATATATATTTATATGTGTATATATCAGTCTGTACATACACATGCATATACACCTACATGCTCATTTACATTTCCCATACCATTGAATCACTGCCACCTACTGTTGTGCATACATGCTTGCATACCTGCTTACGTTTCGGATTTCCACCTTTTCATATGGCCAAAGCAGAGCATTTTTGGGACACACATCAGACTTTGCAGGCCAACACATGCCCATGGTCAGTGCAAAGGTTAGAACTTTACTTATTTCCCTAAATGAACACTTATTCTTGTAGTGGTTTGTTTGCTTCATCTGTTTCTTGTAACTTTGAGTATTTTACATAAATAACTGTTTTATGCAACTGTTACATGAAATATGGGACATATTTCCTACAATCACAGGACATTTGCCATTGCATTATATTTGGTCTGGACACAACTACCCAAAAAGGGACTGTCCCTCACAAAGTGGGGCTGGTGGTAACCCTACTTACGTCTGCTTTACAGTGCCTTAAGCACTCTATATCTGACTGCCACTATGCAAATGTCTAAGGTATATATTCCCTGATAATGCATGTGAGGAGCCGTGCATCACGGTCAGGTGTTTAATTCTGGGTCGTAGGTTCTGCAGGACCAGCTGGAGGCTGAACAGTCTTGTGGACAACTACTGCTCATACAACTTGTGTCCAGATGTATACAGGACTGGACATCGTGTCGTGACACCAAGTCTAATGTTTAGAACAGATACATATCCCATGAGGGATATCCAAAAATTGTGGGGACTGATGACCATCTTTGTTTAATGGCTGTAAGGTAGGGTCATAAATGTAAGGGGATAGATAGTTTACAATCCTGAGAATGCCTAGGGTGAGACTTTCTACTAGATATGGGTAGGGGGTCACTATGTGCAGATATGGCCGCACCTATCTAGCAGCCTGAGTATGGCTGGTTTTGGTGGACTTTCAGGAAGGAGGGGTGGTGTGCTGTGAAGGGGATGGTGGGTATTCAGTTATGTATCCATGTGTGTTGGGGTTGGATGGCTCAGTTCAGGGTATGTGCCGGTAACGTTTCTGTACATGTGTATTGTACATTTTAATGTTCACATATTTGTGGGATTGCATTGAGGATGCGTATATTTGTTCTTTGGTTATCTTCCTGATTCATGCACCTCTCCCTCACAGACCTCCAATTCACCTATTGTGCATCCAACCCAGTCTCCCCTTGGTGAATTATTACATTACCCATCACCCGCAACCCCATATTCCACAGACACCATTCATCCTTTCTCTAGTCGATGGCCCATGGCACAGTCAACAGAACACATTGCGTAAACTACATATCTCTGGGACCAATATGGTTGTGAGGTCTACACTAGCATTTCAGATCAACCACATGCTGTACTTCACGCACATAGGTACTCACAAATACTTATCTTTCATGACATGGTAGGTAAACCCGAGTAATAACCGTTCATCTATGGGCTGTCCTGGCAAGGATGTCTTGGACCATGAATGGGCAGATATTGGGCGAATGCTCTGACCATTGGTAGGGTTGCCACCTTTTCATATGACCTGGATGGGACATTTTCATGCCACACATCTGAGTTTACAGGCCAACACATACCCACAGTCATTACAAAGAATAGTACTTTAGATTCATGCCTACATATAAGCTTTTATTGTTGTAGCGATGTAGTTGCTTATTTTGTTTCATTTACTTGCTTATTCTGTTTCTTGTAACATATAGGTATTTTATATATGGACATACGTACTGTATGGGACTATTACATAACATATGGGACATAATTATGTCCTACTATCGCAGGACATTTCACATTTATTATGAATTTGGTATGGACACACCTGCCTAGAGGGGGGACTGTCCCTCACAATGTGGGGCAGGTGGTAACCCAAACCATTGGGCTAGGCTTGGCAATTGGCGGCGTGCTAACACGATGCATTTCATTTCCACTTGGTATAACTAGCGACACTGCAATGGAATACAGGCACGGGGTTTTAAATATCTTTGTTCGAGGGACGGGGACTCAATATTCAGCTACGTGCCTTTGTGTTTACTTCTTATTGTGGTGTTCACAATGATGTCTTGTATGCTTTGCATACATTTCAGTATCCATGGACACTGACAGGAGTGATTACTATTAGAGGCAGGCTGTACTAGTCAGCATTTTAGGTTGCGTGTATGCAGCCAACATGATCACACCTCTGTGCCGCGCTTGGACATGCCCCCTGCACACGTACATGTTTCCTATGCACGTGGCCATTACGGCAGTGTGCCTTCATTAATATGCATGTGGTGCTGCTGCACCACCTCAACGCCGCACGGTCGGCGCAAGGCTAACGCTGTCCTTGCGCCAAGCTTCATGAATCCCAGGGAATGTCTTTTCAATTAATTTATTGAGCACATTCCTCCAAAAATATGTTATTGAAATTATGGAGCTTTTCTCTCCAGATTTGCCCAGTCAAACATTCTTGGTAATAAATGGAAAGTACAAAAATAATTAACAATGGACTTCATCATGATAATGAAACTATTAATAAAACAAATAAAGCCAGTCCTTTCAATAATTAGTAAAACCGTGATGTGACAGTATCCAGTACTGAACATACCAAGATTTTATCCCCAGCATTATTAGTATAATTTTATTTAACTGCAAATTCTTAAGTTGTAAGATATGTGCATTTTCAGTACTGGAAGCAATTCATTTGACTGAAAGAGGAGAAGGAGATTTTGTGTTTAGAAAAAAGCTTTTACGAGATCAGACATCTTATCAAAACAGCAACACTTATGGTCTGAAGTTTCTTAAGACAAAAAATAAAGTCAATATGGGGAATCAGAATTCAGACTTTTTTTAGTACTGGATGCTGTTCACTCTACTCCAAGGGGGGGGGGGGACTTTGAGACATTAGTTGTAGGAAGGGGTTGAATGTGGCAGTTATAAATAAATGAAGACAATTTAATTTTCCTGAATTAAATGATCAATAATTATAAAAAGTGTTTA
This sequence comes from Protopterus annectens, assembly GCF_019279795.1. Classification (NCBI taxonomy): domain Eukaryota; kingdom Metazoa; phylum Chordata; order Ceratodontiformes; family Protopteridae; genus Protopterus; species Protopterus annectens. The sequence continues at coordinate 1,377,283,248 of NC_056744.1, read as the reverse complement.
TTTTTTTAACTGAGACCTTTAAGATCAATTGGATTATCATATGACTTCAGTCACATGCTGATTTTACAGACTATGCAAAGGAGTGATTTTATTTGTGTTAGTCTGATGGAAGTCAGTTGTTAAAAATGTCTTTTTGAACATGAGTTAACTAATTAATTATATTAGATGCTGTAACAGTTTATGTTTTAGAGCTAAGATGCAATGATTTCACTCTCAGTTGATTTATTTGGGTTGCAGTTTTAGAATTTAACAATAATTCACTCTTGTCTGTAGGTTATGGAGGATTTACCCACAACTGATATAGTCTGATCACGATGGAGAAATCAGAGTAATCCAAGTAATCACATTAAACCAACGAATAATAAATCCTGCATTGCCCATACACATGAGCAGATTATTGCTTTAATACAATGACACTATTGAAACAGAAATTGTTTACCTTTTTTAAAATAATGTCATTGTATAATGACACTTTAGTCATCTTAGTATGAGATGACATAAGCCTTCTTCCTTGCTTGAGATGGTTTAAGCAAATAGTACAAATACATTCAGAATTTACCTTCCAATGCTTGCATAGAATAATAATTTTCTGTCACATTTCATTTGATTTTAGCCAGACAGACAAAAATACTAATACATGTTAATCATATAATCTGAAGGGTAAGTTGCTGTGGTACATGTCTAATTAATGCTACTCTCCTGGAGGTGTTTGCTTGGACTGTCATGTTTTAGAAGCTAGGACTGAGAAAGATTTGTTTATTAGATGGAGTTTATTTCAGATGGTTTTGTGAAGCTGGAGATAGAAGGAATCAGTGATCTAAAATTTTTGGAGTTTTTCTTATTTTTTTTGTCAAAGTCTGGTTAAAAATAAGGTTAGGGATCTGATATTGAGGAGTCTGTATGTTAGGAAAACTATAGTAGTGTTGTTCTATGTTTTACTTGCAATCATTTAACTTTGACAAGGTGGTACAATGGTGTGCTCTTAGTGGTGAAAGGATAATAAATCTGCATTTAGACTATGTTATTATTATTCAAAAACATACACACTGATTTGAAAAAAACAATCAGACATCAATAGTACAAGCACAGCAGGAGTGAAATGAGCAGACAGAAAAGTGCACAAAATGAAGGAAGCAGCTTGAAGAAGACTGCATGAGAGATTAAAAAATAATCAGGTGCAGCAAATGGTAGAGGGGGTGTCACCAGCGCAAATACCGAGAATCCAAAACACTTTTGGAAATCAACAAATACATTGCTCAGTCCTGAAAAATCAACCCAACCCAGCCCATCACAACCAACAACTCCAAACACACTGCTTCACAGTTTATAAATACAGTATCCTCCCTCCAACAAAACAAAACAAAACTACTACAAAGCCAGCCAGCTCATTGTAATTATTGAAGGTACAACAGACCTTCCACACTCACTCCAGTGCCAACATGACTTGATAGTAGCCAACACATGGTTCAGAAAGAGACACAGCCACAAGATCACATAACAAGATGCCGACATGCAACTAATGTAGATTTCCTTCTAGTACGGAAAGGGCACTGGAGTAGAATCAGTGATTGTAAAGTCATCCCCGGTGAAAGAGTCAGCCCACTGCACAAACCACTAGTTGCCAAAATCAGCTGCAAGCAGTGGTCAAAGAAGGCTCTAAGGTTGACAGAGACCAGTCTGAAGACCTGGGAGTTGAATGAAGAGAAAGGACAACAGTTGACAGAATTACTCAGGTTTCTGGGAGCCCAAGAAGAGTAGGAAATAGCTGAGTTGAAAAAGAATGGCAGCAGCTCAAAACACAATGTGTGAGGACTACAGAACAGATATGTGGCCACGCAAGGCATGGAAACAATCTACGTAAGGAAAGCCGGTGGTGCAACTCAGAAGTCCAGGAAATCATCTAAACAAAGAAGTGTATGAAAAAGTGGGAGATAGAAAAGATGGGCCAGACTTGGAAGGAATACTGGTTGGCTAACAAAGAGGCTAAGACAAGCGTAGGAATAGCATAGAAGAGAGGGCATCAGAGGCACTCTACCAACTTCTGGATAGTGAATTCGTAGGCGGCACAAATAAACTATGTTAGGTTTCAAGGCAAAGACAGAAAGATAAAGAAGACAGTCAGACACCCTTCATAAGAAATATCAGCAACAACCTGCTCACTAGTCCACAGGACATCAAAGGCAGATGGAGGGAATAGTTCCAACAGCTTCTGAATGAAGACAACTCCACAGAAGTTGTACTGCCCCAGACACAGCCTACATTAAGAGAAGATGAGGAGCCCCCCATACAAGAAGTAAGAGCAGCACTAAGGAAAATGAAGTCAGGGAAAGCAAGAGGCTCAGATGAGGTTACAGCAGATATGATACACATGGATCTGATAGGGTAGAAATGGCTCCTGAAGGTACTTATAGCACTGTGGAGATAAAGGCGTGTCCCAGATTACTGGCGAATAAAGATCCTTGTACCAGTGTACAAAAACAAATGGGACATATCCAGAACTGTGGGAAGTATAGCACTATCAAAATCCTTTCACATTGTATGAAAGTTCTGGAGAGTGTGACTGATAAATGGATAATCAGAGTAGTAGAAGGTAAAATGAAAGATGAACAGCTAGGATTCAGATCATGATGCAGCACAAATCACCCAATGTTTGCAGTGAGACAGATACGTGAGAAGATGCTAGAGATGAGGAAAGAGTCCATTTGGTTATTCCTAGGTCTTGGAGAAAGTATATGACAAGGTCCCAAGAAAGCTGATTTCAGCAGTCCTGTGGTGGTTTGAAGTCCCACAGACATGGATAGAATTAGTGCAGGCTATATACAAGGACCCAATGCCTAAAGTACAAACAGTGACTGGTCTCACAGAGAGGTTCTCAGTGGAAGTGGGTGTGCATCAGGATTCAAAGCTGGGCCCACTGCTGTTCATACGGGTGATGGATTACATTAGCAGACAGATCAAAGAGGGCAAAACAGCAAAGCTGCTGTCTGGAAACAATGTGGCATTACAGGCAGACTCTAATCAAAGACTTCAGCAAAGGATAGGGCAATAGAATAAAAACTGAAGGCACATGGGATGAAAATGAGTACAAATAAGGTAGTTGTAAAGGCAGCAAATTGGGGAAATTAGGAGAAGCTGTGAAATGAGATAGAAGGGAGGATAGTAGAACAGTTTAACAGCTTCAAGTATCTGGGAAGGATGATTGAGGAAGAGGAAGGTCTGAATGAAGAGGCCAGGGCTAGAATCAGAGGGGCTGCAGCCAAATAGCATAGAGGTATGGTTTATGACAGAAGAATGCCAAAGAAGCTGAAAAGTAAGGTGTACAAAACAGTGGTGTGATCAGTGCTACTGTACAGAAACCTGGGCAGTAAAGGCAGAGCAGAGGAGGAAGTTACACATGATAGCAAAGGAGGAAGTTACACATGATAGAAATTAAGTGCCTGAGATGGGTGGTAGGATGCACATTGTGGGACAGACAAGCACACACACACACACACACACACACACACACACACACACACACACACACACACACACACACACACACACACCCTACCAGTAGACTCCAGATATATGGTACATTGCATAGATAATTTTACTTGTCTAGACTCCTGATGTATCATAGCAAGTTTTTCTGCATCCTTCTTTCATCATCAGAACATTTAACATTCTGGAAACTACAAAAGTGCAATAGAAACCAACAAACCACAACACCAAGCCTCTAGAAGAACACCAGGAGAGAAATATTCTTAGCGTACTCCACTTTAATGACCGCTTTCGTCCACATAGACTTCCTCAGAAACAGAATTTCACAATACAAATGCACTTATAAAGCATACCAATTACAAAACCAATGATATCATAATAAGTTAATTGATTATCCCAATTAAAACAATAAAAGCAACAGAACACCATAAAAACTTATTAAATACAAAATAAATATGTTATATTATTTCAATACACGTCTCCTATGATTTTTTAAAAAACATTTGATGTTAATAATGTCGTTTAAACCAGGTTTAAGATCTGCCTTCAATTTAATTTGCCATCTAGCTTCCCTTTGTTCTAAATAGGCTTACAAATCTCCCCCTCTTCTGTCATGTTGACCTTGTTCCAAGATGGAAGACAAAAACATATTAAAACCTAAGCATTCCACACTACTTATATAGGGCACTATTCAAATCTTTCTTCCTAATGCTATACACATGTTCCCTAACCCTTTTAAATAACTGTCTGGTAGTCATACCCACATACAATTCCAGACATTTGTCACAAATGGCCACATAAACAACTCCCTGAGTTTTACAGTTAAACACCATTGGAACCCCAGTGGTGTAATCTAAATGGGAAAGTTCTATATATGGTTCTACTAAAATATACCTACACATGGAACAACCAGAACATTTATACATACCCTTAGGTTTATCAGAAAGAAAAGTAGGGTAAAGATTCAAACTGATGTCTCTCCCCTTCTCTAATATGGAAGCTGAGAAATGAGATAGAAGGGAGGATAGTAGAACAGTTTAACAGTGTCAAGTATCTGGGAAGGATGATTGAGGAAGAGGAAGGTCTGAATGAAGAGGCCAAGGCTAGAATCAGAGGGGCTGCAGCCAAATGGCATAGAGGTGTGGTTTATGACAGAAGAATGCCAAAGAAGCTGAAAAGTAAGGTGTGCAAAACAGTGGTGTGGCCAGTGCTACTGAACAGAAACCTGGGCAGTAAAGGCAGAGTAGAGGAGGAAGTTATACATGATAGAAATGAAGTGCCTGAGATGTGTGGTAGGATGCACATTATGGGACAGATGAAGAAATGAAAACATAAAAGCAGAAGCCGAAGTAGCTCTAACTGCGGAAAAGATTAAAGAAAAAAGATTATGGTGGTTTGGGCACATGTGCAGAAAAGCAGAAAACGATCTTGTGAAGAAGATTTGGGATATAGCTTTTGTGTTTTTGAATTTTACCTATCAAGTTACACTTGCAAACACAAACACATACAGATACACAAAGACAAATACAGGTATACAGACATAAACACATACACACACACACACACACACACACACACACACACACACACACACACACACACACACCCTACCAGTAGACTCCAGATATATGATACATTGCATAGATAATTTTACTTGTCTAGACTCCTGATGTGTCATAGCAAGTTTTTCTGCATCCTTCTTTCATCATCAGAACGTTTAACATTTTGCTAATTTTGTCGTATGTATGTCAGTCATTAATAAATAGCATTCAAACACTACACTATGTACAGACATATATACAACTTTTAGTCCATTTAAAATAACGTAAGCAGCAGTGGTGCAGTGGTTAGCATTGTCGCCTCACAGCAAGAGGTTCTCCCATTTGATTCTCAGCTGGAGTGCCTTCTGTGTGGAGTCTGCATTGTTAGATATTATGAATATAAGGCTGAAATTAATTCTGTTGTAAATATGCTGAAAGAAAAAGCTTGCTTAAATGCAGAAACAGTGTTTAGTAATATGTGATCAGCAGCCATACTAAATGACCATGGCTTGGAAAATAAGGAACCTGCTGAATGGACATTTTTCCCTTACAAACTTAAAAACAGGATGTATGCAAGAGCAAAAATGCAAAATCTGCTTTTAAAGAATGGACAATGACACTGTGGCAATGTGTTTCCTCAAAATATGTTTTTCTGCATGGAAAACAGGACATAGTTTATCAGCATTGGCACAAGAACAGATGTTCTTATACAAAGATCCAAATAGAATACAGGATGTTCACACTGTCAGAAAAGCTGGTCTCTCATAAAATTCAACAAAATGTGACAAGACATTGTTAAACAAGGAAGCTGAAAAAGAATATTAAGTCAGCAGTTTGCATCAGCATCTGTAACAATTAGTACTGTTTCTACAGGATGAGCAATTCTCCAAAATAGAATACCAAGAGGACTAAAATTGTATATAAAGAGCTGTATGAATCCAGTTATGTTAGGGGTATGGTAGGGACACATTTGTCCTGAGGTAAATGTTATATCTCTCACATCATCTGTACTATATGAGAAGTAAAGTGGAACAGTACTTTAAGCTGCAACGTTAGTCCATTTGATTTATTATAAAAAGTTATTTGTTACTGTTCTAAAGTTGATGCTGCAAAGTATATTCTCTCATCAGTGTATATTCTGCAAGTTTCTGTATGCAACAGACTGTGAATGCAAATATAACCAGACTTTGAATTTTAGCAGAATCCAGCCAGCAAGACTGAGTGTCTTAAGAAGACTTCAAATCCATCACAGCAAGCAGTAAGCTCCATATAATTTTTCATGCATGTCCTCCCCATGGTCGAGTGACGTTAAAGACATGCAGGTGGATGCAAGTGTGAATGGGCGTGCCTTCATTGAAAGTTGGGCATTGGGCTGGCAACTCGGCACCGTAAAATCCACTGCCAATCATGAGCGGACCGGAGTACCGCAGTGGCGACCCTTAACCGGGAAAAGCTGAAAGACAGTCCATTTAAAATAACCTTCTTCAAGTCAATATCTCTAGTTATATATGCAGAAAAAAAGAAAAGCAAAACTTAAGTAAATTACAGATGCAGTTCTCCATTCATGTCAATGTAGAAAAAGTAACTTTGCATACTACATATGCAAAGTAACAACATGCAATCCAATCCAAAACAACAACACCCTCCTAAACCTACCCCTAGAAATAAAAAGTTATTGTTTCTAAAACAGGCATGGTTAAAACAAACTAATAGCATTTAAATAAAACATTTACTGCACTAACTACAACAAACTACTAACCAAAAATATAGCCAGAGTATAAAAAATTAAACCTGCAAAGAAAGATGCAAAATATATTAGCACCGTAAGAAAAAACACTCATGAGACATTCCATTGATACAAACCTGTGCAAATTACCTAAACCCTAGTCAGTTGAAACAAGCAATAAATATCACCCTTTCATCTCAGTGGGAAAAAATAATGTAGCAAACAAAAACAAAAAAGTAAAGAAAATGAATAAATGGGATATGTGGGGATCTGGAT